>NC_062571.1:52971751-53279332 GCF_022837055.1 Prionailurus viverrinus | reverse complement strand
CACAGAGCCTGAATTGGGGCTCGAACTCAGAAACCACAAGATCATGACCTGAGCCAAAGTCGGATGCTTAACCAACTGAGCCACCCAGGTGCCCCTATTTTTATTTTTTTAAATGTTTTTATTTTATTTTATTTTATTTTTTTTTTGAGAGAGAGACAGAATGTGAGCTGGGGAGGGGCAGAGAGAAAGAGAGACACAGAATCTGAAGCAGGCTCCAGGCTCTGAGCTGTCAGCACAGAGCCCAAGGCAGGCCTCAAACCCACAAACTGTGAGATCATGATCTGAGCCAAAGTCGGATTCTTAACTGACTGAGCCACCCAGGCGCCCAAGCTGGCTATTTTTAAATGAACAAAAGCCAAGCATTATTTATTTTTAAGAAAACCTTGCGATAAGATGTTTGTCCTTTCTAGTGGGTTTTTCATGCTTCAAAATAGTATAGATCAGTTGCTTTCAAACTCTTTTGTATACAACCCACTGTAAGAAGCACGTTTTACTTAGCAACTCAGAGCACATATACGTGTGTTTGTGTAAGCAGCTAAAACAAACATTTTTACCAAACAGTATCTGCCTAATATCTTGGTATACCTTGTTATATTCTGTTTCTTTAAAAAAAAAAAAAAAAAAATTCTGGTCTGTCAATACATTAAATTTATTTCATTACAATCAAATGGGTTCCAACCCACAGTGTAAATAGTCCATAGTGTTAGGCAGTCATTTTAGTAGGCTCAGAAAAGACATTTGATAAAGCTCAGCACTTGTTCATGAACAAAAACCACAAAAAACTCTGGAGCTGATAAAAACCTGCATCAAACATGAAAATTATTGATGAGGTTTCAAAAGGATTTCCATTGAAAGGTGAAAACAAAACAGGAATACCCTGTAATAACTTTTTTATTCAGCTGTATCATTGCAGTAAAACAAGAGAAGGCAATGTGCTATATAAGAGGTAGAAAGGAAGCAAAAGAAAAAAAAGAAAAAGAGGTAGAAAAGGAAGCAAAACTTATTCCTGAACACTGAGATAATTCACCCAGGTTGCCTAAAGACAAGAAACACCAAAATTGTATTTTTGTATCCATAGTAATTAATTTAGAAAAACATTACAGGAAAAAAAATTTCATTTACAGTATAAAAGTAGCTTTAAGGTGTTTAGAAATGAATCTAACAAGAGGTGTGAGAAACATATAGTGGATATAAAAGAATACCTGAGTAAATGGGGAGATAAACCATGTTCATGAATGGGTAACCTCAGTATCACACAAATGTAAGTTCACCCCAAATTTATCTAAATTCAATGCAGTGCCAATTGAAAGCCCTAGTTTTGTTTTGTTTGTTTGAAGAACCTGATAATCTGATTATAAAATTAATAAGAAAGAGTAAAGGGCCAAGAATAACTAAGATACTAAGAACAACAAAGAAGGGACTAATTCTCCCAGAGACCAAGACTTCCTGTTCTAGTTGTTACAGTAGCGGAACTATTGCAAGAATACAGGAAGATAAGAGATTATGGACCCTAGAAACATAGCACACGTACATAGAAATTTGACCTAAGACAGAGGTACATTACAAATAGATGAGGAGAGGAGAAACTAGTTATCTGTGTAGAAATAAGTAAAATTAGATGCTTATGTCATACCATGCATAAAAATAAATTCCAGGTCAGTTAGACCTAATTATGGGAAGGAAACTTTACAACTTGTAGAAGAAAACACAGATTTTTTTCATCTTAAGGAAAGCATTCTTAAAAGAAAAAAAGAGATAAACTAAAAAACAGACTCTTAACTATAGAGGACAAACTGAAACTGATGGTTACCAAAAGAGAGGTGGGTAGAGGGATGGGTGAAATAGGTGAAGGGGATTAAGAGTACACTTACACGAACACTGAGTGAAGTATAGAATTGTTGAGTCACTGGATTGTACATCTGATACTAATATCACAAACCGTATCTTTTAGAGATAAAGATAAATCATAGGTTTAAAGATAAATTTGATTTCATCAAAATTTAAAATTTCTGTTCAATAGACATAAAAGCAAAAGATAATCCATACACTCATTGAAGGTATTTACAAAGCATGTAACATAAAAAGTTGTATAAGTAAATAAGTAAAAGATAAAACAGCTCGTTAGAAAAAATAGGCAAAGGATATGAATATGGAGTTTACAGAAGAGGGTATTTGGGTAAACATAAAAAAGATGCTCAAATCATTAAAATCAGGGGGAAATTAAAATAAATAATTAAAAAATAAAAACACTGAGATATTCATTTCACACCTATCTGGTTGGCGGCAACAAAGTCAGGCGGAACTGAGGATTATGGTGAGGATGCAGGAAAACAGAAACTCACATGTTGTTGATGGGAAAATAAATTGGTTCATCCACCTTGTAAAACAATTTGGCAATGTCTAATAAAGTGACGCCTACTCCCTTTGACCCAAGGAATTCATTTCTTCACAAGTACTCTAGAGAGAAACAACTTTAGTTATTGTGCACAGGGAACATACACAAGAATTCTCATGAAGCATTTTTTGAACTAGTGAAAAGTAGGAAATGACTTAAATGTCCAGCGACAGTTGAATAAATTAATACATTTTGGTCTATGCATACAGTAGAGTATTCTATAAAAGTTAAAATGAGTGAGCTAGAACTCATGTATGAAACCAGGTAAAGAGCAAAATATTTTGAGCAAAATGCAAGTTGCAGAATGTGTTTTGTGTGATAGCTTTCTATAAAATTTGAAGACAGGCAAACCAATACTGCATCTCATAATGTCTGTATGTGTATATGATCTAGTATAAAATGTGCATGAGAATGCTTAAACACCAACTTCCCTTTAGTATGTCTGCGAGTGGGGAGACAGAGACAGGCAGGAGAGACTGTATCTCTAGGAGGAGAAAGATTTGTAACAAAATGTGGCAAAATGTGAAGCGTGGTAAAACTGGGTGGTGAGTACATAGGTGTACATGGTGTAAGTCTGTATGTTTAAACATTTATAAATATTCCACAGTTTTAAAATTTACAGATAAATGAAATATTTCTTTTACCCATTTATCACAAATGGAAAAACGAAAGGCTGAGAGGGTGACACTTTTCAGGATGAGCAGAAGAAGGCCTCCTTTTGTGTGTGGGGACTGTTTGTATGTTTACTACATAAGCACATCTGTGTCAAAAGATAGCTGCAGGTTACCTGTCTTGTTCTGGTAAGCGTTTGGTTTTGCAAACCTTTGTCTAACCAAGTGGGACAAGCCCTTAAATTACTATTCTTTTTCTTGTATCTTCGTTCCCATGCTGAGAGTTCTCACATTCTCAAACTGACATCTGGCAAGTATTTTTCTGTTTCAAGTTAGTTACTCTGTTTGAAAGTTGTTTTCCTAGATATTTTGTGTTAAATCTGTCTCCACACATGTCTTCATTGAATCCCTTTATGGCTCTCCTACCCTCAAACTTCAGCCAGGATTCCCACCTCTAACTAGTATATTCTAGGTGATTTAAAGTTTGGCCTCCTAAGTTGGGCAGCACTCTATTTAAATATTTGCTCTACCACTGGCTAGCTCAGGGACACTGGGCAAGTTGCTTAACTTCTGTAGGCCTCAGTTTCCTCCCATATCAGGTTGACATGAGAATTAAGTGAGGTTGTCCGTGTGAAGTGGTTGGAGAAAAGTCTGGGGTCTATAATAACGTTTAATAAGTTGGATTTTAAAAAATACTTTGCAAAAGGAAAAAGAAAAGAGAAAATCTTAGTTCTGGTTATTTTTTAGTGATCTGTTTCTCTAACCTAACACCACAGACATGATGGGAGCAGCTGGAAAGAAAATAAAAGAAGGAAGTCAAGTAGGTAGGGGAAACAGCAGGCACTCCTTTTATAAGTGGAATGAAAGGTGAAGTGGAAGGGCGTGTGGAAGAAGGGGGGTTTGTTACTTAGTACAAACTACAAAACATAGTAGAGTGAATAACTATAGGATAAGAATTTGAGCAGGGTCTTACAAGTTGGCCCAGATGAGTCTTTCTCTCTTAGTTGACAAGTAATTCTTCTTTTAACCCCCCTACATGTAAAGTACATTAGAATATGCAAAGAAATGTAACCAGGATCTTTACATTCAAAGTGCTTATAATTGTGTTGGAAAGTTAAGACACACCCAGGATTTCACTGGAGTATAACCTTGGGTTTAGTTTTCTGGGATCATTATCTCTTCTTTGTCCTCCTCCTCACTAATTTTTATTGACTGCTGTGCTAAGTAATTTACCTGGATTGTTTAATTCTTACAGTATTCCCAGTAGGTATATACCCTTATTATTTCCATTTTATAGATGAGTAAACTAAGACTTGAGAGAAGATAAATTGCTTGTGATCACTCAGCTTTAAGTGCTGGGGCATGCTCTAAACCCAGATCTGTTACTTTTAATCACTATTCTATTCTGCCTGCTCAGGGTTGCCTGGAATTGAATTCTCCAGGACCTCAGAGGATATGCAAACTGAATTCTCCTGAAGGGTAGGTAGGATTTTCTTAAGCAGAAGAAAGGAAGAGCCATTTAAGAGGAAAAGGAACTAATATTTATTGTATGAGTATTAGATGCCACACACTGAGTAGGTATTCTACCTAATATGATTTCACTTAATGTTTACCACAGTACTGAAATTTCATCATGCCCTGTGACAGATGTTGAAATGAATACTGAGAGAGAATGGCCTTGAGGGGCATGCAGGGAGAGGGAGGTGGGGTGGTGGTGGAACTTACTTTGTGGGTTCGGGGATTTGATATCACGTCAGTCTGAACTCAAAGCCTGTGTGCTTTACCATAATGTTAGGTTGGCCCCCAGAACTATGACAAAAAGAAAGGACCAAGGAGTGAGCCCAGTGTCTTTTGGAGAAAACAAGTTAGAATAGTTATAACAAAGGACACTTTGCATAGGAAAAGGAAGGAACAGAGCAAGAAAATGGACTGGAAATGAAAAATAGGAAATGCAAACAAGATAACTGAAGGACTCCTGATCTTGAGATGATGGTAATGATACAAAATCAGATCCTGATAAAACTTAATCATTTACTTTTCCTCCCTTACCTTCTTCTCTTTGTCTCCTTCCTTTTATTTTTTTTTAAATTTTTTTAATGTTTATTTTTTAGAGATAGAGCATGAGTGGGGGCAGGGCAGAGAGCAAGAGGGAGACCCAAAATCTGAAGCAGGCTCCAGGCTCTGAGCTGTCAGCACAGAGCCTGACTTGTGGCTTGAACTCACAAACCATGAGGTCATGACCTGAGCCAAAGTTGGACGCTTAACCGACTGAGCCACCCAGGTGCCCCTCTCCCTCCTTCTTAAATGAAGAATTTAAAACACAAAAATAAGCAAATACTGTAATGAATCTCGTGTATGCATCGCCCTGCTTCTGGTCCGTCCAGACTGATCCACATTCCCATTCACCCCCTTGTATTGTTTTGAAGAAATCCTAGATCGCATATCCCTTCACTCACAAAGATTTCAGTATATACCTCTCAAAGATGAGGACTCTTTTAAAAACAATATTATCACTGATAGCCAATCTAGTTTTCATATTTCTAGTTGTCTCATAAAAACCTGTAATTTTAAAAGTTTATTTGGAGTAGGGTCCACATGATGTTCAAATGTTAGTGAGTGATAGGTCCTTAAATATCTTTTACTCTGTAGGTATAGGTTCATCCTTATCTCCCTCCCCTCCCCACCCTGGAATTTATTTATTGAAGGATGAGGTTGGTTGCTGCATAGAGCTTTTCATAGCCTAGATTTTCCTGCTTGCATCCCCAACAATATATTTTAACATATTCCTATCTCTGACCTCTGTATTTCCACAAATTGGCAGTGAGTATAGAGGCTTGATCAGATTCATGGGGTTTTTGGACAAGACTTCCTAGGTGGTGATGTGGTCTTCTGTCAGGGTCATATAATGTCTAGTGTTGCAACCATTCATCTTCAGTGCGTCACTTCCCTAATTCTAATTCTGTTATTTCTCCTACTATTTGACCACCCAGTGGTACAGTTGTTATAGGAAAAGCAATACAAATGCTTGATTCGTTCCCTTCATTTACAGTTTTCAAAATAATGAATTGGTTCCCTAGCATCCTTGAATGATGACTCATTTGTTTGGTTATACAAATATTTGAATTGTTTCAGCCCACTTACTCATTTAATATTCCCTAAGTTTTTCCACGGATACTGTTTTTCATTGTTATTGTCTTTTTTTTTCCTTGCTAGCATATGTGTCTATGGAAAATTAGAAATTTACAGAAACCTAGAACTGGATTAACCAAGTATACAGGTGCTTTATTGAGGCATTTACGAGGTTTTCATCTCTAGTCCCATCTCATAACTTACATCTTATCCTTGCATGTCCTAACCCAGGTGCAGGAGAATTGCCCTTTAGAATTTTATGGGAAAATTTGTATGTCTCAAAAGGCTTTAGTCCCTTCCAGGATTTTTAGAAGAATGCCATAGCAGGAACAAAGAGCTTTTTAATTTTTGTTTATTTTTAATTTTTTTGTGTTTGTTTATTTTTGGGAGAGAGAAAGACAGTGTGTGGGATAGGGGATAGAGAGAGGGAGACAGAATCCAAAGCAGGCTCCAGACTCTGAGCTCTAAGTGCAGAGCCCAGTGTGGGGCTTGAATCCACAAACTGCGAGATCATGACCTGAGCCAAAGTCAGACACGCAACCGATGGAGTCACCCAGGTGTCCCTAATTTTTATTTATTTATTTTTACTTATTGAGAGAGAGAGAAAGAGAGAGACAGAGACAGAGAATCCCAAGCAGGCTTGTGCTGATAGTGTGGGGCTCCATCTCACGAACTTGAGATCATGACTTGAGCAGAAATCAAGAGTCAGACACTTAACTGACTAAGCCAACCAGGATCCCCAAGAAAGAGCTTTTTTTTTTTTTTTTTTTTAAATGTATAATACAGTTGACCCTTGAATAGTGTGGGAGTTAAGAGTGCTGACTCTTCCCATAGCTGAAAATCCATGTGTAACTATTTTTCTCTATTTATTTTTAAGTAATCTGTAGACCCAACATAGGACTCAAACTCATGACCCTGAGATCAAGAATTACACACTCCCATGACTGAGCCAGCCAGGCGCCCCCCCCATGTATAACTTTTGAATCCCCCCAAAACTTTACTACTAATAGCTTATGTTGACCAGAAGCCTTACCAATAATGTAAACAACCCATATTTTGTATGTTTTATGTATTGTATACTGTATTCTTACAATAAAGTAAGCTAGAGAAAAGAAAATGTTAAAATCATAAGAGAAAATACATTTATAGTATTTATTGAATTGTATTTATTTATACAAGTACTGTATTT
The DNA here is from genome assembly GCF_022837055.1 of Prionailurus viverrinus. Classification (NCBI taxonomy): domain Eukaryota; kingdom Metazoa; phylum Chordata; class Mammalia; order Carnivora; family Felidae; genus Prionailurus; species Prionailurus viverrinus. The sequence continues at coordinate 53,272,008 of NC_062571.1, read as the reverse complement.
ATTGGAAAAAATCCACAGGTGAGTGGACCCATGAATTCAAACCCATGTTGTTCATGGGTCAACTGTACTTCCAAGTAATTAGCTATAGATACATTAACATGACTTTTAGAATCTTGGGTTTTCAGAAAACACTTAAGATTTTCATGGTTTTAACTAGCAAGTTGACCTTCCATGAAAGCTTTATCACACATACAGTTGGAGATGGCTCTAGTTTCTACTTAAAAATTTTTTTTAATGTTTATGTACTTTGAGAGAGACAGAGACAGAACGTGAGTGGGTTAGGGGCAGAGAGAAAGGGAGACACAGATCTGAAGCAGGATCCAGGCTCCAAGCTGTCAGCACAGAGCCCGACGCGGGGCTAGAACTGATGAGCTGTGAGATCATGACCTGAGCCGAAGTCAGACGCTCAACTGACTGAGCCACCCAGGCGCTCCAAGACGGCTCTGGTTTCTAAAACAGATTTCTAAAACTTCCAACTCAGTCTTTCGTACATGATAAGATATATATGCTTGGCTTCAGAATTTTCCAGGAAAATAAATTCTTTTTCTTGAAATTTGGTATTTGTATACATTAGTACTGAGTTTGTAAGCTTTTTTCTTTTTAATAGTATTTAAAGTAGTTGTTGCAGTGAAAATGTAGGCTAGCATTTACTGAGCTTTATAATTTACAAAACCTTTTTCATATCCATTATCACTTTTCATAAGCTTCATAACAACCCAAGTTAATATTAAATAATTATTGTCTGACAGGCACTATGCTGAGCCTTTATTATTCAAATAATCCTCCTAGCAATCCTCTGAGGTTGGTGCTTTTATTATTCTATGTTACAAATAAGGAAACTGGGGCCTAGCAAGGTTGAGAAACTTGCCTGTATCTCACAGCTAGGAAATGCAGGTGGCGGGTGTTGAGCCCTAGCTCTTAACAACTGGGCCTGTATCCCTGTTGGCCCTATTTTGCCGACCAAATAAATGACCCCTTGGAGATGTTGGGAGACTTTTCCAAGGTTGTTTAATTGATATGTGATGGAGTCAGGACAAGAAACCCTGAATCTTCCAGCTGCCAAGCCAGTGCTCTCTCCAGCAGGCCCAGAGTAGAAGGGTTCCAGTCAGCAACCCTGATATCCTCAGTCCACTGCTGGAGCTCACTGTAATGGTAACAGAGCCAGAAAGGTAAGATTCAGGATTTTGGTAGCAGCATTTCAGTTTGATACAAATGACCTAGCTGAGTTAGCGCTAAATTAGGACAGTATGTGTCTAGAGACTGAACTGGTATTTGTTTTCCCAGCCATATTCACAGTGTTCTCCACCATGGATTCTTAGGTAGAAGAAAGTTATCTAGACCATTTACTGAGCTTTCTTCTCTACTTCGGTGCTACCATTTCTATGATATTCTCAGAAGCCAGGAGTCTCTCCTACAATTCACATCATAACAGCAGTAGCTGTTGTTTATTGTGTGTTTATTTTGTTATACATGAAGTATTAAGTACTTTAAACTTTTTACAGATTCATTAACTGTCATAAAAGAGGTAGGTTCAAAACCATTTACCAGATCATTCCTACATACTACTTAAAGACGCAGAGTGTTACAAATACAGTTTGGGCATCTGATGTGCCCTTCTTCATTTGCATTTTCCCCCCTGCTTCTGGGAGGTAACTACTGTCTTAAGTTTGTTTCGTGACTACTATTACCATGTTTGTTTGTTTGTTTTTTTGTTTAATATCTCTAGTCATGTATTTATCTCTAAGCAATATGTTGTATAGTTTTTAGTTTTACAAAAATGGTATTTTATTGTGAGTAATCTCTGCCACTTGTATTTTTTCATTCACCATTATATTTGTAAGAGTTCTCCATATTGGTGAATGTGCCTCTGGTTAAGTTTTTAAATTTTTATTGCTGCTATTTGAAAAATTCGCTGAATATGTCACTCTTTTATCTATCTTCCTGTTAATGGAATAGTGCTACTATAAGCATTCTTGTACATATGTCCTTGCACACAGTTCTTTAGGGTACACGTGTCCAGCAGTGGAATTACTGTGTAGTAGGATATGTACATCTTCACATTCAATAAATATTGTCAAGTTGTTGCTTATAGTGGTTGATTTAAAACACACTTTCTCTTGTAGTGGCTGAGTTCTCATTTCTCCACATCCCTAAACAGCACTTGACATCATCAGGCTTTCGTATTTTTGCTATTTATTGAATGTGAAATATTACTCTTAAGCTTGTCTACATGCATTTTTTTTTTTCTAATTTGGTGTAAACCTAGCAATGTCAGAATTGATACTGAACCTAAGAGAAGTAAAGTGACTTGTTTAAGGTCATGCAACCAGAAGATGGCTGAAGCTGGATTAGATGAGAGCTCTGTGAACACCAAAGCCAGTGCCTGTTCCTCCCTACCTAAGGGTCATGGCCCCAACACCGACAGAGTTCACCTGGTGATTCAAGGACTGATTCCAAAGTTCTGTACATTATGCCCTGCTTTTCCTGTCATTTCGTCGTCTATTTCTTGAGAAATTCTACCAGCTAGCCTTCCTGTTTTTAGTTAACTCTTTTAAAGGATTTGTTATAAAAGGGTTAATAAACTTAATAGCAAGATGGAGTCTTCGGCCCATTTGTTTTTGAGGTGTGTGTGTGTGTGTGTATGTGTGTGTGTGTGTTTAAACAGCGCCCATTTATTAGCTCACAGTTTTGTAGGTCAGAAGTCTGACATGGCATGGGATTCCCTGCTCAGGGCATCACAAGGCTGTAACCAAGATACTGACCACATAAAGTTTCCTTCTGAAGGCTCTGGGGAAAAACATCTTTCAACATCATTCTTAACCATTGGCAAAATTCAGTTCCTTTTGGCCATAAGACTGAGATCACCATTTCCATGCTCAGCTGCTCCGAGCTCCTGAATATCACCTGCATTCCCTGCTATGTAGTCCCCTCTCTCTTCAAGCCAGTGATGGTATGCCAGTCAGTTCTTTCTTATGCTTTGAATCTTTGACATCTTCTTCAGCCACTTGCCAAATAAAATGCTTTGTATGTATGTATGTATTCTTAAAAATTATTAAGAAAAATATTTGGTTGGCTCATGTGTACCTGGTATCCATGTTTCTCTGTCAATGGATTGAGAGCTGATTATCCTGATCCCAAGAGAGTCATAGTGGAGAACCTCTTCCTGTTTCTAATTCAGGTACCTCTAAGGATATGAAACAGCCATCTGGGCTGTGTTCCCAAATGGACCATAATTTCCTACTGTCATCACATATTAGAAAAACTGAAAACGTGTAGGCAGCAAAGAAATGAGTATGTAGATTCATAGAATGGTATCTCTTTATAGCAAATAGATTGAGCAAATGTGATTGAGCTTCTGTTTAGCAGTTTGGTCAGAGATCCTGTATCATTAAGATTTTGGACCTCAGGTGAGCTAGACTGTTGTTGATAATGGCTTCTTTGGCTCTTTTTTTTTCTTTTAACCTTTTGTTGAAGTAAATTTGCAGGAAAGTGTGTGTGGTTCTGATAAATTATTGCTGTTTTTACCTTTGCTGCTATTTGAAGAATCAGTTAAATTAATGTACTGCTATTACTTATGTATGAACCCTTGAATTTTCAAAAACTGAGCACAATATGGAACCAGCAGGCAGTGAAGAAACAGAACATTAACTGCACCTCACTGGCCGTCTTTCTGCCTCTTTGTAGTCACTGTCCATCCCTTAAGGGTAACCTCTGTCTGGCTTCTCATAACCCAGATTAGTTTTGTCTGTTTTTTTGCTTTGTATAAATGAAATGAAAAAGTGTATCCTCTTTGTGTCTGGCTTCTTTCATTCAACCTTAAGGTTGTGAACTTAATCCATACTGTTGTGTATAAACAGTAGATTGTTCATTCTCTTTGCTGTCTAGTATTCTGTCGTGGTTCTTTGGCTCGTTTTAATATAGCATTGCCAGTGTTTTGCCATGATCTGTGTTTTATTATGTTTGGGGTATGTTCCTACTTTACCTCTATTTTTAAAGTGGGTCTAAAGATAAAGGATAGGAACTAGAATGGTAGGATATTCAGGTATATTAAAATCCAAGCAGAATGTGTTAGAGCTGGTCAACCTGAAGGAACTTTTCAGTTCTAAATGGGGCCATGATCTTGGTCTTCATAAGCTTTGATTTGAGGGTTTTTGTTTTGTTTTTTTTAACCCAGAATATTGACCTGATTGTGAATAGGCAAATCAGATCACATTTAGACAAAAATCTGGTTTTGGTCTCACACTATCACATTTATAGCCTGTTAAAATAAAACTAAATTTCTCCAGATTTGAGTCTCTCAGTTTGTCATTCTTAGTTCACATATTGTAGGAATCTGAGCTTGGCAGAGTAAATGACTAAAGAAGCTGTATGGAGTAGTCCCTCTGGAATTGAGGCTGTTGGAATCTTCTATTAGTATAAAAGAAAGGCACCATCTAGTTTTATCTTAATATGAGAGAACTTCAAACCATTACCCAGGAAAAAGTGCTTTTTCTTCTGAATACTTTTAAAAACACCTGAATCCCTCAGGTAAAGTGAAGGGATGTCTCAGGACCCCAAGTAGAACACATCTTTAGTGTGAACTTGAGAGGATTTGTTAAGAACCTGAAAACTTGACTAGCAAGCTACTGCTAGTGAATATGAGCATATCTGATCCTTTTGTGACTAGAAAAAGGTTAATGAACTCTTGCTAGGCTGTTGTTTGCACACACTCTCCACTAGATCTGTTGATTCAAGCATTCAGGCATGAATCTTGGCTCAGGACTATGCAGCTGTACAGTGCTAAACAATGGATTTAGGAACGCCATCTGGTGGCTCTCTCTAGATACCCAGATTCAGGAGGAGAGGGACTCTTCAGATGCCAATTCAGCAGCCATTCTAATGACCCAATTGGGGGGAGGGGACATATAAAGAATGTGTTCTGCCATAGTTTCATCTCTGCAGATGAAAATAAATAAAAGCTATTTAGGATTTTTAGGGTATTTTAGGATTTGAGGATATTTCTAGTCAAGGTGCCATTTTGGGGGAGACAGCAGTCATTGGAATTCTGTTTCTCTCTCCCTGAATTGCAAGATTTTTGTTAGAAAGGTAGTGCTTACAGATTGTGACCATTTGCTTTTGACTTGCATGCTTCACCCTAATTGAGTTAGTTATTAAATTTCATGAGATCTCATAGTGGTACACTATATACATTGCTTGAGACTTACAAAAATAGCATTGCATCCTATTTTTACCAGTCTAGATCAAATCCATGAGAATTCGCATCACAAATTTAATGCTTCAGCCAAGAATAGTACATTTCTTTCCACAAGTAACTTGGTAAGTTCCGAAAAGATCCCTCAAGGACTCTCTTCAATTAATTATGGAGTACATAGGGAATTCAAAATTAAAGTAAGTGTGAATGGAGGCCATGTAGATCTCATTTTGTCTTATGAGTGCTCATAATATCTGCTATCTCATAGGGATTTTAAGGTGTATAATTTTCATAAAGCACTTTAAGTTCCTGAGGGAAAACTCTCTATAGTTTAAAATGTTACTAATTTGTACTATTCTATCCTGTTTATCCAGCTTACTTTCAGGCATATTAACTAATCATTATGTCTGTTAGTTTGAACTCTTGTTTTTTAAGTTTACTTTACAGCAATGTGAGTAATATAACTTTAAAGTCCATGTATTTTTCTTTTTCTAAGAAATGTTTTTCTTCCTTTTCAGGAAACAAATATACTTTGGAGACTAGACCAAACCAAGAAGGCATTGATGTAAGGCAAGAACTACTGAAATTCCATTCTACTTATTATTCATCAAACTTGATGGCAATTTGTGTGTTAGGTCGAGGTAAGAATCCTTGAAATTTTTCATAGAATTGGATAATCTAAGTTTTCCATTTGTATATAAGAATATACTTTGGGGGCACCTGGGTGGCTCAGTCGGTTAAGCGTCCGACTTCAGCTCAGGTCACGATCTCACGGTCCGCGAGTTCGAGCCCCGCGTCGGGCTCTGGGCTGATGGCTCAGAGCCTGGAGCCTGCTTCCGATTCTGTGTCTCCCTCTCTCTCTGTCCCTCCCCCGTTCATGCTGTGTCTCTCTCTGTCTCAAAAATAAATAAACGTTAAAAAAAATTAAAAAAAAAAAAGAATATACTTTGAAAGGATATAAGATACGGCCTTTTATCTGCTGAGAGGCTTTAGAAAATGATCTCCTTGTTGGAGAATATGTGGAGAGGAATTTTGTTTTTAACTCTATATTCTAAGAAGAAGTACAGATGATTTAAAATGGAGACCTGAGGGAAATATAAATTACATATAAAAGCAAAGAAAGGTAGTATAAAGGAAAAGATGAACAGATTTGATCTTATAACAATTCAGAAAACTAGAAACGAGATTAAAAGCCAGATGGGAAAAAAAAGAGGCAGATGACGGTACACTGGGAAAACAATTTGAAATATGTACAACAAAGGTTTGACTTTATATTTACTTAATTATTTTTTAATTTTATTTTTTAAAGTTATTTACTTATTAAAAATTTTTTCTTAATGTTTATTTATTTTTGAGACAGAGACAGAGGATGAACAGGGGAGGGGCAGAGAGAGAGGGAGACACAGAATCTGAAACAGGCTCCAGGCTCTGAGCCATGGGCATAGAGCCCAACGTGGGGCTCGAACCCACGAACTGTGAGATCGTGACCGAGCCGAAGTTGGACGCTTAACCGACTGAGCCACCTGGGCGCCCCTAAAGTTTTTTTTTTTTTTAAGTTTTTATTTTAATTCCAGTTGGTTAATATATAGTATTATATTAATTTCAGGTGTACAATACAGTGACTTAACAGTTCCATATATCACATGGTGTTCATCACAACAAAAGTACACTCCTTAATCCCTATCACCTGTTTCACCCATTTCTCACCCCACCCCCCACCTCCCTAGCTCCATCAGTGTGGTCTCTATAGTTAAAAGTCTTTTTCTTGATTTGTGTCTCTCTCTACCTTTTTCTCCCCCCTTTGCTTGTTTGTTTTATTTCTTAAATTCTACATATGAGTGAAATCATACGGCATTTGTCTTTCTCTGACTGACTTATTTCACTTAACATAATACTCTCTAGCTCAACCCATGTTGCAAATTGCAAGATTTCACTCTCTTTCATGGCTGAGTAATCCGTTGTATATTTGTACTGTATCTTCTTTATCTGTTCATCTGTCGATGGACACTTGGGCTGCGTCCATATAAAGGTTTGACTTTTTTTTTAATTTTTTTATGTTTTTATTTATTTTTGAATGAGAGAGAGAAAGACAGAACATGAGTGGGGAGGGGCAGAGAGAGAGGGATATACAGAATCCAAAGCAGGTTTTATACTCTGAGCTGTCAGCACAGAGTCCAACGCGGGCTCGAACTCAGATCATGACCTGAGCTAAAGTTGGACGCTTAACTGACTGAGTCACTCAGGCACCCCAAAGATTTGACTTTTTAAATGCAGATTAACTAGGGGTGCCTGGGTGGCTCATTCGGTTGAGCATCTGACTTCAGCTCAGGTTATGATCTCACAGTTTGTGAGTTTGAGCCCTGCGTAAAGCTCTGTGCTGACAGCTGAGCCTGGAGCCTGCCTTGAATTCTGTGTCTCCCTCTTTCTCTGACACTCCCCCATTCACACTCTGTCTCCCTCTCTCTCAAAAATAAATAAACATTAAAAAAATTTTAATGCAGATTAACTAAAGATAATAAAGTGTTTCTTTCTGTTAAATTACCATAATTTTGTTTTTGTTTTCAAGTAACACTCATTATGGAGGAGCAGTGCCCTTTTGTATTGGTGGTAGTGTATACAATTTATGCAGTTCCTCTAGACTTACTGGAGGACAGTTTAACAAGATGCATCATCCTTAAAAAGTTTATTTTTACTTCTAGAAATGCAATCTGAGGAAATAACTAGAGTTGTCCAAAAAGGTGATGCACTAGGATGTTTCTGTCAGTATAGTGTTTATTAGCAAAAAGTTAGAAACAATCTGATTGTTCATGAATTGAAGATAGGTTAAATAATGATGTTATAGCTATGTAATAGGTCATCTTCTAGAAAATAGCATCTCTTTTCCCACTTTCTCTTCTCCTACCTGCTTTATTTTTCTTTACATTTATTACCACCTGAAATACTATTCATTTTCATTGCCCACCGCACGAGAAAGTAATTTACTTGAGAATAGAAACTGTTTTGTTCACTCTTTGCCACCAGTGCCTGAGTTAGTGTTTGACACATCATATGCACATGGTAAATATGTATGTCCAGTAGAAAACGAAAACACTCTATAAAATAAACTATGTGCTGTATGATCCCATTTGGGGATTTATAAAAAATTATTTTTAATAGACATATGTGGTATATACATAAGACAAAATAGAAAAACAATATACTAGAAATTTAATGTGATATCGCAGTTTAGAACTGACACTCTAGACTCTGACAACTTGGGTTTGAATTCCAGATATACCACCTACTTAGCCATGTGGCTGTGAGCTAACAAAGTTACCTCAGATCTCTGACCTTTAGTTTTTGCTTTTTTAAAATGGAGTTGTGCTACCTCATACCTATTGTGAGGTTTAATCAAGATAATGCAGAAAAAGTGTTTAGCATAATGCTTGACACAGCAAATGCTCCATAAATGGTAGCTATTTTTAGCTTCCCATAATCATGAGATTATGAGCGACTTTTGTTTTCTTCTTTTTGTATTTGTGGTAAGTTTTCTACTTTTGGCAAATGTGACTTTTTGTAGGTAGGAAATAAACAACCAAATACACTTTAAGTTGGTAATAAGAACCAAGATATAAAATGGGTCCAAGAAGTAAAGCCAATTAAAAAAAAAAGTATATCTATAATTCTGTGTGCTTGCTGACGGTAACTAGGTCTAGAGTGTTAAATATCACTTGGTATTTAGAGCCTAGTCCTGGGAGTATTTTTGTCTATGTTGTATTGAGACAAAAAGTACTTGATTTCAGTAAGCACTTAATTGGACAAGTAATAATGACAACAGATGAATCAGGCGGGAAGCCTGCCTTCAGTGTTCTCTGTTTAGTGAAAGAGTGTCTAAGAGAAACAGACATTTCAGTTCCTCGATTGCACACACATCACTCTCCTAGAGTGACTGACTTGTGCTCAGTTCAGTGGACTTGATCAAGGGCCCTGGGAGAAGTGTCCTTGCAGTGTAAAAGATTTGAGGAGGAAACAGTATCTCTCAGAGGATTAATAGAAAATCCGCTCCTTCTTCTAGGATGAGGGGAGAGAAAGAGTAACCATGTGGAAGGATCTCTGTCACAAAGGGACAAAAAAGTTTTTCTCTGTTCTCCCATGGGACCATCCCTCTAGTTGTGGCAGCACTAATTACCTGGAAACTTGGCAAATAGGTAACTATCAAGAACAAACACTGGGATTGCCAAGTCCCCATGATGTAAAGACAGAAGGGACTCTGTTCCCTGTCTGGTAGCTCACTGCTTAGTGGAGAAGACAGACTGCAGTATTGTATGGCTGCTTTACCTTTATAAAGCTACATTGTGAACTTATGCTTTTAGGGTAGAAATACTTCAAGGGCACACCTGGTAGGACCTTGTTGTAAAGGGCCTTGCTGTTCTCAGCACTTCAGGTTGATAAACCTTTGCTTACTGCCCACCGTGTTTCAAGTCCCATGTTCCATCTGTGGATAAAGAGATCTCTTACATCTCTTGCCCTAAATATATGCATTCCATTCCTGACTTCACATGTCAAGTAACAAGCAGCCACTGGTCTGCCTTTTATTTGGCTCTGGACATTTCGAGGTCCTGCATACATGTCAAAAATTTTGAAGCAAAAATATGTACATTTTATAAATAAAGTGCAAATGCCCGCATTCATAAGTTTCAAAGACAATTTTGTACTATAGAAAGGCAAATCTCAAATAGTGGTTAAGTGCTCTCTAAAGAGTTCATGGAAAAAGTTCAAAATGGGTCATAGAATATCAAGGGAAATTTCTTACTTGATCCAAATGCTTCCTGACAGTAACAAGTGATGAATGTTTATACCATTTATAAATAACCTATTCTTGAGGAGACAGAATCAAGGTGAGTAGTTGGTTATCCTGTTTATAAAAAGATAACCTTTTTTCACGTTTTGATTTTTTTTTTTTAAGATGTTATCTTTATAGCCAACTTGGGGCTCAAACTCACAACCCTGAGATCAAGAGCCTCTTATTCAATGGACTGAGCCAGTCAGGTGCCCTTTAATTTTCTGAATAATAGAAATAAGTGTACAGGGGAAAAATTTTATCCCACATGGGTATAAAATGGAAATCAGGGTTTTTTTTTCCCTCCCGTCCTGTGATGACAATATCCTCTCCTCAAAGATCTCACCTTAAGTCATTTCTTGTTATACTTTCAAAAGTGGAATTTTGTTAATATACTTACTTATATATATATGCCTGTTAAAAAAATAACTGAGGGCCGCCTGGCTCACTCAGTAGGTAGAGCATGTGACTCTTGATCTCAGGGTTGTGAGCTTGAGCCCCACGTTGGGTATAGAGATTACTTAAAGATAAAATCTTAAAAAAAAAAAAAAACGAGATTGCCTGCAGTTTTCACTTAATAGAGATTTGAGATATTTTCATATGAGTGCATAGACTTCTCTCTCTTATTAATGATCCCATAAAATTCTAATGTATAGACATGTCATAACATTCACATGCTCAGGGATGTTTAGGTCATTTCCAGTTTTCGTTATAAACAGTGCTGCAGTGAACATATTATACATACAGCTTTATAAGCCTTTCAGTCATGACTCTTTATAAAAGAATATAGGTAGCTGATAAAGAATAACTTAAGTAGCCATGGAATTTTACCGACAGTTAGCAAGTGTTTGAGTGAATTTGGCACATTATGATACAGAATCATGTAATGTTAGACCTTGGAAGAGACTTGTGATCCTCTTACCCAGTGTTCTCATTTTACAGAACCTGAAATAGTTAACCAATTTGTCCGAGTAGTTCGTTGACATGGTTGGTGAAGCTGGGGTCAGGATCCAAGTCCTCTAATCTCCCCACCCAGGATTCTTTTCACCATTTTATACTCTTTCCCCACAAAATCACTTACATTTGACTGTTAACAATGGGCTTAGATTGTGTCTATTTATGAAGTAAATGTTATAATCTTATCAGCTGATGGTTTAGTATGTGCCTTTTGGCAATTGTAGATCAAATAGTTTTCCAAATGTAACCAATTATTATCGTTTTTAATACTTGTTTTAAATTTATTGCAAGATAACATTTGTGAAGCAGTTTTTTTAAACTATAAAGAGCTATTAGACATGTGTGAGATATTATCCATATTACTTAGCTCTAGAAGTTATATAGGCTCTGGCAAGATTTAACAGAGTGCTTTAACTTTATCAGATGCAGTTTTAAAAAAAAAATGTAGGTTTTCTTCTTAATAGTCCTAAAGATTTTTCAGGAGGTCTTAGGGTTTTGTTCTGTTTCTCCCCCCAGGTTCATTGAGATGTAATTGACATATAACATTGTGTAAGTTTAAAGAATTTTGATGTAGTGATTTTATGTATGTATATATGATCTTAAGGTTTTAAATACTACCTGTCAAGTTATGATTATTTGAAGTTCTATTTTCATTGTCTGTTTTCTTATAGAATCTTTAGATGACCTGACTAATCTGGTGGTAAAGTTATTTTCTGAAGTAGAGAACAAAAATGTCCCATTGCCAGAATTTCCTGAACACCCTTTCCAAGAAGAACATCTTAAAGTAAGTGAATGTATTTCTGATATATATATATATGAATGTATCAGAATGTATTTGTGATATATATATAGAATATATATATATTCTGATATATATATAGAGAGATAATATATATATATTCTGATGTATATATATAAATTAATGTATTTCTGATATATATACACACACATATATATATACATGTATATATATATGTGTATATATATATATATAGTTTTACTTTATGGACATAATATATGCCTACTTTACCAAACAGTAAGTGAATAATTTTGAAAGTTTTATTTATATAGTTTATTTAACATCTGTTTGGATAATCAAATCAATTTCACATTTACAGGGATATGAATCACCAAAAAGATACCAATATATATCTGATCTTTACATGCTAAAAGTAATTTTGGTAGTTATAGCTTTGACAAACTGTAGAAACTGTTATCCACGGTCAGAAGGCAAGCATATTGAGCTGCATGGTGTAGGGGACTGGACATGGGCTGCACACCAACTGTAATGAAATTCCACTTAGAAGGAACCTAGGCCAGGGGCGCCTGGGTGGCTCAGTCGTTAAGCATCCGACTCTTGGTTTTGGCTCAGGTCATGATCTCATGGTTTGTGAGTTCGAGCCCTACATCAAGCTCTTCACTGACAGCGCGGAGCCTATGTGGGAGTCTCTCTCTTCCCCTCTGTCTCTCCTCCTCTCTCTCTCTCTCAAAATAAATAAATAAATTTTAAAAATTAAAATTTATATTAAAAAAAGAAGAAGAAGAAGGGGCCCAGGCCATTTATTTCTTTGTGGTCAATACAGTTTACTCTGGCAATTGATTCTCTTTTGGATTTGGGATTCTTCCATGAAAATCTGTATTCTTATAGTTTGTAAATATTTTATTCAGTGGGAGTTGTGTATAGCTAATCTTTTGTGGTCTTTTTTTTCTAGCAACTTTACAAAATAGTACCCATTAAGGATATTAGGAATCTTTATGTGACATTTCCCATACCTGACCTTCAGAAATACTACAAGTCAAATCCTGGCCATTATCTTGGTCATCTCATTGGGCATGAAGGTCCTGGAAGTCTGTTATCAGAACTTAAATCAAAGGGTAAGTCTTTGGCCACTGGTGTACTGCTCCACATCTTTTTACTATGGCTCTCATTTTCTCCTGAATATTTTTGTGTGAAAGAACGTTTTTGGATGAGACTGTTTGGGGTTTATGGGAGAGTGAGATGGTGGTTTAGTGTGCTTTTGTTTTTTTGCTTTTATTTTTATTTTTTAACTTATTTTTAGTTTTGACAGAGCACACGTGTGTGCATGCACGCGAGTGGAGGTGGGGCAGAGAGAGAAGGAGAGCGGGAATCTTTTTTTTTTTTTTTTATAATTTTTTAATGTTTATTTATTTTTGAGAGAGACAGAGACAGAATGCAAGTGGGTTGGGGCAGAGAGAGAGGGAGGCACAGAATCTGAAGCAGACTCCAGGCTCCGAGCTGTCAGCACAGAGCCTGACGCAGGGCTCGAACTCACTAGCTGTGAGATCATAACCTGAGCCGAAGTCGGACGCTCAACCGACTGAGCCACCCAGCCGCCCCTAGGAGGGGGGGAATCTTAAGCAGATTCCGTGCCAGCGCAGAGTCCAATGCTGGGCTCAATCTCAGCACCGTGAGATCATCACCTGAGCTGAAATCAGGAGTCAGATGCTTAACCGACAGAGCCACCCAGGCACTCCTGGGTTTTTTTCCCCCCCGCTGAATTTGTTTTACCCTTCAGTATTGAGCAGTGAAAGTTAGATATTTGAAAAGATATTGTGGTACATGTTTTAAAGAACAGAGAGGTTAAAAAGTAAAAGCTCAGTTTGGATATTCTTTACCATCTATGTGAAGTGACAGTACACATTATGTACTTGCCTGCTCTTATCCATCACACCAGAGGGTGTACTGAAATTTAGTCATTAGATGATTTCCAAGACCCCTCTCAACTTAGGCTCTGATTTTACATAACACTTAAGCACAATAGTCTACTCTTGCCTGGAGAACTGATTTGAAGAGTCCTGAGGAAAGCTCCCAACCCAAAAAATCCCTTGAGTCTTTACAGTGCCTGAAACGGGTTTTCTAAAGTTTTTCTGATCTTTTCTGTAAGTGGTCCATTCTGATATCTTGCAGACATATAGTATGGACTAAAAATAACATTCTTTGCCTTAAAAGAACCCACACATACAATCCTGTTTTGATTTCCTTTGAATGTTACAGGCTGGGTAAATACTCTTGTTGGTGGGCAAAAGGAAGGAGCCCGAGGTTTTATGTTTTTTATCATTAATGTGGACTTGACTGAGGAAGGATTATGTAAGTATTGACCTTTTTGATTTTGAATGAAATTGACTTCTTATTATATATATATATTTTTAACTTCTATATGCTGTGGATCTGTTTTATGTTGTAAAGCCATGGAACCTTTAATTCATGCAATTCATCCTTTGTATTTTTCATGTGCAACTTGGCCTTCATTTCATGGATTATTTTTCCTCCTTAACAACTGATCATTATGTTGTACTTGTGAAATGTGTACTTGGCTTTTCATTGGCTCATTAACTTCCCCAAAGTTCCTTCTGTCATATACCCTGGTCTGAAGGGCCATGTGTCTGACACCTTAAAATCAGTTTCAGGGAAGTGAGGATTCCATTTCTACTTACCTGACTGTACCTTAGGAGTGAGCTCAGTACTTTGAAGCATTCAAGGACTGAATGATTTTTAAGTGTGCCCCTTTTTTTCAGTACATGTTGAAGATATAATTTTGCACATGTTTCAATACATTCAGAAGTTACGTGCAGAAGGACCTCAAGAATGGGTTTTCCAAGAGTGCAAGGTAATTTTGTTTCACCAAAATTTTTCTTAAGGAAAAATTTCAGAAAACATAGATATGTGAATTAAGTTTAAAGCCTAGTGAAACTTGTAAAGTTTTGGGGGGTTTTGTTGTTATTTAAACTCTAAAAAATCTGGCAGTGCATAGTAGCTTTAGTTAATGCTTATACTACTCTGATTGGCTACCTGGGGCACAATTAAGGGCTAAGGCATCACATAACCTTTCTTTGCAGGAGAAAAGAAACTGCCTTTCTATCCCTCAGAAGAAAGCCAGCCGTTTCTTGAGCTTGTATCTGTAAGGGCTTACATTACTGTTTGCCTGAAGCTTCATGAGCCTCTGTCGTTTTCAGATCTGGTGACAAAAATCTCTAGCATACTTTCAAAAAAATAGTGAATTGTGGGCGCCTGGATGGTTGGCTCAGTCATTTGAGCGTCGAACTCTCAATTTCAGCTCAGGTCATGATCCCAGGGTTACCAGATCAAGCCCCACATTGGGCTCCCTGCTGAGCATGGAGTCAGCTTGGGATTCTCTTCGTCTCCCCTCCCCCTTCCCCTTCCCCTTCTCCCTTCCTGTCTCTCTCTCCCTCCCTCTCTCTCCCTCTCTCTCCCTTCCATCCCCCTTCTCTCTCTCTCTCAAAATATATAAACTTAAAAAGGAAATAGTGAATTGTTTTATGTATGATTATGTTCTTTTTTTGTTGTTGTTTGTTTTTGAGAGCGCACAAGCAGGGGAGGGGCAGAGAGAGGGGGACACACGATACGAAGTGGGCCACACAGGTGCCCCTGTGTAATTGTGTTCTTAAAAGTGATTTTATTGTTGTAGGTATGGAAAGGCCTCGCTGTCTTTTATTTATTTTTAAAAATATGTACTTTATATTTAAGACCTATTGAGATTCTGAAATGTATTTTAGGATAAGAGAAATCCTTTTTACTTAGATAAAAGTTTAAAGGAATACTTGCTGTGTGGACAGTAACTTCTAACCTGGATGCATTTCTCTGAATGGATCAACAAAATCATCATCTGTGCAACTGTTGATCTTGCAAGGTTCTTCCACAGTTTTCCTAATTCTCTAATAGTTTAACAATTTAGGTTAAAGAAATCATAGTCTGTATTGGTTATTTTTAAATTACTTTTTTATTTTTTATTTATTTAAAAAAAATTTTTTTAAGTTTATTTTGAAAGAAAGAAAGCGCGTGTGCAAGCGGGAGGAGGGGCAGAGAGAGAGGAGAGAGAATTCCAAGCAGGCTCCAAGTGCTGTCAGCCTAAAGCCTGATGTGGGGCTTGAACCCACAAACCATGAGATCGTAACCTGAGATGGAATCACGAGTCGGACACTTAACCAACTGAGCCACCCAGGTGCCCCCCCTCCTTTTTCTAATGTTGGTTTATTTTTGAGAGAAAGAGTGCATGTGTGCACACCAGTGGGGGAGGGCAGAGCGGGAGGTAGGACAGGATCCTAAGCAGTCTTTGTGCTGACAGCAGTGAGCCCAATGCAGAGCTTGAACCCACAAACTGTGAGAGCGTGACCTGAGCTGCGGTTGGACGCTCAACTGTTGAGCCACCCAGACACCTCTATATTGCTTATTTTCATTCATATTTTATACATTTCTAAATCAAGCATAGCCAGTTTTTCAGAAACTATGATAAAGTTAAATATGGAGTAGAAACTCTATAGTGCAAACTAAATACTAAAGAATTTTTTTTTTAAGAAAGTATTTCTAAATGATGGGTGACTTATGTGTAATTGGGTTAATTTTTCTTTTTAGGACTTGAATGCTGTTGCATTCCGGTTTAAAGATAAAGAGAGGCCACGGGGCTATACCTCTAAGATTGCAGGAATATTGCATGTAAGTTTGTTATTTTACATATACATTGGTATGTAGAGTATTTTTGTGATCCTGCATATATTATCTTCAGTACTACATGAATGATAAAAATTGAAGCTGCAGGAGAAAACTTTAGACTTTGTAGCAACCAGGCAAACTTTGATGTCAAAACATGCTTAAAATCATGATTTTCATCATCCTAAAAATTATCTATAGTATTTTTCATTACATAGGCATTCTGCTTATTGGATTTAAATATTTTTCAGTTCTACAATGTGTCAGTTGCTAATTATGTGAAAGTTGTATAGATCATCTGCTTTTCTCCATTTCCATTGCTACCACCTAGTCTGAGCTACCATTGCTACCACCTAGTCTGAGCTACCGTCATGTCTTGGCCTTGACTGTATCATGGTCTCTTACCTGGGATCTCCTTATCTCTGTTTTCCCGCTTGTCCCCCGCTACTGTTTATTTTTCCAGTCCCAATAATCTTTTGAAAACCAAAATCAGATTGTTTCACCTCTCTGTGTCAAGTCCTTCAGTAGTTTCCCATCAGAATTGGAATAAAATCTAAAATGTCACCTTGGCCTACAAGGTGATTTGGCCCCAACCTGTCTCTCTGACCATATTCTGTATCACTCCCCAACCCACCTTTCCCCATTCACAATCCTCTCTGGCTGTACTGGCTGCCTGCTTCCTGCCTAATCTTCAAGCATTCAGTTTATTATTCCCTTTTGGGGTCTTGTGTATTTGCCATTTTCTCTACCTGGAACACTCTTGTCTCTTGTCTTTGCATGGCTGGGTTCTTATCATTTGGGTAGGTGTCTCTTCCTCACAGAGACCTTCCCTGACCTCCCAGTCGTGGCTCTGCCCCTTTCTTATTCATAGTCCCTATCACTATAATGATAGTATTCGTTTATTGTCTTTCTCCCTCCCAATCAGAATATAAGCTCCTTGGCTAAAATAGGTGAAGGAGATTAAGAGTGCACTTATCTTGATGAGCACTGAGAAATATACAGAATTGTTGAATCATTACATTGTCCACCTGAAACTAATAGAACACTGTATGTTAACCATACTGGAATTAAAAAACAAAACTTTAAAACTCTGATCACTCCCTCTCCTGACTTACATGTTAATTGTTGTTTTGTATTTTAGTTCAAACTTGAGTCTTAATCCCCAAATGAATTATTATTGTTATTATTTAACTTATTATTGTATGCAAAAAAAAAAAAGAATATAAACTCCTTAGGGAACAGGGACATCATCTGTCTTACCTGGCACAGAGTAGATGTTTGTTAAATACTTGTTGAATGAATGAAACAGGCTGTCTCAGTATATTGGAAGTTGCTCTTACTAAAAAAAGCATCTTCTACATTATTTTTCTTCACTAGCCCAAAGTATAAGCCATCTCCCCCCCACAAAAACTTTCTAAATGTTTTTCTGATTTCATTCATAGAAATTTGAGAGGAAATTCTGTTCATAAAAATGTACTTTATATTAAGAATCCTATAGATGTCAGCATTTCACTGTCAAATTTTCTTCATTAACAAGTATTCAATTTCTAGCCAGAAATACATTTTCTCCCTGAAAAAAAAAATGTGATTTTGCTCTCTATAATGTAAATCTATTTGGGGATTAACTACAAAATTATCCTACAACAGGAAACTGCTTCAGGTGTGGTAAGAGAAAAATGTTTCTAGTGGAGTAAAATTTAGTTAAAGGAGGATGTGAGGGGTATAAAATAATGGATTTAATGTGTTAGAGATTTGTTTGCTTTAATAAATTAGACTCTATAGTTGCCTTGCACATTTAACTTATCTGTTTGTTTTTCTTTTAATAAGTATTATCCCCTAGAAGAAGTGCTTACAGCTGAATATTTACTGGAAGAATTTAGACCTGACTTAATAGAGATGGTTCTTGATAAACTCAGACCAGAAAATGTCCGGTGAGTCACTCTACATATTTTACTGTTGCATACTAAGTTTTCAATAATGATTAGAACCTGAAAATTTGGAATTGTGAATAAAATGATTTTAAACTTTTTATGAAGCATGATTAGAGTAGAAAGAAGAGTATAATGAAGGGGCGCTTGGGTGGCTCAGTCAGTTGGGCATCTGACTTCGGCTCAGGTCATAATCTAATGGTTCATGATTTCAAGTCTTGCTTTGAGCTCTGTGCTGACAGCTCAGAGCCTGGAGCCTGCTTTGGATTCTGTGTTTCCCTCCCTCCCTCTCTCCCTCTTCCTCCCCTGCTCACACACTGTCTCTCTCTCTCTGTCTCTCAAAAATGAGTAAATGTTTAAAAAAAAAAAAAAATAGTACATTGAAGCAATACTAAACTTGAGCGAGTTACTACGAGTCACTACGTGACCAACCTTTGTTATCTTTACTCACCCCCTTCACTCATCCTCTCTCCACTGTAGATGATTTTGAGGCAGTATCTCTAAAATATGAAGACCTTTAGTTTTTTGGTTTTTTTTTTTTTAATGTTTATTCATGTTTGAGAGAGAGAGGCAGAGAGAGACAGAATGCAAGTCAGGGAGGGGCAGAGAGAGAAGGAGACACAGAATCTGAAGCAGGCTCTAGGCTCCAAGCTGCCAGCACAGAACCTGACACGGGGCTCAAAGCCACGAACCGCGAGATCACGACCTGAGCCAAAGTCGGATATTCAACCGACTGAGCCGCCCAGGCACCCCAACATGAAGACCTTTAAAAAAAAGAAAATGTAGGGGCGCCTGGGTGGCGCAGTCGGTTAAGCGTCCGACTTCAGCCAGGTCACGATCTCGCGGTCCGGGAGTTCGAGCCCCGCGTCAGGCTCTGGGCTGATGGCTCAGAGCCTGGAGCCTGTTTCCGATTCTGTGCCTCCCTCTCTCTCTGCCCCTCCCCCGTTCATGCTCTGTCTCTCTCTGTCCCAAAAATAAATAAACGTTGAAAAAAAAAAAAAAGAAAATGTAGTCATAATGTCGTTATCATGAATGAAATATAATAATAGATCATCTTAACCTGGTTTCATCCTAACTCAGATGCCCAAACTATCAGCTTACATGTCTGGCTTCATAAACAAATGAGTACACCCTCCTCTTTTTTTTTTTTTTAATTTTTAATGTTTGTTTATTTTTGAGAGAGAGAGAGACAGAGCATGAATGGGGGAGGGGCAGAGAGAGAGGGAGACACAGAATCCGAAGCAGGCTCAAGGGTCCAGGCTGTCAGCACAGAGTCCAACACGGGGCTCAAACTCACAAACCATGAGATCATGACCTGAGCTGAAGTCAGCCGCTGAACCAACTGAGCCACCCAGGCTAGGACACCCTCTTTTGTAAGTGGAGGGAAGCATTACAATCTCAGAATCCTCTCATTGACCAGTGATTAACCAGGAGATCAAAAATTGGAGGAGCTTTTACAGTAACAAAGATATTCTTTCTAGAGGAGGTTCAGCCCTAAAGAGCTTATGAACTATCCCATGATATTTCTGCCTCAAAATTGAATTTCACCCGTGTTTTCCAAAGTCAAATAATACAAAGAATATACTTAACTGACACATATTTTGCATTTTTAATTTTTCCCTGGTGTCAAGCACATATTTCTAAAATTCTCCTGAAGATCTGGAAATTGAGTAAGTATGTTTTTTGCAACAGTCATTTTATTAATAAAATCAACAATCTGGTAGAACTTTTTGAAGAAGAAAAATCCTTCTGACAGAACTATTCCATCAGTCTTTCCTAGTTACCGTTGTTTGCGCTTTTCTGACATGTGCTAACAACAAACGATGAGAAAATTAAAAATATTACTGGTAGTTACACAGTTTGATAAAAGTGATAAAATGATATAGAACTAACAATACACACACATTCTATCAATATCAACTTCCTTATTTGGATATTGTACTATCATTAAGATATAACCACTGAAGGATCTGGGTGAAGAGTACATGGGATCTCCCTATACTATTTTTGCATTTTTCTATGGATTTGTAATTATTTCAAAATAAAAAATATTTACAATAACAACAAAAATATAAAATAATTAGGAATGAATTTAAAGATAAGCAACACATCCATATATAAAACTACAAAACAGTGCCAAAAGAAATTAAAGACCTTGTTTGTAGATTAGGAGACTTGCTATTAAATTTTTTCCTGTCTGGGGCACCTGGGTGGCTCAGTTGGTTACGCTTCCGACTTTGGCTCAGGTTACGATCTCGAGGTTCACGAGTGTGAGCCCTGAGTCATGCTCTGTTCTGACAGCTCAGAGCCTGGATCCTGCTTCAGATTCTGTGTCACCCTTGCTGTCTGCCTCTCTCTCTCTCTCTCTCTCTCTCTCAGAGATAAACATTTAAAAAAATAAAATAACACAGACTGCATGTAATCACAACTAAAGTCCTAATAGCCTTTTTTTCTTTTAGAAATTGGTAAGCTGATTTCAAAATACATATGGGTATACAAAGGACCTAGATTAGCTATAATACTCTTGAACATAAAAACAAAAGTTGGAGGACTTGAACTACCAGATTTGAAGACTAACTAAAGCTACGTTAGTTAAGACATTGTGCATTGGCCTAAAGATCCAAGAGAAATCATTAGAATAAAACAGAGTCCAGAAATAGAACCACACATATATGTTCAGTGGACATCATTTTTATTATGGTAAAAAACACATAACATAAAATTTATAGTCTTAACCATTTTTAAGTGTCCAATTCAGTAGTATATTCATATTGTGGTAAAAGAGATCTCCAGCACTTTTTTACCTTGTAAAACTGAAACTGTACCCATTAAACAACTCCTCTTTTCTCCCTCCTACCATCCCCTGGTAACCCCCGTTCCACTTTCTGTTTCAATGAATTTGACTGCTAACATACCTAGAATAACTGGAATCATACAACATATCTTTATTTCACTTAGCATAATGCCTAAGGTTCATCTATGTGGTAGTGTGAGATGGGATTTCCACTTTGCCATATTAAACCTACAAATAAAGCTATAGTCTTTGCCACATGCCTTGCTTAAGTCATAAAGAAGTCTTTGGGAGGAGTTGTTCTTTCTGAATGTATGCAGGTCCTAGTGATAACTGTCTTGTATAAATGTTTGGTAGACTGACAGCTGACTAGAATCTAAACCGCTGGCCTAGGCTTTTTTTAGGCTCCACTCCTTTCCCTTTCTGAAAGTCAGAGCATTTATCCATCTCCATCTTTGCTGCCTTTTCTCCTGTCTTCCAGTATTTCTAAAGGGTGTTGGGCATTGATCCTACTGGGATTTATTAGTTGCCTAAGCATCAGAGAGTATGATCTGCATTGGAGATGTGAATTCATTTGAGCCACTTTGGCTGATTCACTCACTAACCCTGGCCTGGGTTTCAGCCAGGGGATTGGTCCACCTTTGCAGTTTAAAGACCCATAAATTCTAAATCAGTATTCAAATTCTAATTCAGTAGTCTTGTCATCTGCTATCCTGAGACCAGTGTATCGCATTTTGCTTTAGGTCATTTTGCTTTATGAGTTCTTCCCAGGTAAAAACTGTGTTTTTCTTGGAGTGCCTGGGTGGCTCAGTCGGGTAAGCATCCAACTTCAGCTCAGGTCATAGTCTCGGGGTTCATGAGTTCCAGCCCTGTGTCAGGCTCCGTGCTAACAGCTCAGCCTGGAGCCTGCTTCGTACTCTGTGTCTCTTTGCCCCTCTCCTGGTAGCACACACGCGTGGACTCTCTCTCTCTCTCTCTCTCTCTCTCTCTCTCTCTGTCTAAAAAATAAATAAACATTTTTTTAAAAAACCTGTTTTTCTCGGATTCAGGCTGTCAGGGCTCAATAAAGGTTGAATTCTCTAAGCATTTAGCCTAAACTTTCTTTGATTCCTTCTTTCTTAAGAAACCCTTTTAAAAAGTGTCTTTTAGCATTTTTCATGAACCTCAATTTCTTCAGCACTTTGGCCTTCCTGTCGCTATTCTTTTGGGGCTTTTTTTAAGTTTTATTTTTATTTGTTTTTGAGAAAGATAAATATTTTTGAGAAAGATACCAAGAGCAGATGGGGGAGGGGCAGAGAGAGGAGACAGAATCCCAAGCAGAGCCGGACAGAATCTGTCAGCACAGAGCTTGATGCCAGGCTTGAACTCACGAACTGTGAAATCATGACCTGAGCTGAAATCAAGGGTCAGACACTTACCTAACTGAGCCACCCAGGCCCCCCCCTCTCTCTTATTTCTAAGGACCATGTCAGTACCGTATCAACAACCAGCTCTCGGTGGATAGAGTTAAAGAATAGCATTGCTCCCACCACCACAGACACACACTTAAAAAACTCAAGACTATTTTTTAGTATAATTAGATTTCCAGCAGATAGTCTAAGGATGCTATAGTATCTGTGCTAGTTTTTCTGAATTGTCTGCAGTTAAATATATTGCAGCTGTCCGTGGCATTCTTAGATTATTGTAACTTCTCTCTTTTTCCCATAACTCAAGTGTTCTTGTGCTTCAACACTCTGCATTTCTAAGTAGATTTGATGTGTATGTACTCTGTCTCTGCTATCATTCCCCTTGCCTACCTCTTATAATTTATTTTTAGATACATAGCCTTTCACTGTATATTTCAGTTTTAAATTCCTCAGTGGCACACCAATTCTTGTTTTGCAAAGGTATCTCTATCAGGCCAGTATTTGAAGTTTGCCTTGTTTGGGGAACTTTGTTTATCTATTTCATATTTGCTTCCTTGTAACATTTGAAATGTTACCCATACGCTTTACCTGGGTATGCAGCTGTCTCAGTCCCTTAGGATTGCAGCTGACCGATCTCCCTTCTTCTCCCTCTTTTAACTTGCCTGTTGCTAAGCAGTGTCCAGCCTCTGCCTCTCTCTATGTCACATAGTCATCCTCCAAAGCATATGGCAGCTTTACCTGAACCTTTTCACTTTCTCCCTCAGAACAGAGTTTACAGTTTTCTTGTTTCAGGGGGCATGTCCACTACCAAATGAATGCTTCAGTGTTCACAAGTTATAATCAGTTACTTCATTATTCTGATGCATGGGCTGTCATTCAGGGAAACCAAAGCCATCTATGTAACAAGCTTTTCCAAAATCAAGCATCTCATGGAAGAGAAGATGGTAACACCACCTCACTACCAGGTTATTTAACTTCCTAACACAATTTTCAGAAGTCTCCTTTAGAATCGGTCCATTCATTCTCTAGGAAGTGAGCAAGAGTGGAAGCATTTTCTAGGACTGAGTCTTAGCAGACCCTGTCATGTATTGAATGAATGTCCTTAAGAAACATTACATACCCTTAATGTGGCCCTGTGAGGAGGAGGAGGAAGAGGAGGAGGAGGAGGAGTTGTTGTTGTTGTTGTTGTTGTTGTTGTTGTTGTTGTTCTTCTTCTTCTTCTTCTTCTTCTTCCTCCTCCTCCTCCTCCTCCTCCTCCTCCTCCTCTTCTTCTTCTTCTTCTTCTTCTTCTTCTTCTTTTAATGGTTTCTGCCTGCATTTTTTTCCTTTTTTTAAATTTATTTTTAAATTTACATCCCAATTAGGTAGCATATAGTGCTCTAATGATTTCAGGAGTAGATTCCAGTGATTCACCCCCTATGTATGACACCCCAACAATTGTCCTCCTTAATGTCCCTTACCCATTTAGACCATCCCCCCACCCATAACCCCTCCAGCAACCCTGTTTGTTCTCTGTATTTAAGAGTCTCTTATGTTTTGTCCCCCTCCCTGTTTTTATATTATTTTTGCTTCCCTTCCCTTCAGTTCATCTGTTTTGTATCTTAAATTCCTCATATGAGTGAAGTCATATGGTATTTGTCTTTCTCTTACAGGCTAATTTTGCTTAGATACCTTCTAGTTTCTAATTTCTTCTAATTTCACTCAGATACCTTCTAGTTCCATCCACGTAGTTGCTAATTGTGGCCTTGTGAGTTCTATATACACTCTACATATACCCTGCAAGAGGAATTCTCAAACTGCCAAGCATGGATCATTTCTTCTGGACATGATAACAGAACTCTTTCATCCATTAAACCCTATGATTTCTCACTTGTTTCTGTGGAATATATTCTTATTTAGCATGTTTTCTAGAACTGGCAGTGGTCAATGGCAGCTTGAATACCTTCAGCTGGTAGATTAGTCAGTCATGCTAACAGGTTAGCCGGATTGCTTATGATATCTACCCTAAAGCAGGTGATAAAGACCAAGTCTAGGTAGCCAGGTAGAGTATTTCATCTAGAATAAATAAGAAGTTGACAGTAATTCAGACAGTCAGGCATTGAAGTTGGGAAGGTGTGATGAGGGACAGGAACACACAGATTTGGAAGATGGTTGGGTATTCAGTAGAGAGGAGTTTTCATTGCAAGTACTGGGCTTTCAGCTGTGAGGCAGACATTCAGAGGCTGGAACCAGACCTCTGAGAGGATGGGTGAGAACAAGTAGGAGCATACCTAGACCTTGTTATTGAAATTGGGACGTAAAGGAGAAGTGGGACCAGTAACAGGACTGACTTAGCTCTACCTTTTTTCCCTGAACTTTTTTTTTTTTCCCTTCTGACTTCTGGGCTGTTTCTATTTTCCCATCAATGAAAGCTTTTAACAAACCAGAAGATAGAGAGGTGTTTCTTGGTCTTGTTTCCTTCACCTCTAGCAATAGGAAGGGCAATGTATATGTGTTAAATGCATATGATGGTAGTATGTGGTAGGGAAAAAACATAGAGCACAAACTTAGCAAATAATAATATGAGTGTGTTTTTGGTTTTTTGGATATCTGGATGAGCCAACAAGGGTTTTGGGGTTTTTTTTGTTTGTTTGTTTTTGTGGGTTTTTGCGTTTGGTTTGGTTTGGTGGGGGTTTTTTTTTGTTTTTTTTTGTTTGTTTGTTTGTTTTTTGCCATTTTTGTTAACACTGGGCCTCAGCTGTTCCTGGGAAGGAATACTTTGTTTTGCTTTTTTTAAGACTATTTTCCAACTGAGTTTGTTCAGTATTTTTCCCTAGCTACTCTTCTTTTAAAATTTTAGTAGGTAGCATACCCACAAGACTCCTGCACACAGTTTTTCACATTAAAAATGATGGGCTCTAACCAAAGGATAACAGAGACTATGGCCAGAAACCTCTATACTTCATTCCTTGTTTTGACTAAACATTATAGGACTTACTGGGTCTTAGAGGCCCACCATATTCTTGGATATTATTTACATTTTCATGGCACTTGGGTGGTTCAGTCAGTTGAGTGTCTGACTCTTGATTTTGGCTCAGGTCATGATCCCAGGGTTGTGGGATCAAGCCCTGTGTCAGGTTCCACAATGAGCTTGAAGCCTGCTTAAGATCCTCTCTCTCCCTGTGCCCCTCTCTCCCACTTAGGCGCTCTCTCTGTCTCTCTGTTTCTCTCTCTCTAAGATAAAAATTTAAAAAAACATTTTCAGGAGTCAGGCTCTAGAAATGCATATATACAACATGAGTTTATAAGGTTTTTTTATTTGTTTTTTCCATTTATCTTTAGGGTTGCGATAGTTTCCAAGTCTTTTGAAGGAAAAACTGATCGCACGGAAGAGTGGTATGGAACCCAGTACAAGCAAGAAGCTGTACCAGACGAAGTCATTAAGGTAGGGTTCAGTCATCTGGGAATAAACTTGGCATTGTGAGGGGCACCCAAGAATATGAGCTCCCTAGATCAACTCATGGGCCAGTGTGGAGAGTGACGGCCCACAGCTGTCTGTGCTGTCCTGAGCAGTGTGGACAAGGAGATGGAGAGCTAGAGCTTAGGTTTTTGTGTGAAGAAATGGCACTATGGCCACCTTCTCATGTGTCTGTTAGACCATCAGGGCTGAAAGCAGACCCTCAGCCTCATGCAGTCAAAGATCATTGAAGTCCAAAGTACACAGAGAAGCAAAGGCACCAAAACAGGCAAGAAGAGATGGAAGTAGCATGAAAAACAGATACAAGGGCTCCAGAGGGCTCACCGTCGTGCTGGGTGTACAGCTGGGAATAGTCTCTGGGATTCGCACAGTCTTCACTTTAGGAAGTGCCATATTGTATGCCTCATATTGTGTCATTGCTCTTTTTGTCAATGTAAGGGAATTAGAATTTGTTTCAAAACAGCTGTGTTTAGGTAGTATGTTACCCCATTCATAAGTGGTGAAGCTTTTGTTTATGAGTCTTAACCTACTTGTCTAGTACTTTTTAGTTTTCATTGTTATTATAGCTTTGATATTGTCCTTTATTTGTGGGAAAACACCAGAAAGCCTTGCTCTGACTAGGTTCTAGTTAAACTTGAATAATGGACATTTCTTAAATGTACTTGTATAATGACAGTACAGAAAAAAAGGATAGTTTAAGAAAACCATCGCTCTGACCTATTCACAATACAGAAGGAAATCACTGGCGCCCCTTAGTATATGAAAATATCCATCTAGCTAAACTGAGGAATGCTGATCTCCCATGAATTAATTGTAAAGCAAAAGAGAACCCCTATTCAGCAAGCTCTGTTCATAACCTGCCCCAAATGGGAATTTTTTAAAGTAAATTTATCTGGGAGACATCTGGCTGGCTCAGTTGGTAGAGCATGCAACTCTTGATCCCAGAGTTGTGAGTTCAAGCCCCACCTTGGGTGTAGAGCTTACTTAATTAAAAACAGAAGGAAAAACAACAACAACAAAACCCAAAACAACCCAAATTTATCTGGGAGTTTAGCAGCAAAATTATTTACTATGTGTTTCCCAGCCCCTACTCTTCAGCCATTCGGGAAACTTGCTACTCATAATGCGGCCAACATTCCCACCATTCCAGTGCCAAAAAACATAAATGTAGAAACCAAAACAGAATAGAATTGCAGAAGCTGCAAGGCTGTGCTGGATCATCTGAAGACCAAATCGCTGAACCCAGCATCACTGGCAGTGGTGGCCCTTTTTTTTTTTTTTTTTAACATAATGAGAAGTCTTATAAATTAGAGTCCAACAATCATTGACCTGTGATCTGTCCCACTTAGCTTTTGGAACTAGCCCATGGAGCACAATCAACATGTTGTATCAACCCTGTCCTACAATCCAGACTTAAGTATCCACTTTGTCCTTAACTTTGTGTGTGAATTACTGGTTCACTTAGAAGTTCACATGATCGTTGGGAGAGTGGTGGAGCAGGCCTTAGGAAGCAGTACTAAAGTGAAAGAAACCCCCCCCCTTTTTTTTTTTTAATATTTGCTCATTAGATTTATTTATTTATTTATTCATTTATTTTTTATTATATGAAATTTATTGTCAAATTAGTTTCCATACAACACCCAGTGCTCATCCCAAAAGATGCCCTCTTTAATACCCATCACCTCCTCTCCCCTCCCTCCCACCCCCCATCAACCCTCAGTTCTCAGTTTTTAAGAGTCTCTTATGCTTTGGCTCTCTCTCCCACTCTAACCTCTTTTTTTTTCTTTTTTTTCCTCCCCCCCCCCCCCACCCCCCCATGGTTTTCTGTTAAGTTTCTCAGGATCCACATAAGAGTGAAACCATATGGTATCTGTCTTTCTCTGTATGGCTTATTTCACTTAGCATAACACTCTCCGGTTCCATCCACGTTGCTACAAAGGGCCATATTTCATTCTTTCTCATTTGCACGTAGTACTCCATTTTGTATATAAACCACAATTTCTTTATCCATTCATCAGTTGATGGACATTTAGGCTCTGAAAGAAACGCTTTAATCTAGTTTTCAAGCCATACATGCAAGTAACTTAGTGCAGCTGAAAGTTTAATTCTTTTATAAATGACCTATTATCTATCAATTGCAAGAATATATCCTTTTCCAGATTATTCTCCATTCTTTAGGGAGCTAGAGCAAACGTGATCTTCATATGGACCAGGTAGTCTCTCAGTGTTCTGAAGTCTCAGATTGCCCCTTAATCTCAGCTAGTCATTTTGGAAATATGTAAAGAGGAAAGACAGGTAAGTGTAAAATCTTGACTAGTAAAAGAGAGACCAACTCAAGTTTCACAAAAAGCCATCAGTGGATTTGGAAATGGAAAAGGAAAGCTGTGTGACGTATCCCCTTAATATGTGCCTAGACATTAAGCAAAGGGACTATTTTACACTCTACAGTGCAGCTCTAATTGCTTTTGTGTGTGTGTGTTTTTCATTATTCATCCAGAAATGGCAAAATGCTGACCTGAATGGAAAATTTAAACTTCCAACGAAGAATGAATTTATTCCTACGAATTTTGAGATTTTATCATTAGAAAAAGAAGCAACACCATACCCTTCTCTTATTAAGGTAACATGTTAGAACTGGTGATTTTTTTTTTTTAATGCTTATTTATTTTGAGAGAAGGGGTCATAGAAAGAGAGTGTAGGAGAGGGGCAGAGAGAGGTAGAGAGAGAGAGAATCCCAAGCATGCTCTGCACTGTCACTGCAGAGCCCAATCCAGTGCTTAAACTCATGAACCGTGAGATCATGATCTGAGCCGAAACCAAGAGTCGGATGCTTAATCGACTAAGCCACCCAAACACCCTTAGAATCAGTGATTTTTAAATTTAGGAGATGCACCTATTACACGGAAGGGATAGAGAGATGATTTCTTGCATCTGGTACTAGGTTGTTTTGGGGGGCTCACATCCTAAGAGCTAACGGAAAGTTGTAGAGAATAACTGTTAAGAAATATTAAAAGGCTAGAAATGTTAAAGCAAACAAACTACTAAAGAATTTAGAATCTAGGGGTATTGTTTTCTTTGCAGAAAAAAAAAGATAAATCTAGGCTACAACCACAAATCTACTGAAAGTTATCGGCCTCCTTTCCATAGTCACTGAAGACCCAGTAGGAAGTGGAAGTTAGAGAACTGCATCGTGCAAGTTAGAGATAAAGAAAATCTCTAAATCCTGGAGTAGAGCATATCCAAGGGTAGCTGTTGGATTTCCTGCCCTTGAAAATAATTCTCATTTTGGTAGAATGGCTCTAGGAAATTGATGAGAACAAGGAATATAGGAAGTTAATAAGCCACTGAAAAGGGTGATTGAGAAATGGGGCGCTTTTTTTCCCCCCTTTTTCAGAATGTTCTTTTTGTGTCATTATTTCACACCTTGAGCAAATTGTGTGGAAAAATGGATCAAATTATTAATACACATCCTCTTTCCTAAATTCTCTTTCTAAACTTACCACCGTAGACACACATCTTTCTTCTTATTTTCTTCAAAGGACCTAACATTTAGATGAACTCAATGAGACAAGAGTGTTTAGAAACTTGAAATTTAATTTATCTCATGCAACTAGATTATTAACTAGACCACCATTTTTCTTTAAAAATGACGTTTGAATGAGTTATAGGTTGGGTTATTCAAAGAGAAAGCTTTTTTACCTCTCCTATTATTTGTTGTTTTATTTTTTCTTAAAAAAATTTTTTTAACACTTATTTTTTGAGAGACAGAAACAGAGTATGAGTGGGGGAGGGGCAGAGAGAGACAGAGACACAGAATCTGAAGCAGGCTCCAGGCTTTGAGCCCGATGTGGAGCTCCAACTCACGAACTATGAGATCATGACCTGAGCCGAAGTTGGACACTTAACCGGCTGAGCCACCCAGGAGCTTTGTTTTAAATAGGTCTTCTCAGAGTAAACTACGGAGAACCTTTACATCTCTCATCAGAGTTTCAGGAGTTTTTAATACCGTATGAGTGAAGTAGAGAGTTAAGGTAGTGGGTTATTTGTTCATTCTTGACTGTGTTAGTTATCCACTACTGCATCATAATAAATTCCTCCAAATTTTAGCAACTTAATATTTATTTTTATCTGCATGCAATTTCTGAGGATCAGAAATCTGGAAGTGGCTCAGTTGGGTGGTTCTGGCTCAGGGTCTCTCATTAGGTTATAGTCCAGCTGTTGAGTGAGGCTTCAGTCATCTGATGGCTCAATTAGGGCTGAAGGATTTTCTTCTAAATTCAGTTGTGTGGTTGTTGGAAGGCCTTAGTTCTTCACATGGGCCTCTCCATAAAGTTGTTTGACTTGGAAGCTGGCTTCCTCCAAAGTGAGTGATTCAAGAGAGAAAGTGGGTGATCAAGATGGAAACTACAATGTCTTTTAGGATCTAATCTCAGAGCTACCCTGCCATCACTTCTGTCATAGTCTGTTGGTCACGTAGACCAATCCTGGTTCATTGTGGGAGAGAGGACTATACAAGATGTAAATGCCAGCAGGCAAGGATTGCTGTAGCTCACCTTGGAGGCTGGCTGCTATACCCCCCTAAGGACCCCTGCGTCTGCCTCCCAATGTTCAAAAATACAGGGACAGGACAGTTGGAATTGGCTTCTCCAGCCTATCCCTTCCTCTACTGTGTCCCCATCCCCTCAGCCCCCGCACCCAGGGAGACAGAAGGGTGATTTCTCTCTGCTACCAGGATCAGCAGTTTTCTCTTTTCACCTTCCCACCTGGTGACCCTCTGAGTTTGTTTCAAGGCCATAAGACAGCAGCCTCTGCAGAACAAAATTCTCAGCAGTGCCTCTGTCCTACTCCTCTTGAAGTATGATTTGATTGAGCTTTTTGCAGAATGTGCCCGTATTTCCCTAACCAAATTGTTTCTCCATCACAGGATACAGCTATGAGCAAACTCTGGTTCAAACAAGATGATAAGTTTTTCTTGCCAAAGGCTTGTCTCAACTTTGAATTTTTCAGGTATGTAAAATGAATCTAGCTACAGAGTTTCTTATAAAAATCAACAGTCGCATTCCTAAAAGTTTTCTTCATGTCAACGGACCCATGTATAGAAGTAAAAGAAACGAGTTCTGTGGCTGGGGCCAGGGAAGGCTGCTGCTGGTAAGGGATATCGTGAAAGCCAAGGTTGTCAATTCTTCCTTTGCATTGATGAACGCACCCTTTAACTGACATGATTTATGCTAGCCACTAGAAGGGCCTTCCTAACTTTCAGGACTTTGGAGCCTGGGGAGGCTGTAGACTCACCCAGAAATTTCGTTGAGAAATTTCACATTTGGGTGTGTTCTGTTGTAGTTTTGGTTTTGTATTCCTGAAATTTCCCCAGAGGAAGAGGTAGTAGTTCCTAAATGACTTTGAGTCTTTTCCAGCCCTTTAAACGTCAGAAGCCCTTAGATACTGCTTTCTCTATTCCTGGCTTTGTTACTTAAAAACAATTTAATTAAAAAGGAATGTTTTTTACTAAACATTAAAAAAATGTTTAGTAACATTTATGAATACTACTGTTGGAATGATTTCTCAGTATAAATCTGGAGTTCATCTCTGTCTCCTTTTATTTATTTGTAAAGTGTATCACCCAGTTCAAATTTTACTTTGTGAGTTTACACTTCATAATTTTTTATTTAAAATTCAGTGGTGTGTGTTTATGAAATAAACCTATCATCATGTCCATTTCTTCACTGGATTATTTGTTTTTTGGGTGTTGAGTTTGTTAGGTTCTTTATAGATTTTAGATACTAACCCTTTATCTGATACGTCGTTTACCAATATCTTCTCCCATTCCATCGGTTGCCTTTTAGTTTTGCTGATTGTTTCCTTCGCCGTGCAGAGGCTCTTTATTTTGATGAAGTCCCAATAGTTCATTTTTGAAACCTATCATCATGTAATAATGTTCACTAAATTTTATTTGGAAGACTTGACATGAAATTAAAACGCAATGCGTTTTAAATGTTTTGGAAAAGGGGGCGAGAATCTCTGAATAGAAAGTTGGTATTTTGCCAGCATGAACTGCTGAGATTGCAGGGATGTAAACATTGAAGAAGCTGGAGATTTGTAGACTTGTCTGGAGCTGCACTGAGATTGTTTATTTTTTATACTGAACATGAATTGTCCAGCTATGGCTTATTGTTGGTAAAGCTTGTTTATTTTTTGATACTCATAGTGATGTTTGTAACATCCCAAGCAGCTTGTCGCCACTGTGCCATTTGACTTCTGTGATTATGAATTTCTTTACGGTACATTTTGAGAAACTATTTGATATTTTTGCATTCTCTAACTGGCCCATACTGTTGTTGGAATTAAAAATGTCTGCTTCCCAAAAGACCCTCTCTCTGTGTTCTGATCTTCCTAGAGGTCACACTGCTAGGTTTCTTGACATTTTCTATGTGTGTGTACTTTTTAATCTTTTCAGAAATTGGATTATGTTATGCGTACTTAGTTACAGTTTTAAAAACTCTGATCCATATTTAAGCATATAGCACCTGAATACAATATAATATTTATTAAAATTTTTTTAAATGTTTGTTTATTTTTTTTTTTAAAAAAAATTTTTTTTTTTCAACGTTTATTTATTTTTGGGACAGAGAGAGACAGAGCATGAACGGGGGAGGGGCAGAGAGAGAGGGGGACACAGAATCGGAAACAGGCTCCAGGCTCTGAGCCATCAGCCCAGAGCCCGACGCGGGGCTCGAACTCACGGACCGCGAGACCGTGACCTGGCTGAAGTCGGACGCTCAACCGACTGCGCCACCCAGGCGCCCCAATGTTTGTTTATTTTTGATGGAGTGTGAGGGGGAGAGGCAGTTAGAGAGGGAGACACAAAATTCGAAGCAGGCTCCAGGCTCTGAGCTGTCAGCACAGAGCTTGATACAGGGCTCGAACCCACAAACCGTAAGATCATGACCTGAGCTGAAGTCGGACGCTTAACTGACTGAGCCACCCAGGTGCCCCCAAAACAATATTTTTTAAATGAACAAATGAACCAGAATTTAAACGTTGCAGTTGAATCATGTTCTCTTTTACACCTCACCAGCACAGCTGCTGCGCACGTAGCATTTTAGGATATGTCTTGGAATTACATTCAGAGCTTGAGCCATATGGCTTTGAGCTCCCAGATTTGGCTTTTTCTGGCTTTTCACTTCTACCTAAGATTGCCATATAGGTGCCTGTGGGCCTAAGCCCTTTCTAGAGTCCCTTTTATTTG
The DNA here is from genome assembly GCF_022837055.1 of Prionailurus viverrinus. NCBI lineage: Eukaryota > Metazoa > Chordata > Mammalia > Carnivora > Felidae > Prionailurus > Prionailurus viverrinus. Next base: position 53,238,746 of record NC_062571.1, on the reverse strand, counting down.
ATAATTTTGCTTTTCAGAGTTGTGCTGTGCGTTTCTGAGCTGCTGTTTGCCTAAAGAAGGAAGTGTGTCATCATATAGAATACAGTACTTAAAAAAGTTCGGTGACAGGACATCAATTTAGATTTCCCAGATGGAGAAAGTTTATATAGTTACAGAGTTTTCTCTTTGATTTTTAAAATAATTTTTTCTAGTGGTTATTTATTTTTGAGAGAGAGAGATAGAGTGTGAGTGGAGGAGGGGCAGAGAGAGGGAGATACGGAATCCGAAGCAGGCTCCAGGCTCCAAACTGTCAGCATAGAGCCGGACGCAGGGCTCAAACCCATGAACTATGAGATCATGTCCTGAGCCGAGTCAGACACTTAACTGACTGAGCCACCCAGGCACCCATCTCTTTGGTTTTTAATTTTCTAAGCGGCTAAGCCTCTTTCTCCTATTTTTGCTTCATTATCAGCCTTGATAAAATCATTGGCTTTGCTAGCAGTACATTGGTTATATTTACTGTGCTACAGATAGAGTGAAACTAATTTGCCGCCAAACAAGCCAAGCAGGCACCTGGCCTCGGGTCCTTTACACTGGCTGTTTTCTCAACTTGCCCACCCAGATGTCCCCAGAGCTCGCTCCTTTGCTTTCTTCGGGTCTAGGCCCACATGTCACCTTATGAGAGAGGCATTGATTAACTATCATATGTAAATTAGCAATCTTCCTATCCTACCATCATCACCCTTCATTCCTATTCCTCTTAGTCTGCTTAATTTTTCTTCACAGCACTATCCCCACTTGACATATTAAAATTTATTCTCTCCTCCAATTAGACTGTTAAACTCTGTGAGGTCAGAGACTTTGCCTGATTTGTTTCTTCTTTATTCTCAGTACCTAGAGAAGAGCCTAGCACTGGGCTCTTCTGATCTATACGTGCTTATATGTATTATAATAGTAAGTGTGTGATACATATTTGTTGAGTGAATGACTCTTGCTTGCTTGTCATAAAGGTGAGCAGTGTCCTATAATCAAATGAGTAGATCACTTGACTTGGATTTGAATCCTAATTCTGCCACTACCAGCCCAGGTGACAACATAAGGAAAACTGTTTCTTATTTGGGAAATGATTTAAGTTAGGTGGATCTCTGTGACCTGTTTAGCTCTTGCACTCTCTTATTGTTTCCTCTTTTTGGTTGTTCTTCTTCACCTAAGTTGGGTTTTTTTGTTTTTTGTTTTTTTTAATTTTAATATTTTTTCCTAGCTCGGGCTGCAGTTATATAGTGGGAATTATCAATTATTTTACTGACAGTGCTCTAGCTTTATTGGTTTTGGTAGAAACTCAGATAAGCTAACATTTCACAGGTGTCCATAAACTTTCTCTTTTAAGTTCAGAAACTTCACAGCATACAAACTTCTCAGTCTCATACTCCTGTCCGCCAAGGGTATGGCTTTCTTGGAGGAGGACATGAAAATGCCAGATGAGCTCTGTCCGGCCATGCCTTCCTTCTTTTTATTTTTATTTATTCATTTTAAGTAACCTCTTCAGCCAGCGTGAGGCTTGACCTCACAACCCCATGATCATGAGTTGCATGTTCCACCAGCTGAGCCAGCCAGGGGCCCCACCATGCCTCCTTCTATGAGCCTCAACACAGGCATGCCTCGTGGCCTGTTCCCACTCCTTACCTGCCCTGCATTTCTGACTCATCAGTCTGGCCACACCATCTGGGGTCAACAGTTGCTTCTCCCTCCTCACCACCACCAGCACACTTGGCATATTTCAGGCTTCTTTTTCAGACATCTTGTTTTTTTCCCCCTCCTGAGAAGAACAGACTCAAGAATTCAAACCATATCTTCAGGAAATTGTATTAACCGATAATTCAGTTTCTTGATCCATCTCGAAAGGCCACATCACATTGGGAAGTAATAAATCAGCTATTTTACTGTCAACATTTTCTTCCAGCCCATTTGCTTATGTGGACCCCTTGCACTGTAACATGGCCTATTTGTACCTTGAGCTCCTCAAAGACTCCCTCAACGAGTATGCATATGCAGCAGAGCTAGCAGGCTTGAGCTATGACCTCCAAAATACCATCTATGGGATGTATGTAAGTACCCACGTCTTAGAGCCTTCCACTCATCAACATTTTTTTATATTGATTTGATGGAAGCGTTTTTGATTGAGGGTATGAGTTTAATTTCTTTTTAAAAATATTTATGGCTAATCATATTTTCTCATTTAATTTTTAAGTTCACTCTTATTTTAAGTATTCAGCATTACATTCACATTATGCAAATTCTCCTTGATTTCTGTTCTGGTTTTTTTTGTTGTTTTTTTTTAACATCTTTCATCAGATTGTCACATTTTTCTCCTCAAACAAAATTGGACCCTGACTTAGGTTTAGATCTCATCCATTCTCTATGTGAAATCTTGGTCTTTGACAACAGAATGAAGTCTTCCTGCCATTGTTAAAACATAAGGTTGGCCTATTCTGTTTCCCTAGAAATTCAGATCATGAGGCTGCATATCCATACTCTTCGGTCATGTTTCTTCATTACCATGCCACTGCTTGAGGTATCAAAGCATTTCTTTTGTTTTTCTTTTTGTTAGTCGCTACATTTATGCTGATCCTCTCCATTGCAACATGACATACCTGTTTATCAGGTTATTGAAGGATGATTTAAAAGAGTATACATATGCAGCACGCCTCTCAGGTTTGAGCTATGGCATTGCATCAGGAATGAATGCAATACTTGTAAGTAAAATGAAAACCAAAGAAAAGGCACCACACCATTTAAGCATTATGTTGAGCTTGGGAAAACTATTAACTTCTGCATTTTTAAACAAGAAGGTTGATGGTTTTTTCCTTGCACCTTTTTAGTGATTGAAGAACTGAAATTAGTATTGCTTTCACTAATGAATGACTTAGCGTTTAGTGCAACTTGTGAACATGTATGTGTGCTACATTTATTTGCATGTTCCTCTGCTTGAAATGTTTAACCTATTAATTCTGAAAGCATGTTGTCCTTTCCATGTGCTTGAGTGTATTAACATCTGTAAGTGAAAAATATCTGTAGTTATTGTTGTGGTGCTTGAATTTTACTCAAATATAAGCTTCCTTTATTTTTGCTGACAGCAGTAGAAAGCTCCTGTGTCCAAGTACATTTGATGTTTTCATTTAGTTTATTTTGTAGCATGCACCATTAACTACTTTTAAGTGTGTTTTAAAATAAGCATTATTAAAAACATCCCAAGAAATAACTAGATCCTTGCTCCTGAAACTATTTCTGATGTGTTTCCAAACCTTTATCTCATTTTCAAATTAATATCCCTTGTATGGCACACATTCATCTTCACTTTTCTTGAAAAAATACTGTATGTTTTAGTAACAACTGCAGTGAGAGCATGTGCTGTGTACTCCTCTTTATAAATTCTTATACAAAAGGGTTTTAAATATAAATTCTTATACAAAAGGGTTTTAAAATTGTATTTTGCAGTGCTTTTCTTTCTTTACACAAGTAAATTTTCTGGTGGCTTTTATTTAACGTATAAGAGTGTATGTAACCATTTTCAGAGTCTAGGGAAATTTGAAGCTCAGAGATCAAAATAAACTCCAAATAGAAAAGTAATAATCTGTTTATTTTTTGCTCTTGACCTTTAGTAGCATATTACCATTAAAATAAATAATTTTTAATTTATGACAAAATGAGCTTTCTACTAGTTGTCAGTCTATTTCCCATGGTACGTGATGTGCTCACCATGGCCGCGATGACCTTCTCTCCTGCTGAGGTTCTTGCCTGTCATTCTGTATAAGGCAGAGGCTTTCATAGACCTTCCACATGCAGTGCGCCCTCTATTGCTGTGGATGCCACCATGTGGAAATAAAATAATAGGCCTCCCCTGCTTTTCGAATGCAGTGCTTTTGGAGATCATTAGAGTATATTGTCCCACGGTAAAATCCTGATAGTACAGTGTGTCCTCACTGTGCATCATTGGCTTTTGATACATCAGCAGAATTCATCAAACAAGCATCTGTGTGGATCCTGTTTGGGCAACATTGAATGACAAAAATGGCAAAATGCCACAAGAATGTATACACATGCACAAAATTAGGGCTGCCTGATTTCTCCAGAAATGATTTTTAAAATATTAAAATATTTTTATATAAACAATTTGGGGACATACCTAACAGTTGGCTAGATAATACTACCTGTGATTTTTAACCTTCTTATCACATCTACAAAAACCTTAAGCCTGCTATTCCTTAGAAATTATTTTTGAAGATTAAACTTGAAACACATTCTGTAATTAATTTTGATTTAATGGGAGCTTGAATGTCAATGATGTGATATGTTCTGCGTTAGTTTGGCATCAGGTGAGTTTTCCTACTGTTGACTTTGGTTAGGAACAGCAAAATTAGGCTTTTAGATTATTAGTAAATAAAGATGGTTAATGTTCTCTTCCTAAGTGTTAAACTATTTGAGAAGATCAATTAGTCAACTTTATTTCATTTTTATTTTAATATGCTGGGCTTTGGGGTTTTCTGAATGTTTATAAATCAAGCTTATGGTGTTTATTTGGAAGTTTTTTTGGTGATGTTTTTAGACTTCTAATCCCCCGAACTCTTTTTGTAGCTCTCGGTGAAAGGTTACAATGACAAGCAGCCGATTTTGCTAAAGAAGATTATTGAGAAAATGGCTACCTTTGAGATTGATGAAAAAAGATTTGAAATTATCAAAGAGGCGGTAAGTGTTCTGAACTCATTTTTGTAATTTTGCCACATAATGAACATTTTAAGAAAAATGAGGGGATGGCTGGGTGGTTTAGCAGGCTGAGTGTCAGACTCTTGATTTCAACTCAGGTCATGATCCCAGGGTTGTGGTATCAAGCCCCGCATCAAGCTCTGCACTGAGCATGGAGCCTGCTTAAGATTCTCTCTGTCTCTCTTTCTTTCCCTCTCTCTCTCTCTCCCCCTCTTTCCCTCCCTACCCCTCCCCCCCCATCTGCCCCTCTCCCCTACTTGAGTGTGCTCTCTTCCTCTAAAAAACACAAAAGAGGAGGAAAAGCCCTATTAACCATGTGCCAGTCCTCTCACCCTGTCTTTGTTAAAGCCTGTGCTCTATCCAGAAAGAAAGCCTGGGAGACTCAGGGACACCTGACCCCCAAGAGCTGGAGAGGTTGCAGCACTGACTTTCAGAGAGAAGCCTGAGGGCTGTGAAGGACCCCTTGAAAGTTTCATCCAGCCTTTACTTTAGAAGAACACATGGTTCTGCTGGCTAAGATCTGCCTACCATGAGAACCTTGTCACATTAAGGCAGACTGTTTAGGCTTGATGTGTCTTCCACTTAAACTCAACTCACAGTAAGCCTGATAATGGAAATAAGGGATGGATAGCTATTTTAAAAGCCAAACTGTGACTTTAATTGTACATCCTCCAAAAAATTAACGTTTTCAAATGTAGTTTTCAGATGAAGATCCAATATTTTATGTATGTAAGTGGACATGTTGCTTGCTTATGGAGACTTTTGGAATGGCCTTATGGTACAGAATCAAAGGATACCAAAAGCTGGAAGCCCTGAATACTAGGGATGACTCTCTGAGAGAGAAAAAATGTCCCATAGTGAAGACACTTAGGACACAAGTCAGATGCTGGGATAAAGCAGCAGCCTGGAGAAAGGAAAACATGCCCTTTAATTTAAGGATCAGAGAGGAGTAAGCCCCATTCTAAATTACCTCACTTCAAGGGGAGCCTGGGTTGCTCGGTCGGTTGGGTGTCTTCGGCTCAGGTCGTGATCTGGCAGGTCATGGGTTCGAGCTCCGCATGGGGCTCTGTGCTGTCAGCGTGGAGCCTGCTTCGGATCCTCTCCCTCTCTCTGCCCCTCCCCTGCTCTCTCACTCTCTTTCAAAAATAAATATTAAAAAATAAAAAATAAATTACCTCACTTCAAAAGGAGAAAGCAGCAGATACTCGTGCATCCCAGTAACACATGATTTATGCAAAATGAAGTTTGATTATAGTTGATCTTTTTAAATGATTTAAAAGGACTTCTAAAATGAATGGACCCATGTCTCTCTTTACTAGTACATGCGATCTCTTAACAATTTCCGAGCTGAGCAGCCTCACCAGCATGCCATGTACTACCTCCGCTTGCTGATGACTGAAGTGGCCTGGACTAAAGATGAATTAAAAGAAGCCCTGGATGGTGAGGCTATTTTTGTACTTATAACCCTGTACGTTTTTTTCCTAAAATCATTTTGATCTATCTCGATATCTAGTGTTTATGCTTTCTAATATTTCTAATAACTTGTAGTTTTATTAAAGCCAGCTGTGCATCCTTTTTATCGAAATGAAAACAGTGGTGGCCTTTGAAGTGGCTTTCGTGTTCAGGCTGTTAAGCCACATTTGCTGCTTTCAGCCTGGACCCATAGCAGTTAGTTATTACTGTTCATAGATTTCTGCAGATGACTGAAGGTTTTGACCAGAACACTTACCTTGTTAATATTGAAGTTTTCAGAAGAAGAAAAAAGGGCTGAGCTTGAAAGTCTTGTCACACAGGAAGAGTACTCAGGCATCTTTAGATCTGTTCAGTTAAAAACTGGAAAATGTGGGGCGCCTGGGTGGCTAAGTGGGTTAAGTGTCCGACTTCGGCTCAGGTCATGATCTGACAGTTTGTGGCTTCAAGCCCCTCATCAGGCTCTGTGCTGACAGCTCAGAGCCTGGAGCCTGCTTGGGATTCTGTGTCTCCCTCTCTCTCTGCCTCTCCCCGTCTCATGCTCTGTCTCTCTCAAAAATAAACATTAAAAAAAATTTAAAAACCTGGAAAATATGTGAAGCCTAAAGAATCATCCTTTGTTGCCTTTTTTCTAAAATCGTAAATCTAGTTTTCAGAGGCTTTGTTTCAATGCCCTAAATTCCTTGAAGGCATGGTTATGCCTTCTTTTTATCCTCTTTATTTAATATCTAGTGCAATACTATGTCCTCAACAGGTGTCTAATGAATGCCTATTGAATGGAATGAAATTACCTCAGGATTGTTTTATTAGAAAGAATATAGACTGATAGTACCCTTTATTGTTTTATCTTTTTCACTTCTCAGCATTACTTTCCAACTAATCTTTTTTCCCAAATACTCAACAATAAGAGAAAAGAATACTGTTGAATTTTTAATGACCTTTTATGACAAGTTCTTACTCATACTTACTATGTAAGTATAATACTTTTGATTTCTTCAGTGACAAATCAAGAGCAAAGTATTGACAATCATTATTTTATTGGTTGCCTCAGGTATTGGATACGCATATAGGTTATAAAATTCATTAACTAGAACTGATGCATTTTTAATCTGGACAGTTAATATGCTTTTCTTTGCAAAATGTTTGAGTCATGTCTAGTTAATGGGGAGAATTTTACCTTTAAAAAAAAAAAAGCCCACATAATTGATTTAAAATCTGTTTTAAAAAACCTGAACCTGCGGGGCGCCTGGGTGGCTCAGTTGGTCAAGCGGCCGACTTCGGCTCAGGTCATGATCTTGCGGTCCGTGAGTTCGAGCTCTGTGCTGACAGCTCAGAGCCTGGAGCCTGTTTCAGATTCTGTGTCTCCCTCTCTCTGACCCTCCCCCGTTCATGCTCTGTCTCTCTCTCTGTCTCTCAAAAATAAACATTAAAAAAAATTAAAAAAATTAAAAAAAAATAAAAACAAAAAAACAAAAAAACCCCAAAAACCTGAACCTGCATTTAGCATAATCAAAAAGCAAAAGTTCTTAGTTTTTTCCCCCCTTTGTCAGATTGTGGGTCAGATAGTAGGTAAATTGTAAGCAGAATAAGCTCTAAAATATATCCTAGGGATGTGAAACCTAAGATACGTTTTATAAAGAGAAAGCACTGGGACCCCTGGGTGGCTCAATCGGTTAAGCATCCAACTTCGGCTCAGGTCATGATCTCATGGTCTGTGAGTTCGAGCCCTGCGTCGGGCTCTGTGCTGACAGCTCAGAGCCTGGAGCCTGCTTCGGATTCTGTGTCTCCCTCTCTCTCTGCCCCTCCCCCATTCATGCTCTGTCTCTCTCTGTCTCAAAGATAAAATAAGACATTAAAATTTTTTTTTATATAAAGAGAAAGCACTGTTTTGGTTGACAGTCTTTGCTCAAATAAGACATCATTCTGTTTTGGAACATGTATACTCTTATGGTGATTCAGTACCCCCAATGTGGCTTAATGTGGAGACATTCGTTGACACTCCATCAACTCTCCAGGTGCCAGAGTAGCAGGAACCTCAGAGTTCAGTGGGTCCAGCAGCTTTTACTGACTGCCTGCTACACACCAGGCCCTAGACTTCAGGGGCTTGAGATAAAAAATGATCAATTAGATGGGGTTTCTTGGATCAAGGAGTTACAGTCTAGTGGCAAAGCATAAATGTGTTCAGCTCATTTCAGTGTAGGCAGAGAGAGTAAGTGTTGTGGCTGAGGTCTGCAGAGAGTGGTCAAGGGGTCTGGAGAACAAGTATGCATTTTAGAATTAGACCACTGGTCAAATGCAGCTGTACAACGTACTAGCATGATGCCTTTGGGCAAGAAATTTCAATGTTCTTCACTTCAGTTTTCTCACCTTTAAAACAGGGATAAGTAGTACATACTTTATAAGATAACATGTATGAAATGATACACCCAGAGTAACCACTTGTTAATTCCCTTCCTGTGTCTCTCTTTGAATTTCAGTCTCTATTTTTAGCAGCCATTGCAGCAGTTATTAGTATGATGTCCTAATGGAGAAGGAACAGCTCTTTCTTATTAAAGAATTGAATCAATACATGTAAAAGGAATGAGGGGAATAGAAAATCAGTATTGTGATACCATAATTGATACAGGCAATATGCACTGTTGGATGCTAAAATTAATGAGTAAGGGAAAACAGGATATGTGTATAGTCTCAAAGTATATTTCCCTAAAAATAAATATTTATTCATTACAGTGGAGAAAATAGGCATTGATGGGCAAGTGGCATTACCTAATTGCTTGTAGAACATACATGAGTTACTCTATTATAACTGCAAGATGAAAATAGTCCTTTTACAGTAAACACATCTGGCAGACCACCTTAACCACATGATTAGTGTTCACTAGTATGACAGCATATCAACATCATGTACTGCTGATGTGATGCATTGATAAGGGCACATTACCTCTGTGGTATTCTTCCTAGTAGTTGGGTAGTTAAGCTCAGTTTAATCACGGAAAAACACTGGAAAAACTCAAATGGCACTCTGTAAAGTAATTGAACAGTATTCTTCAAAAATCTTAAGATTATAGGGGCACTCAGCTCAGGTCATGATCTCATGGTTTGTGAGTTCAAGCCCTGCAATGGGTTCTGTGCTGTCTGTGCAGAGCCTGCTTCAGATCCTCTGTCCCCCCCCCCACCACCACCACCGCACCTCCTCTGCTCATGCTCCCTCTCTTTCTGTCTCTCAAAAATAAAAATAAATAAAAATTTAAAAATGTTGTTTTTGAAATCTTAAGATCTTAAAAGATAAGGAAAGACAGGAACTGGCACAGACTAGAGGAAACATAGGCACTGAAGACACAACTAAATGCAAGGTGGAATCATGGATTATATCGTGGAACAGAAAAAGAGTATTAGGAGAAACTGAAATCAAATAAAGACTGCATTAGTTAATAGTATTAAAGCAGTGCTAATTTCTTAGTTTTGATCACTATATGGTGGTTATGAGAGATACTAACATTAAGGGAAACGGTAAAAAGGTATATCGGAACTCTCTGTACTGTTTTTCTAACTGTTCTGTAAGTATTAAATTAGCTCAGAGTGTTGTTTGTTTTAGCCTCATAGGGAGAGCTCACTATTTTTTACACCTCTACAGATGTCACCCTTCCTCGCCTTAAGGCCTTCATACCTCAGCTCCTGTCACGGCTGCACATTGAAGCCCTTCTCCATGGAAACATAACAAAGCAGGTGGGTGGTTGAGGGTTTAGTGGTCTTTTCTGGAGCAGTGTAAGAGATTTTTTTTTTACCCTGGCTTCAGAGTATTCACCACCGCAGTGTGATTATAAGCACATTAGTGTTGACTCAACCTTCTCAGCTCTGTGGAGGAAAACAGGAGAGGGTATAAGGGAAGAGAATGATGGTGGTTAACTATGGGCCTATTTTCATAATTGCCTGCTCTGCTCTCGCCTGCCTTGTGCACTCACAGGAGGAAATGGAAATAATTATCCCTACTCTGTGCAGGACAGCAGGACTGTGAAGTGGATAAGAGCACGTGGTGTAGAATCAGCCTGGGTTTAAATCCTGACTCTGCCACAAACTAGCTGCTTATTCTTCTGAAAAGGTGTTAACCTCTCAGTACTCAGTTTCCTTATCTGTACATTAGAGTTTAAAGATTAAATGAAATGGTGCATGCCAAATGTGTAGCCCATAGAAGACTCTCTAGAATTCCCATTCTGGAACTCTGGCAGCCTCTCTCAAGACCCCACACTTCTCTGCTACTCTGCTATCCTGCCTCCAAAACAGTATGCCCAAGGTCAGATGCTAGTAACTGGCAGAGACAGGATTTTTCACTAAAGTCAGTTTTATTTATTAAAAAGCCTATACTCAGTTCTTTTGCTTTGCTGCAACCCCAAGTATCTGTGGTCAGGGTCAGTTACTTGGGACCAACTTTCCATCCCCAGTGCCTCTCCAACTTTGGCAGTACCTTTTCCCACAGCATCAAGATCATTGTTGATGCTGGTCTTGGTCTCTCTTTCTCCACCTCTCCCATACCGAGTTTATTGCCAATTGACGAATTCAGTTTTTTCCATTTGAATAAGATCAAATGTGTTTAGGGTTTAAGAATCCATCTTTATGATAAACTAGCTTATTTCACAAGTGTGTTGTTTCCACACTGCATTGGCCACCATCCAATATGCTATTTTTATTTTCACAAACAAGATACATTTGTGATTTTGTATGGTGCTATTCCGTGTCCTTTTCCACAGGCTGCACTAGGAATCATGCAGATGGTTGAAGACACCCTTATTGAACATGCTCATACGAAACCTCTCCTTCCAAGTCAGCTGGTTCGGTATAGAGAAGTTCAGCTTCCTGACAGTAAGTTGGAATGTTGTAACTTTGGTAATGGACTACTTTGACATAATGTCGCGGGTGATTATAGATGGGTTGAAGTCACCTGGATGAGAACACAATTTTACAGTAAAGATCTACTGGGATCCTTTACTGTTTATATAAGTATGGTTAAAGGTAGGTAATTCTGCCAAACATTTTTCTGTAGGAAGGTCAAAAAGGTGAAATTGGAGGTAGGTGATTATTTTGATGAGAATGACATTAGAATTGACTGGTAATTGGATATAGAAGAGTTAGGAGGTAAGAAAAATTACAAAGCTAAAGAGATGTTGACTCTGAAGCATGAAATAAAATGCGTTTATGAAAATTGGAAACTAGAATCATAATACTGATGGGAAGTCCATAGGAGTCTTTGGCAGAAATAGTTTTAGGAAACTCACAGGTGCAAATAACAGCATGTATTTGTGACATGCATATTTTATAAGGAATTAGCATAAAATAATGGATAATAATTAATATATTGGAGTTTGCAGTGTTGGATTGCCTTTGTATTAACCATGGTTTCTTTTGATTAAGCATTGTTTTCAGTTATTGTTCAAAATTATGTAGTGGGTAGTAAATTAGACTTGGGATGAAAAGCATTGATTTTTGTGTGTGTGTTCTTTTGTTTTTGTTTGTAGCTAAACTTGATTGCTGGCTGTTCCCCACACATGTGTGGTCTGTGCCCCCACTACCACTATGTATCCTCCTGAAATAGTGCTCCCTTTCCTTCACTCTCTCCCTTATGGACGTCTGTCCCCCTCCATCTCCATTGTTAGACTGTACATTTGTTAAGGTTGGGGCTGTGTCTGGTTCCTTTGAGAAGCTGTTAAAGGTGCTTGAGCATGGTGTTACCTCAGAATATTGTTGTTGAATGCTCAAACATACCTTGAGCACAGCTCTCTTCTTCACAGCCAGTCATCACAGACCTGGTAACGTTTCATTTCAAACTTATGCTAGTTTGTTCCTCTCTCACCACAGCATGGAAGAGAAGCACAGTCAGAATCTGCCATTCAGAAACCATAGCACTTGGGCATTGGGCAAAGTGAGGCCAGTCCAGAGACAGAATTTCAAAGTGAAATCTGTCTTTCCTACTTTTTTTTTTTTTTAAGTTTTTTTTTTTGTTTTTTTTAATTCATTTTGAGAGAGAGCATGAGCAGGGGAGGGACAGAAGGAGGGAGGGAGGGAGGGAGGGAGAGAGAGAGAGAGAGAGAGAGAGAGAGAGAGAGAGAGAGAATGAGAATGAGAATCTCAGGCAGGCTCTGCACTGTCAGTACAGAGCCCTCTGCAGGGCTCGAACTCACCAACTGTGAGGTCATGACCTGAGCCAAAATCAGGAGTAGGATGCTTAACTGATGCGCCACCCAGGCGCCTTTCACACCTCTTTTTACTACACTTCCTGCTTCCTCTCTCCTCTCTTAGGGCCTTACCTCTTTTGCCTTCCAAGTGCCCTCACAAATTGTCCCGTGCTCAAAAATAACTCTGTTCAATAAGAGACTCTTTAAATATGGAAAACAAACAGAGGGTTACTGGAGGGGTTGTGGGAAGGGGGACGGGCTAAATGGGTAAGGGGCATTAAGGAATCTACTCCTGAAATCATTGTTGCACTATATGCTAACTAACTTGGATGTGAATTTTAAAAAATAAATTAAGTAAAAATTAAAAAAAGAAAAAAAACCTCCGTTCACATCCCATTCTCCAAATGTTAGGTGTTAGGAAATCATTCTAAGCCAGATGTGAATGTCTCACACAGTCCTTCACTTAACTCTCCATGAGACAATATTTACAGTTTAAAAAGACAATGTTTAGGCATTGTGAAGGAGACATTTGGGGATAGACATGAAAAAGCTAGAAGTTGGGAGGGGGCGGTTGCAGTAGCTTTATAGACCATATTCCCCTTCCTCTTCTGATAAGAAATAACATAGTGCTGCCAGTATATGATTAGAAAGTTTGACTGTTGGTCAGATTTATCTCCTCAGAAAAATAATATAGGTGAAATACGACTCCAGACTTGTCTACCTCCCTTCGCAGTTGATGTCTAAATTATCATCTATGAGGGTGAACAAACACATCATTACTATTCTGAGAAACCCTTATTTGTGAGTCTTACACTAAATACTAAACACAATATATGCTTGGTTAACATTTATTCCTCATGAAGTGAAGTTATCAAATCATAAAGCATGATCATCTGGTCGTAACTCTGATGAGATATTTGATCAACACATCTGAGTTTTAGTCTTGGGTCTTCACCATTCCAATTTGGTGTCCTTAGACAAGTCACCCCCTTCTCAGGTGCTTAGCTTCTTCATCTCTACAGTGAGGTGTTAGACTAAGTTACCTCTAAGTGTTGAACACATGTGTGTAAATTTGTGAAATGACCTTTAGTGTAGGTGTTGGTAAACGGTGTTCAGAATAAAATGCTAAATGAAAATGCAAGATAATAAAGACACAACTACTAATTTAAAAAACGGTTTTGTATGGTATTGAAACATAAGTGGTGGTGCCATTAAGGTTCTTATATGTATTAGCTGGTTCTGATGTAGTATATACAGTAACTTGTACATTGTATTAACTGTGGATCTTAGCATTAATACTTAGCTATAAAATGGGTCTTTTGTAAGTTCTTTGCCCTTTAAATTCAGTGAATGTTTATTGAGGGCCTGCCAAGTTTAGATTGCTGCATTAGGATTCCCTTAGGTAAGTTAACAGAATTTCGCATTCTTAATAATTTAATTGCAGTTTGGAATTGCTGAAAAACACTAACTAAATTGGACAGCTTTAAAAAGCCAGATAAAACATTGACTTTGTTAAACCCTAAATACGTTTTTTTCTCTTTTTGAAACTTCCTAGGAGGATGGTTTGTGTATCAGCAGAGGAATGAAGTTCACAATAACTGTGGCATCGAGATATACTATCAGACAGACATGCAGAGCACCTCAGAGAATATGTTTCTAGAGCTCTTCTGTCAGATCATCTCTGAGCCTTGCTTCAACACCCTGCGTACCAAGGAGCAGCTGGGTGAGAGGGAGGTGGGGACTGGCCCAGTACCATAGACCTTGAACAACCGTTGTCCTCAGAAAATATGCTCCACGTGGATAGTCCTCTTGCATGGTGGTGCAGGCTTGCTGTATTGACAGAGGCTTGTGAAAACCTTGTTTGTGGGGAATCCACTCCTAAAAGATAAGCACTTAACATGTCATGGACATTAAAGCAGTTCTTAAGGCGAAGACAGTGTGTTTACAGAATGTACATGTCATAAAGAAGACATTTTGGGTAAGGGAAGATGCTTAGGGCAGACTATTTATTAGTCTGGCAAGATGGGAAGCAAGCCATCCAGAGAAGCTTAGATTTGGGAAACTTTGGGTTCCCAGAGGGCAGGTATTATCTCTTAATCATCTTTGTATCCCAAGCCTGGTCCCATAGAAGGTACTCAGTAAGTGTTTGTTGAGAAAGTGTTTCTGGCACAGTTTTAGGCACTGTTAAAAGTCCTCGAGATCCTGGCAGGTTTAATCAATGAGAAAATAAAGAAACCCCAGCAATGACTGGGAGGAACCAATGAAAAAGGATTTGGGTGAGTCTTTCCCAGTATTTTCATTTTTTAAGTAACCACCATGGTAGATGCTGGACATGGAAATGGATAAGTTAGAGATGGTCCTTCCCTTCAAGGAGCTCACAGTCTAATCAGGAGGGCAGACCTATAAAGGAATAGTTACAGTGCAGTGTGGCAAATGTTGACTGAGAGTCTTCAGATTCTAAAGGTCATGCCGAAGATAGTGACTTCCTCAGAAGTGGGGTGGGACCCCAAGGCTCCACAGGTCTGAGGATGTGGTTCAGGACAGAGCAGCTGAAGGAGGCAAGCCACGAGCTCAGTTTAGGAAAGATGTCAAAGGGTGGTAATGCGTGAGCTCACAAGATGACAATGGAAACGTGACCTTCTGTTGGTCTTCAGAAGTTTTTAGTCTGAATGCAGTTGGTCCAGGAATGAATTCACATAAGGAACTTGGATATGAAAGGAAACAGAGCTGGAACAATGGTTAGAGGATGAAAATGAGTTCATTATATACTAGGGATGGGAATAACTTTCACACAGAGAGAAGATGATTAACCAGCAGACAGTGAGGAGTTATGGGATGGGAGATTGAGTGATGAATAAGATTTTTTCCTTCCCCCCCCCAAGAGAAAGAATTCTCTCCCAACTTTCTAACTATTCTTCAGAGAGCCCTTTTGCTCTACCCTTAGGAACTTATGATATCCTAATTGTTTATGTTTCTTCAGAGGTGAATAACATAGAACCCAAAAGTAGATTTTATTGCTCTGACAAGATAAGTTTTGAAGGATTAAAAGTGACCGGAGTCTCAAACGCCAGGGTCCTGACTGGCCGGTGTTTGTGTTTCAGGCTATATCGTCTTCAGCGGGCCTCGTCGAGCCAACGGCATACAGGGCTTACGATTCATCATCCAGTCAGAAAAGCCTCCTCACTACCTAGAAAGCCGAGTGGAAGCTTTCTTAATCACCATGGAGAAGTCCATAGAGGACATGACAGAAGAGGCTTTTCAAAAACACATTCAAGCATTAGCAATTCGTCGACTAGACAAACCAAAGAAACTGTCCGCAGAGTGTGCTAAATATTGGGGGGAAATCATCTCCCAGCAATACAATTTCGACAGAGGTAAGGCACAATTAGGGCCCCAACATTTATGGCATATAAGTGCAACATTTGAGGTCACCAAGGCTATTCTACAAAACGGTGGTTGTTTTGTAGGTGATGTTCCGGTTACTAATTTGGTGGAGTGTCATACTTCTAAAGAACCATCGCTTTAACATAAGAGCAGTTTTTATTAGAAACTTTATCTTTTTTTCTTCTCCAAAATTGGAGCTAGATCTTCCTGTATCTCATAATAATACAGTAAGAATAAATCTAATTTCACTTTTTGTGTTTAGTCAGTATGCCCCTGAGGCTCTGAGCACAGGCATGCGGTTATCTATTTCCCATAACACCGAAAAAAGAAAAAGGAAAATTTGCAGAGATAAGTGCTGCCCTGGAGGCACAGGGCTTCAAACAGATGCCTGTAGGGATTACCAAAAATGTGTCGGGGCTTTTACACTGGGGACAGCTGTGCTTCCTGAAGTCTCCTGCTTACTGACTTCATTGGCATTTCTTCTAGAGCAGAAATCAACAATGCAGAGCGCTAAGCCGCACCAGAAGTTGGGGGTTCGGAGGGGGGGGGGGGGTTGGGTCGTGTTCTCATTCTGACACCAACAGCCTGAAGATCTTTGGCCAAGACACCTTTTTGAGGGCCTCGGTTTTCTTACCTGTAATTTTTTTAGCAGTTGGAGTCACTGTTAATGGTAATCGTACTGACCATCTATTGAACATTTGCTGTAAGTGCAGCATCGTGTTATTGTCATTCATCATTTTCCTTAGTTCTCACTACAGACCCATTAAGTAGTTATTATCCCCAATTTCCGGAGGAGGAAATAGAGGCTCAGAAAAATTGACACAACTAGCCTAAAGATCCAGTAGTTCAGAAGTAGAGAGCCAGGCTATCTTCTTACTCCTTACTTGATATTTATTCCCTGACTACTTGCAGGAACAGATGATCACTTAAAAATACAGAGACCTAAGAACATTGGAGTGAAATGTATTGTCATTTAATGTAGTATTCTGGGCTACTTAAGATGGAAATATTAGTAAATTATTGTTTTTTTTTTTTTTTTTTTTTTTTTAATTTTTTTTCAGTGTTTATTTATTTTTGGGACAGAGAGAGACAGAGGATGAACGGGGGAAGGGCAGAGAGAGGGAGACACAGAATCAGAAACAGGCTCCAGGCTCTGAGCCATCAGCCCAGAGCCTGACGCGGGGCTCGAACTCACGGACCGCAAGATCGTGACCTGGCTGAAGTCGGACGCTTAACCGACTGCGCCACCCAGGCGCCCCAGTAAATTATTGTTTGATTGCTTTTTCAGATAACACAGAAGTTGCATATTTAAAGACACTTACCAAGGAAGATATCATCAAATTCTACAAGGTAAGTTGAATTTGTATGTTTAGATTTTGACTCATAAGCAAATATTATATATGCTGTGTGGTTTGTTACTGCTTTGAACTTAGTGCCCTGCTTAGAGCTGCAGCCTTAGTCAGGTCACCTTCTCCAAAGGTTCTTTTGCATGTGAGGTAGCAGTGGGAGCATGTGTGGCTTCTGAATGCAGACCCAGGGCTCATCGCTGGCGAGATAGCCCTGTGACCTCAGCCAGGGGGTTTAAGCTTCTAAGTCTCAGTTTCCTCACTTACAAAATAGAGATTAGTAGGAGTATTAATTGAAATGAGGTGCATAAAGTGATTGGCACTTAGCAGAATTTAATAAATGGTCTCCATTACTGTGGTCTCTTCATTAGTAATTCTCAGCTTCAGTTTTTACATGTTTTAATCAGAATACTTTAATGTTTCCTCATTGATATTATAAGTTTTAGTTGTGTTTATTTATTGCTTAAGACTATTTGCTTTGTGAGGTTAGGTATCTGTTCTCAGTTGCTTGCAAGAAAGGGTGATCATATTAGCTCTTTTTGGTTTCTGAGAGATTCATTTTAAGGCATTCTTAGTTGTGGGTGTTTAAAAAGAGTGATGTCCTGATATAACTTACTCTAGGGTTTCCAGAAGCAGTGAAGATTTTTTCTTTCCCTCCACAACGTCTGTTATTCATTGGAATTACAAGTAGTACCTGATTATTGAATTTGTAAGAATAGTTATAAGACTGAGTCGGTTTTGTCTTAAAAATGAGAGTTTTGTTACCAAGCTTAAACTAAGTCTAGAACATCATTTCCCTTGCTGTATTCCATGGTACACTAGTTTTCTACAAGATATTAGTAGGGACACATACAAAAAAGGGTTTCATGACCATGTAAGTGTGGGAAAGACTACACTCTTTATTCCTGTTTTTGGAGAATTACAGAGCATGTTAACATTTAAAAGTTCTAAGAAGCCCCATACTAAAGATTTCTTTAGCCCAGCATTTAATTTTGATTAACAAAACTCCCTAAAGAGATTCATCATGGACCTGTTTGTTTTTCCCCCCCAGAATACCTATTAAGTGTTTCCTGGGACTCCAGTGTTCCTTAGAATATAGCTTGCAAGAAAAATGCAGTTTGCTTATTGGCTGGTTTGTGTTTAGAAAGATGGAGATTGTCCAGAATTGTTCATGAAATTGAGAATAGTCTGAAACTGAAGAGGGTGTTACACTCTTCTACTGATAAAGGTTGATAAGAGGGCAATGAAGGCTTGGGTGAAAAGGGATCCTGAATAGACCTTTGGAAGCAAACTTTTTACTCAATAAGACAGACAATCTCAGATGAGCTGCTGTATATTACTGGAGGCGGACCTGTGCTGAGCTCCTGAAAGGGGCTGGAGAGGCCAGGGCAGGCCTGTGGGAGAATCTGGGCTGTCCTGCCAGCTGGACGGAGCCATGGTCAGGTTTGTTGTCCAACCTCATCAGGATTTCCATCACGGCTGCACAGGACCAGTCTTGTAATAACTATTCCATAAACCATTATTGACCTGATTTGGCTTTGCTAATGATCTCTCCCTCTGAGGGTATGACCAGGGGAAGTTTCATCACACCTTGTGTTTTCCCTTTGGAAAAGACAGATAATGGTCTAGCATTAAGGAAAAGGTCGAGAGACACATTTCCATGGGATCTGCCAACTCACCACTCCTGATATTCATGGTATGACCTGGGAACTCCTTCAGAGCAGCCTGCTGGAGCAGAGAGAGAAAGCAGGCCTTGCTTTCTGATGCCATCACTGTGAACTACGTGACTTGAGCAAGTCGTCATACTTCCCTGTGTCTCAGAGTTCCGTATCTCTAAAACAGGATCCTCACAACACTTAGCTTATAGAGGGTCAAGTGAGCTAATGCAGGAGAGTGCCTGACACAAGACAGGACTCAATAAATGTTAGCTTCCTTTCTCTTCTGTTAGATGAAGATCCATAGAAGTGCCCTGGTGCAGAATCTAAGAAGGTGTGGGACACCTCGGTGGCTCAGTCTGTTAGGCATCCGACTGCTGCTCAGGTCATGATCTCACTGCTCATGAGTTTGAGCCCCTCATTGGGCTCTGTATTCACAGCTCAGAGCCTGGAGCCTGCTTCAGATTCTGACTCCCATCTCTCTGCCCCTCTCCTGCTTGCACGTACGCTCTGTCTCTCAAATATAAAAAAAATAAAAATTTTTTTAATAAAAAAAAAAAAAGAATCTAAGAAGGTTCTAGAGGAGCAGGCATTGTGCTCGTCCCTTGACTGAGCTCAGGCCTTTGCCTCTGTAGTCATTAGCGATCACTGGATGTGGCCCTGCATCACACCCCAATGAGTATTAGGCTAGGTTTTTAATCCCAGCCCAGCTACCTCTTAACTGTAGGAGTTTGAATACATCACATAATATCCTTGGACTCCATTTTATCATTTGTAAAATGGGGCTAGTAGTAATTCTTGCCTACCTAACCTAATTTTCGTAGAGTTTAAATGAAATACTCTGAGGGGAAACATCTTTCCTGTTTCTGGCTATGTGAGAGCTGATTCTTCATAGTGGTAAAAGAGTACTTCATTTTAGGTTCCTTAGTGGGGCAGAAGGGTGACCTTGCTGTTCTTTCTTCCTAGGAAATGTTGGCAGTAGATGCCCCAAGGAGACATAAAGTATCCGTCCATGTTCTTGCCAGGGAAATGGATTCCTGTAAGTATTGAATATGGTCTTTTTGTAAAGTATGTTTTTGGGCACACGATGGCTGTCCCTTGCCATAGACACATCCCTTAAAGAGCACCAGAAAGTAAATAGGTAGAGAAGGGGACCAACTGGAGACAGGGTCTACTCTATCAAAGCAAAAATATGGGGAAAAGGGAAATGAGGCAGTGAAGGAAACAGCCAGCGTTAGGTGGCACAATGCCATCCTGGCCCTGGCTTTACAAGAAAACACAGCTAGTTGCTGGTAGGACGTCTTCACAGAAGCTGTGT
The DNA here is from genome assembly GCF_022837055.1 of Prionailurus viverrinus. Lineage (NCBI taxonomy): Eukaryota > Metazoa > Chordata > Mammalia > Carnivora > Felidae > Prionailurus > Prionailurus viverrinus. The sequence continues at coordinate 53,218,666 of NC_062571.1, read as the reverse complement.
GGAACCACTGCATGTGAGGAGGAAGAGCAAATAGTTCATTCGCTCAGTCTTTCCATCTTCTATCTCTGAATGGCCAAGATTTACTCCACAGTCATATCTCACCTGGCCTTCTGGGTTGTTTTACTGGATCCTTCCTGGTGGTCAGAGCCTCAGAGACCAGTGAGTGCAGACGTGGGCACTAAAGTTGCTGTGGGCGAGACTTCATAGCCACGGTAATGTGATGAGCCATCGTTGGGGAGAGTCTGGATAAGACGTAGAGCCAGCAGTCAAGGTCTTGGGGAGCAGGCAGCCTGGGAAGACATGGGCCTGGTACAGTTTCTTAATGAGCTGAGTCCGGTTTCAGTTTGTTGTTGTTGTTGTTGTTTTTTCAATTGCTCTTGTATGCCAGTGTTTATTAGGTAAGAAGTAAACCTTTCATTTTCTCATAGGTCCTGTCGTTGGAGAGTTCCCATGTCAAAATGATATAAATTTGTCACAAGCACCAGCCTTGCCACAAGTAAGACATGCAAATGTCATTTTAGATTGCATGGTTAGAGGACTTCCCACATAGAAGGAGCTTGTTCAGCAGGACGCGTAAGACTAGAAGTATCAGGTCACCACGTGTTTGAGCCTCTACTTTATATTCCTCCCTAAATGTGAGGTCGCCATCTGACAGCTCCCAGGGGAGGAGGGGGGGGGGGGGGTCACGCCTTTGTCATCTACGGAAAGACTCAGCCTCTGACCTGGTTTGCTTTTGCTTCTAGTTTGAGCAGTTATGTTACTCTGCAGCGAGTCCTCTCCAGCCATGCCTGTACCTTGCCCTTTCCCCAATGCCTGCATGTCTTTAATCCTCTGGAGAGGTTGGCATTTACTGGCAGTGTGACCAGGCCCTTGCTGAGTGGGCACGTCAGCCTCTGCCGTTCTGCTGAGGTCTTGGTGTGTGCCAGCTCTGGCATCCCAGCCCTTGTGTGCCCAGAGAAGAGCCAGGGGTCTTCTTTCTGGTCCTGGGTCCCACTGGGGACACTCCCCATAGGTTTGCATAGACCCTCTGGCCCTGATGATCCAGGAAGATCAGATCATAATATGTGGGGTAGAAACGAGTGTGTATGTAAAAAAAAAAAAAAAGTTGATGTCTTATTCCGTCTGCTTTTTTAGGCCATAAACACTGAGAGAAACCTTTTTCTTCTTTGCAGCCTGAAGTGATTCAGAACATGACCGAGTTCAAGCGTGGTTTGCCACTGTTTCCCCTTGTGAAACCACATATTAACTTCATGGCTGCAAAACTCTGAAGATTCCCCAAGGGTGGGAGAGTGCAAGTGGATGCATCCCTGGGTCTTCCTGGGGCCAGGGAAACAACCTTGGCCACTTTCATAGTTTCTGGTTCACTATCAGACAGACAGACAGAAAAAAAAGATGTTGTCAAATGTCATTATGTAGAATATTAAAAATCCAAAGTAATTAAATTACAGAATCTTATAGATGTAGAATATTTTTTAAATACATGCCTCTTAAATATTTTAAAATTTTTCTTTTCATTACTGAGAGAAATTTCCCTTATATAACAGTACTTAAAATGATGAATGATATTCCTATAGAATCTTCCTTCCATATTCTGTAAAATAGTCACTTGTCAGAAGAAAATATGTTAGTTTTTGGTTGTGTTTTTCTAAAAGCCTCCTAGGTTGACAGAAAAGGCTTTAAAACCTTTAGAAAGGTAATACCTTTTTAAAAACTGATTCTCAAATTTGCTTTCTACTTGGTGGTTTCATGTAAATCAATGGAGAACATTAACATTTGGCAGATAATGAAAAAAGCAAAATGATTTTCTTTTATTAGTGAAATTGCTGATTATATAAGGCATGGTTTTAATCTTTTTATAAAATTTGAACATGTTTTTTATTCAAACTAGTAAAATGCTGGAAAACCCTAGAACGCCCTACTTATTTACAATGCTAGAAATAGACTTACCCTACATCAGTTTTGTCCCAAACGGAATTTCTCAGGATTACTGTGATTTGTTTCTTTCTGATTGAATTATATTGACATTCTTGTTCATAGTCGGTTTGCAGTGTTCCCTCAGTTTTACCTTTTCCGCTCAACAGCATTTGTTGTATTTATTTAATACATAGGGTCAACTTCAGATCCCACTGAGTGTGTGACATGCTTTTCCAACATCAGCTACTCTAAACACTTGTAACTTTTTACTACCGTGATATTGCAATCAGTATATGAACCAAAATATTTGCCCCATTATGAATTTAAAAGACAAGTACCAAGCCACCTTTTTGAAGGTATTAAAAATAAAGCCTTGATTCTTAAATAGTGTGATCTCCAGAAGACTCTCAAATCCCTTTTTGCTACCAGTCTAATATTGCCTTAAGTGTTAAGTTATTTTTTGAATATATAAATATAAACATAACAAACACAGATAACGACTGGAGTGGACTTTTAAAAAATATTTTTTTCATGAGATACTATTTTAGATGAAATTGTTACTGTAGATTTAACAGCTGTTTTGAAATATTTACTGTTGTTAAAAGTTGCTTCAAGAGAAATTGTGAATATACTTCCACATACAGGCACTGGTACCCGTAAGTGGCCCTGTTCACTAACTCAGGCAAAGTAAAGAATGGCATTTTCAAATGACATTTTACCTCGCTAGGAGTTGATTTGCCAGGACTTTTTTCTGTAGAGTCATGTCTTACAACATCTTAAGTTTTCACTTTTGCCATTTTCCAAATAATCTACATTTGGGGCAAGAATGATATAATCACAACTGTGGAGGCTGCTTTCAAAAGCAGGGCTCCATTTCTACTGTCAGATAAATGTGGTGCTGTAACTGTCTTTTTATCCCTACCTTCAGGAGCTTCCTTGTGATGAAGCCTGTCTTTGTCCATCAGAAGGTGCGTGAGTCATCGCTTCCTTCTGGTTTTATGCATTTGTAGACTATGCAGCTTTTCATCAAACTGCAAAAATAAACAAGAGGGATCTACAATTAGCCCTGAGTGTTTAAATCCACCACTGTAAGAGTAAATAAGCCACCTACCTTCTCTGTGGGAAATTATGTGCTATTGAGTAATTTTTAGCTCTTTTTTAAAAAATGGGTGAAATGTAACTGTCATTTTTATGAGAAAGTCACATGAAGAGATCTGAACAGAATCTCATGTAGTCTTCCAGGAACCTGTGATTGGGGTTCAGTGTGTTCCAGCATTGTCTGGTGTCCAAATTGGATCTAGAGCTACTGTTGGATCACTCAGGCATACTAATGGATTCACTGAAATGGGTCCAGGCTGCAATCCATGAGCAGTAACAGACTACCCCGGATACTGCGTTTTTCTCAGTGCTTAGCAAATGAGATTTGTGGAAAACAAACTAAGTTACTTGTGACTTTAAAAAAAAAAAAAGTCTTCTTTTCAACTAGTTGATGTGGAAGAGAGAGCATGTGACACAGCCAGTATGGTGGAGTGCTAGGGTAATCCTGTTTACAATAAATTGCCTGAATTGAACCTCTGGAGTTTGCATTTGTGTTATTTTTACAATTTTAGTGTCTAGCCTACCTCTCAGCATCCTGATTTGACAACATTTCTTGCTTTCGTTATTCCTAAGGCAGAAAGCAATGAATTGGTTTTTTGAAAAAAAAATCTTTTGAGTGCATCTGGGTGACAGTGATTTAGTCAAATAAATGGGTCAATTTCACACTCATAAGGGTGGATCGCTTTTGTCAAAGGAATCTTGGTGTGAGAGGCTGAGTTCATTGCTGTGCATATTGTCACTGACCCCAAACCCAGAAAGATTTGTCCTTTGCTTTACAGGGAAAAGAGTAAAAAGGGTAGAAAAACAAAGTATTTCCTCTACAGCTAGTGTTTCGTCTTCTTGCCACACCTCCAGCAGCAGGATAGCCAGTTATCTTGTCCAACCCCTGGCCCCTGACACCCTGTTAAGATAATCTTTCTACTAATGTGGATGCCAGCTGGCCCAGATGGGCATTTCAAGAGGAAATGTGCTCCTTCCTCAGTTTGCAGCCTAGGACCTTGGTGCAGCCCACACAGGCAGCATTGTGCTTGGGGATGACGCAGCGGCCCTAATGAGAGGCCCAGAGCAGCACCCGCTTTTATGGCGTGGGGCAGTTTTCCCCTCGCTCACAGTGCATAGGGGAGTCATCTGAGCTCCTCACCATATACTCTAACATAGCTTCGCAGAATGTTTAGATTTATGGTGAAAACCAAGGATTCTCACTCTCATCCCCATTGTAAGGGTGGTTCCTGCCCTCCTAATCTTTCCCTGGCAGGGCTTCAGACCGGTCTGCCCCTGGACCCCCGTTATTCTGTGCTGTCTACCAAATGAACTTAATTGTCCTTGTCAACCTGAACATCATACACCCCAAGGTTTCTTGTGGCAGTGCCTGTTGGTAGTCCTGAATTATTTCTGTCCCCACCCGCGTCCAGCTCTTCAGAGATATTACAGCATTTTGGACCACTCATGCCCTAAATGAACATTAACCTTATAAAGCACTTTACAGATTTCAGACCATCCTGACAGACATCTTCCACAATAATCTTTTGACACAGGACAGTGATTAAAATTGTCTCCATCATCCCAGGTTTTCAGAGATGGGTATAGTAGACTCAGAAAGGCCAAACAGTTGGCCCAAGACCATTCAGGAAGCACAGATTCAAATCTCCACTCTGATCTTTAAACTCTAGACCTCATTGTTCCATTTCCTGTAATAACAGCTACCAAGTCCATTAACATACTGTGGGACAGAGTACAAAGGCATTTGCTTTTTTTTTTTTTTTTTTTTTTTTTTAAGGGCATTGGCTTTTGCATTTATATGAAACTTCACCATTTTCACATGCACCTTCTTACTTACTATCCCAACCTTTGCCTGTTTTGGAGAGACTGAGACCAGACCTCACAGTTGAGGCCCCAGTCCAGTCCACCATGGTTTCCACTCTGCTGGGCCACCTTGTGGCCAATATTAACTACTGCCTGCAGGGTCTACCTATCAGGGTTGATCCAGACCCATGCCTCCTGGCCTGCTAAACCCTGAAATCATTTCAGGCTCTCCTGGTGTCCCTGGAGTGATGAGAGTATCTGGAATTCTTCAAGAAATTCAGAAAAGGGGTGTGAAGAGTAGTAGTCAAGTTCACCTGTGGCCCCACCACATTTAGATCATTTTTTGCAGTCTTTTTTCTGTGCGTAGAGGAGGGGGTCATATATTCAGTGTCACAACTTTTTCCTTCAATAGTCTATAATGAAATTGTTCCACATAGATACTCCTGAGGGAAAAATGTGATCTTGGTTTTTTTGTTGAGTGTTTGGTGTCCTGTGCTGTAGTCTATTAAATCCTCTTTGCAGGATGTTGAAGGTGTTTTCAAACTTTGATCCATGATTCTTGTGCTGAATATGTGTGTGATTTCCTGGTTATTTCTTTAAATTGCTGGGTTATAGAATATGAATATTAACCTTTTTCAAAAATTTTTTATCTATAGGAAAAGTTGTGAAAATAATACAATAAATTCTCATGTATCGTTACCCCATATTCACCAGTTTTATGCCTGCTATGTATTGCTCCCTCCCTCTTTTAAGTAGGTTGCAGACATCACGACTCCTTACCCCTCAGTTTGTCGCCAAGTATATAACAAAGTCAGTGTGTAGTAAGGAATTTGGCCTGACCCAAAGGAAGCCCCGGCCTTTGTCCCCTTTGTATTTGTTTAGATACAGTATGCTGGTAAACTTGACAAATGAGATAGATAAATTTCTTGAAAGACACAAGTTACCAAAACAGACATGAAAAGAAATAGAAAGTTTGACTATCCCCGTATCTGTTTAAGAAATTGAATTACTGTTCTTCCCACACAGAAAATTCTAGGCTCAGATGTCTTCATTAGTGAATTCTATCAAACATTTTAGTATAAAATTATACCATCTTACGTAACATTTTAGAAAACAGGAAGAAACCCTATTAACAAAATATTAACAATTTGAATCCAGCAATGTATAAAAAGGAATTTTTATACAGTTGATTTTCAAATATACAAACCTTATTTGATGACAAAGTGAGGTTTTCTCAGGAATGCAAGGTAAGTATAATATTTGAAAATCAATTAGTATTATTTACCATAGTAACAAAATTGAAGGAAAAAACATTTAAAAAGTTCAGTAAAAGCATTTTGCAAGGTTCATCATAAAAGCTCTCAGCAAATGAATAGAAGGGAACTTTTTCAATGTAATAAAGGAAACTTATAGAATACCTACTGGTAACATCATATTTAAGGATATAATATTGAACACTCCCCCACCCCACCCCAAGACCTGCACCAAGATGAGGATGTATGCTTTTACTACTATTCATACTTGTATTTGAGGTTTTAGTTGGTGAAATAGATTGGAAAGGATGCGGTACAACTGTCTAGTCACAGATTAGCACATACAAAAAAAAAAAAATTCCTAAGGGCCAAAAAAAAAAAAAAAGCTGCTACTACTAATTTAAAAGGTTGCAGGAGATAAATCAACATTAAATCAATTGCGTATCAGGGCACCGGGGTGGTTCAGTCGGTTAAGTGTCTGACTCTTGATCTCAGCACAGTTCATCATCATTGAATAGTTTATGAGTTCAAGCCCCACATTGGGCTCTGCGTTGGTGGCACAGTGGACCATGCTTGGGATTCTCTCTCCTCTCTGCCCCTCCCCAGCTTGTGTGCTTGCTCTCTCTCAAATAAACTTAAAAATTTTTTTTTGAAAAAAATCATTAGGAGTAAATTTATTCATTTATTTTTAAGAAAGTTTTTTTTTTTTTTAATTGTTTAACGTTTATTACTTCTTAGAGACAGAGCATGAGTGGGTGAGGGGCAGAGAGAGAAAAAGGGAGACACAGAATAGGAAGCAGGCTCTAGGCTCTGAGCTGTCAGCACAGAGCCTGATTCAGGGCTTGAACTCGCAAACTGGTGACCTGAGCCGAAGTTGGACACTTAACCAACTGAACCACCCAGATGCCCAGGGGTAAATTTTTTTAAATATGAAAACCTGTACACTGAAAACTTCGAAACATTACTGCAAGAAATGTTTAAAAGACTTAAAGAATATATGTGTCACATCCAAGGATTGGAAGACAGTATATATATTTTTAAGTTTGTTTATTTTGAAAGAGGGAGAGAGAGAATCCCAAGTAGGCTCCATGCTGTCAGCTCAGAGCCCAACATGGGGCTCAATACCATGAACCAAAATCAAGAATCAAACACTTAATCAACTGAGCCATCCAGGAGCCCCTGGATGGGCTCTCTCATTTTGAGAGAGAGAGCACAGCCAGGGAGAAGCAGAGGGAAAGGTAAAGAAAGAATCCCAAGCATGGTCCATGCTGTCCTGTGGAGCCTAATGCTGGGCTCAAACTCACTAACCCAAGATCATCACCTGAGCTGAAACCAAGAGTTGGACACTTAACTGAGTCACCCAGGTGCCCCCAGTAAGACTGCTTTGTTTTGTTTTGTGTATTTTTGAGACAGAGAGTGTGTGAGCAGGGGAGGGTAGAGAGAGAGGGAGACACAGAATACAAAACAAAATCCTCAGGCTCCAGGCTCTGAGCTGTCAGCACAGAGCCCAACGCAGGGCTCAAACTCAATGGACCACAAGACCATGACCTGAGCTGAAGTCAGACACTTAGCCAACTGAGCCACCCAGATACCCCTCTAAGACAGTATTTTTAAGGTATCTGTTCTCCCCCATTGATTCTAAGCAATGCTTACCAAAATCCCAGCAGGCTTTTTGGGCAGATATTTATGAATTGATTTTGAAGTTTACATGGACATAGCAAAGAATCTTGAATAGCTAAAATAATTCTGGAAAAGAAGAACAAAGCTTTTCTCTCTGATAGCAAATCTTACATAAAACTATAGTAATCAAGATAGTGTGGTATTTGGCTAAGGATAGACCTAGATATCAATGGAGGAGAATAGAGAGTGTACAAGCAGATCCCCAGGTTGATTTCAAATGATTTGACAAAAATGCCATGGAAATTCAATGGGAGAAAAACTGTCTTTTCAATAATGGTTGAACAATTAGATATCTTTATGGGGGAAAAATTGAACCTCAAATCTTACCCCACAGTATATACAAAATTAACTCGGGGCGCCTGGGTGGCGCAGTTGGTTGGGCGTCCGACTTCAGCCAGGTCACGATCTCGCGGTCCGTGAGTTCGAGCCCCGCGTCAGGCTCTGGGCTGATGGCTCAGAGCCTGGAGCCTGTTTCCAATTCTGTGTCTCCCTCTCTCTCTGCCCCTCCCCCATTCATGCTCTGTCTCTCTCTGTCCCAAAAATAAATAAAAAACGTTGAAAAAAAAATTTAAAAAAAATTAACTCAAAAAAGATTTAACAAAAACTAAAAATATAAAACTTCTATGGGGCAACATAGAAGAAAATATTTTTGAAGTTTGGTAGACAAAACTTTCTTAGAGTGCAAAAGGCACTAACCATCAAAGAAAAAATGGACAAATCGAAGCTTTTCAAGTTTGAAAACGTCTTCTGTTTAAAAGATACACATAAAGAAAATAAAAAGCTACTGACTGGGAGGAAGTATTTGCAACACTTGAAGTCAGACAAAGTACTTATATATAAGAATACATAAGAAGAGCGCCTGGCTGGCTCAGTCAGTGGAGCCTATGACTCTTGATATCCAGGTTGTGAGTTCAAGACCCACACGGGGTGTACTGATTACCTAAAAATAGAATCTTAAAAAAAAAAAGACTACATAAGAAACTGTTAAAATCAGAAGATAAAATTCTGGTAAAAGAGTCAAATAGATTCTTCACTAAAGGAGATGTAGTCAATGGTCAATTTGTACATGAAAAGACACCCAACACCATTAGTCCTCAGGGAAATGCAAATTAATACTGATAGGCGAAGCAAAACTACAGAGAGAAGATCAGTGAGTGCCTGAAGGCTGTAATTAGGAGGTAAGATCAAAGGACATAAAACTTTTAAGAGAAATGGAAATGTTCTATATCAATAAAAAGCTGGAAGACCTATTTTTGAAACAACCAAAATGAGATACAATTCCATGCAGACTAAAAGAACTAAAATGAGAAATACTGACAATACCAAGTGAGGGCTTCTAGTGTGTTCGTTTCGTTGTTTGCTTTTGGTGTGTGTGTGTGTGTGTGTGTGTGTGTGTGTGTTTAGAGAGAGCACAAGTGGGAGAGAAGAGCAGAGGGAGAATCTTAAGCAGCCTCCATACTCAGTGCAGAGCCTGCCGTGGGCTCAATCCCACGACCCTGGAATCACGACCTAAGCCAAAATCAAGAGTCAGATGCTCAACCGACTGAGCCACCCAGATGCCCCTCTACTGCATATTTTTAAAAAGCAACAAAATATTTATTTTCCTGCTATGGAGTAGATGCACTTGTTCTTGTAGCAAAAGGTCTTATTTTGGAGAATATTTTGGAGCAGCTTTTGACAAATGTAAGGTATGGTGAGTTAGAGTTGATAATGGAAATATTTTATTAAAGTTAACATTAGAAACCAAGTGTTAATAGTTCCACTTGATGAAATGGCTGATAGGAAGAGATTTTAGGGACAACTTGAAATTCTGTAAGTAGTACTCAAAATGGTTTGTAAGGCAAGTGTGTTACAATTACTCTAAATACCCTATAGGAGATTATTAGCCAAAGAAATCCTGCTGTGAAGTCTTTTTTGTAAAGGGAATGATATGTTTCAATACTTAGAATAATCACTTTCAGTCTATTTTACAAGTTTAAAATTTTATTTTTTTTATCACAGAAGGCTATATCTGTATGTGCTAGAAGTCATTTAGCAAGTACTTAACAAATACTATTTATTTATTTTTAACGTTTATTTATTTTTGAGAAAGAGAAGGAGCAGAGGAGGGCAGAGAGGGAGATGGACAGAGAATCCGGAGCGAACTCCACACTGACAGCAGTGAACCTGATATGCGGCTTGATCTCATGAACCATGAGATCATGACCTGAGCTGAAGTCAGACGCTCAAACAATGGAGCCACCCAGGTGCCCCAAGGCTGTTAAAATCGAGCTTTCTGGGCTCAGACCTTGTTTGCAGCAACATGGCTAAACCCACCAAGAAGGTCAGAATTGTCCGTAAATACAGGACCCATTACGGTGCCTCCCTCAGGAAAATGGTGAAGAAGATGGAAAAAAGCCAGCACACCAAGTACATTTGCTTCTTCTGTAGCAAAACCAAGATGAAAAGGTGAGCTGTGGGGATCTGGCATTGTGGTTCCTGCATGAAAACCATAGCTGGTAGTTCCTGGACCTACATCGTCATTTCTGCCATCATCAGCTCTTTCCCTGGCTCTCAGTAGTGAACAAAATCTGTCTTCATCACTTTAAAGCCCGGCTTCATTTATCTTTGACAGCCTTATGGTATGGACTTCGATCTTCAGCCAATCATGGGAATCTAAATTCAGATACATTATTTCTATGCAGTTTATACACCAACTCAGTAGCATAACGATTGATGGTTGCCAGTCCTGAGAAAACGTAGGGCAGTTTGGCTAGTGGCCTAGGAAGTGTGTGGCTCAAGAATGCAATTTTATGCTCAGACTTAACTCCCTGGTATTATGACTCCCCATATCATTTGAGGACTCTCTTTGTTCTTGGATGATCATTCTTAAACGTATTTGACTATGAGTGACCATTCACAACACTAAAAATCATTCTTGAGATACCATATGCACATGGATTATTTGTTTTAAAAAGTTACAACTCATCTTTGAAATTTTAATAGGAAATAGAGATTTTAAAATCTAGTCTAAGATAAAATATGTGGGAGTTTCAAGACATACATACCATTGATTGAGGAAGATTCAGTAGACCAGAGGTTGGAAACTGGCCTGTCACCTGTTTTGTCAATGAAGTTTTGTGAACCACAGTCATGCCCGAGATTTACACTGATATTTATTTACATTATGCCCATTTATTTATGATGACTTTCAGGTTATGATGGCAGAGCCTAGCAGTTGTGACAGAAACCCTATGGTCTGCAGAGCCTAGATACCACGTGGCTTTTTACAGAAAAAGTTAGCCAGCCCCTGCGATAGACCAGTCATCATAGAGATGCCAGTTGCTAAGTGCCGTGTATACACGAGGTGCCAAATGTGTGTGTTCATCATCAGGTGGTCTTTCCTGTCGTATTCTTCTGGATTAAATGAGGTAGCACCACAGCATCAGGCACACAGGTATGTTTATTGAGCTTTATTGTTTATTGAGTTTACTATTCTCAGGTGTGGCACACTTATTTTTAAAGGCAAATTATGACAAAGTGAGAGGAATGACCAAAAAGTATAATATTTTAAAAGGAAATTTCAATTAAATGTTAGCAGTGCTAACATCTGTTAATTCAAAACATTACTATCTGTGGAAGATGTTTTGGGAAGCACTGCCCTAGGTCCTTGCTACTCAAAGTATGGGCGTCACCTGGGAACTTGCTAAAAATGTAAGGATCTTGGGCCCTACCCCAGAATACTTTTATTAACAATAATTAATAACTATTAGTCTGCATTTTAAAAAGAAGCCCAGGGGATGGGGTGCCTGGGTGACTCAGTCTGCTGAGCGTCCGACTTTCAGCTAAGGTCACGATCTCACCACTTGTGGGTTCGGGCCCCGCGTCGGGCTCTGTGCTGACAGCTCAGAGCCTGAAGCCTGTTTCGGGTTCTCTGTCTCCCTCACTCTCTGCCCCTCCCCCGCTTGCACTCTGTGACTCTCTCTCTTGAAAATAAATAAAAACATTAAAAAAATTTTTTTAAAACGAACAAGAAACCCAGGTGAGTCATCTGTACAATGAAGTTGGAGGAGAACTACCAGGTTTGTGTCATCCATGAAAACTCTCCCACTGAGGCGAAAAACACAAGGAAGACTTAATTTTCATAAAACTATTTTTTTAATATCCTATTTTGGTTTTTTTAGCTTTTTTATTGAATTGCGTAAAAATGGTATATAGCTCAATGAATTATCACAAAGTGAACACACCTAGGTAATGACAACGCAGGGCAAGAAATATATCATCCTTTCTTTCCCCTTTGCAGTCACTCTCTCTGTCTCTCTCTCTGTCTCTCTCTCTCTCTCTCTCTATTACCTAGAGTAGCAACCATTTTTGTCTTCTTATGGCCTAGATTAGTTTTGCCTCATTTGGGCTTAATGTAAACAAAAAAATTTTTAAATACGCGTCTGATTTTGTACAACATTGCATTGGTCACATTTACACATCTATTGTGTGTAGCCATAGTTTTTCCACTTTTGTTGTTATATAGTATTCCATCGTATGACTATATCATAATTTACTTACCCATTCTACTGAAGGACATTTAGGTTTCCAGTTTAGGGTTACTTATAAATAACAGTGCTATAAACATTTTTTTTGAGAGAGAGAGAGAAAGTGCACGCACATGCAAGCAAGCCAGCAGGGGAGGGGCAGAGAGAGAGGGGGAGAAAGAGAATCCCAAGCAGTCCACGCCCATCGTGGAGGCTGACCAGGGCTCATCCTGTGAGATCATGATCGGAGCTGAAATCACGAGTCGGACACTTAACAGACTGAGCCACCCAGGAGCCCCTGCTATAAACACTCTTCAACATGTCTTTGGGTACACAGGGGTGCATTTCTGTGGGTGTCTCTAGGAGTGAAATTGCTACGTTGTGTACGCATATTCGACGTTAAGAGACACTGCCAAACCATTTTCCAAAGTGGTTGCACCAATATACACTCTTACCAGCCGGGTGTGAGAGTTGCAGCTCTTTGCCATCGCTTGGTATCGTCAGTCTTTCCAATTTGGGCCATTGTGTTGGGTGTGGAAGGTGTGCCCACTGCGGCTTGAGTTTTTATTTCTTTGAATATTAATGAGGTTGAGTCTTTTCATATGTTTACTATTTCAAGAATCCCTTTTGTGAAGTCTCTTGCCAATTTATTATCACGTTGTCAGTCTTTTTCTTCGTGAGTTACAGGAGTTGTATATATTCTGGTTATGAGCTCTTTTGTCTGTTAGATGCCTTGCAAGTATGATTTCTTACCTGTGGCTTCCCTTTCACTCTTTTCATAGTATTTCTATTTCTAATTGTTTTCAGTCAGAGTCAGAACCACCAGTCAACCACTGCCAGGAGCAAACTGTTTAGGTTTATTTATTTATTTTTAGTAATCTCTACACCCGATGTAGGGCTTGAACTCAGGACCCCGAGATCAAGAGCCGCATGCTCTTCCAAATCAGCCAGCCAGATGGCTCAGAACTTGATCTTTTTAATAACTGAATTTTTTATCAGTAATGCATGTAGCATGATGAAGGCTGAGCTGCTATCCATGGGAATTAGTTTGAGAAGCTTTTTAAAAAGATAGCAAGCTGAAAAGGAAGATGATTCTGGTAATGTAAGATTGAAGCAAGAAGATGAAAGGGGGGGCGCCTGGGTGGCTTGATTTCAGCTTGGGTCATGATCTTGTGGTTTGTGAGTTCAAGCCCCAAGTCGGGCTCCACACTAACAGTGTGGATGGAGCCTGCTTGGGATTCTCTCTTTCTCTCCTTCTCTCTCTGCCCCTCCCTCATCCCAATCTCTCTCTCTCTGTCTCAAAAATAAGTAAACATTAAAAAAAAAAAAGAAAGGAAAAGCAGGGTCTGAGGGGGCAACTACGATATTCTAGGACTTTGTGTTCTTAGGGGAGTATTATCACTCACGGGAAGAAAAAAATGCTCATTTAAATTTTTATTTTATTTTATTTTAGAGAGAGAGGGAGAGCAAGCCAGCAAGTGTGAATGGGGGAGAGGGGCAAAGAGAGAGAAAAGAGAGAATCTCCACACTGAGTTTGGAGCCTGACATGGGGGCTTGATCCCACAACCCTGGGATCATGACCTGAGCTGAAATCAAGAGTCGGACCTCAACCAACTGAGCCACCCAGGTGCCCAAGGAAAAAAAATACTCATTTTAACAAGTTCTTGAGAGAATTAAATGAGAAAATATGTAAGAAAGTTTTCAGCAAATACCTAACATCAAAATCAGATTGAAACTACCAGGGACCAATCTGACTTTGTGTGTGTGCACATGTGTCTTTTCTCAGCACATTCAGCCTCTTACACAGAGTAACGCAGGAAGTAATTTAGACTTCTTATATTCTTGGCAACACTTGCCACTTTCCCCTCTGGAAGGTGGGAAAAGGTCTCCGGAAGAGTACAGAATAGATTACTCTTTTTCCTTTATGGAAATTTTATAGGAGGAATGTCCAGTATTTACCAATTTACAGCTTCTCTTCCTCCGTGGTTCTTAACTTTAGTTGCACATTAAAAGTACCTACATATCTTTTTCTTTTTTTTTTTTTTTTTAGATTTTACTTTTAGGTGATCTTTATACTCAACATGGGGCTTGAACTCATGACCCCAAGATCAAGAGTCACATGCTCTACCAACTGAGCCAGCCAGACACCCCACCTACATACCTTTAAGAAATACTGAAGGGGCACCTGGGTCCGACTCTTGATTTCAGCTCAGGTCATGATCCCAGGGTCATGGGCTCAAGCCCCATGACAGCCTCTGCGCTGAGCATGGAGCCTGCTTGAGATTTTCTCTTTCTTTCTCTCTTTCTCCCTCTCCTTCTGCCCTTCTCCCCCACTCAGACTAGTTAGCTCTCTCTCTCTCTCTCTAAAATTTAAAAAAAAAAAAAATTCTGAAGCCTGGTCCTTTCCCAGACCGGACTGAATTGGTCTGGGGAGGAGGCTGGTATTCTGATTGTTTATAAGCCCCACTGGTGATCCTGAAGTGCAGCAGGCTTGAGAACCATGGCTGACGTTGCAAAGATGGGTTTGTCCGCCAGATGGAGACAAAGCACTTCTCTGTGCAAAAGGCTCCACACATATAAAACCCATTCTCTGACTTCACACCTGTACCAGCTCCAATTTATGTAATGTACCAAGCAGGGCAAACATGTGGGAAGATAGGTAAAATTATCCATGGTACCGTTGCTTGCCAACCAAAGATATTCTTGCCACCACTGGGGAAAATTCCAGGAACCAATTTAAAAAATAACATGTGGCTAAAAATATATTCTATTCCCCCAATTACCTGAGCTAGCATCTAGAAATATTTTCTATCCTTTCTGAGTTCATTTTAATAAAATAGACCATATGAGCCGACACCAAGGCTGAAAATAAAAAAGGATAGGAATACAATAATAGAGTGGAAATTTTTGAAATATAACCACCCCCAAAATTACACAAATAGAAATTGACATCCGTATGAGTAAATTAGCTTAAGGTATGCTCACAGGATTTTAAGAAATATGTAGATATAATAATGTAACTTACATTTATTCCTAAGTCTGAAATACTTGATTGGCAAGTCTTGCTTTCATTTCTCCCATCTCTAAGCTCTATCATAGAAGCTTTAAAAGCTACAGGCTTGTTTGGTGTCCTCTTGTAGCTGCAGATGGTCAGTGAGATGTAGGTAAAAACCATTGAGGAGCGCTTCCCTTCCAGAATAAAACGACAAAGACATAATTCAAGAAATTTCTTTTCTCCCTTATTCCTCCTTGTTCCTGCCCCCATCTTCTTGGGGATACAAAACTTGTAGGTGAAACAATTATCACTGTCCGTGAGATGACAAGTATGAAGACAAAGCCAAGATAACTACAGAAGACAGGCAGGAGGAGCCTGGATCCTTCCTTGATGAACATTATCTGAGCCAAAATGCATAATTGAATGTATTACCTGACTATAGAATAAATGTTTTCAACAGAATGATGCTAGAAAGTCTAGGAAATCCCCCCTCCCCACTTGGCATAGCCTGAGATTTCTTCAGGGTACCACAAGGTCAAAGCACACAGAACCCTGCTGTGACTGAACACACAATCAACAGAATAGAAAAAAATAAACCAAAGAGTAACAGGCAACAGGTGTTTATATCAACATAGGCCTAAGTTGGTCTTAAGGATAGATGACTAACAACAGTATCTAGTTGGGAAAAGAACTGGGAAGGAGTAAGATTTCTACATTTGATTGAGCAGAATGACATTTTGCTATTTGATGGCCAGGATATTCAGGACAATTATTCTTCAGCCCAGAACGGGAGGATTTCATGGAGGAGAATTTCACAGAATTCAGGGGCTGTTTAGAGAACCCTCAGGCAAAATAGGGGGAAAGACATTATAGGCATATAATTTTGCCTTGGGAAGGTCATTAAGGCACAGGTGGGCCCTCCCTGGGGCACAACCTTGAAATGTGTCCCTGAGCTGTGTCATATGCCGGCTCTGTGAGCAGCCCAGGGGGCAGTGACAGTGTATGTCTAGAAGACAAAGGTAATTGACTAGGAAGGAGGAGGAAGTAAATCCCTTTAAATGTGTAACAGTCATGAGGGTTGGTCCCTGAGGCTCTTCTCACTTTCACACTTTATTACTTGCTAGAAACTCACATCTTTATATCCAAACCTATTCTGACCCCAAGATTCAAACTCATTTCCTGCTGCCTCTGATTATCCACACCAGGATCATTTCAGACTGGCCGTGTCCAGAAGGGAACTCATTCAATTGGTGTCTTTTTTCCTGTATGCTCCCATTCTCATTATATATAGATAGATAGATACTATCTATCTATCTATTTACCACTATTTAATTACTACTTACTGTGTGCTGACTCTGTGCCACCCCCACAGCCAGTGCTGGTGATGCCAGGGCCTGCAGACCTCATGTGGTTCTGCCCCTACATTTTCAGTCCAAGAGGTAGGCTGCTACTGAACAAGTAAGCACACAATATTGACATATTTCAATCTGTGATGACAAAGGAAGGCGCACAGGATGCAGTCTGAGATTAGGGGAACTTTATGTCTCTTTCGGCAAAAATTTCACTCACCTGGTCACCCAAGCTAGAAAACCAGGCTTCATTCTTACCCTTCCCTCTTACCATTCATACACAACCAACCACATCTCTCCTATTTGATCTTGTAAATATTTCTCAAACCCCAAACCTCTTTCCCTTCCTGATTACCCTCGGCAAGACTGTCTCTGTCTTCTGTATGGACCATGCACTGCTGATGCCAGACTTTGTACACTTTTCCCCTTGCCCTGCACTCCACCCCCATCCCTTCCCAGACTGCTCCAGACAGCGTTATCCAAAACCTGCATCTGACCGTGCTGCGTTTCTGCCTAAAGCTTTTCTAGAGGTTTCCTATTTTATGTCAAAAATCAACCTACTTTTTAAAAATTAATAGATTTTATTTTGGGGGGAGTAGTTTTAGGTTCATAGAAAAATTGGGCAGGAAGTACAGATTCCAGAATATTCCATTCTCCCCCATCCCACCCCCAACGTGATTTAGTTTATTATTAACTTCTCACATTAGTGTGGACATTTGTTATAACTGATGAATCAGTATTGATTCATTATTATTAATTAAAGTCCAAAGTTAACATTAAGGCTCACTCGTTTGTGTTGGATATCCTTTGTACAAAGAGTTTTTGTACAAACACGTGTCCATCATTACAGAACCAAACAGAACAGTTTCACTACCCTAAAAATCCCGTGTTCTACCTATTCATCTACCCCTCCCCCAGAACCTCTGTCAACCACTGATCATTTTCTATCTCTAAAGTTTTGCCTTTTCCAGAGTGTCATAGTTAGGATAACTATGTAGTCTTAGTCTACTACACAGTATGTAGTCTTCAGAATGGCTTCTTTCACCTAACAATATACATGTACGTTTCTTCCAAGTTTTTTTTTGGCTCAATTTCTTTTTGGTTCATTTCTTTTTATTGCTGAATAATACTCCATTATTGGATGTACCACAGTTTATCCATTCACCTGTTAAAGGACATCTTGGCTGCTTCTAACTTTGGGAAATTACGAGTAAGACTGCTGTAAACATGCATGTGCAGCTCTTTGTGTGGAATGAGTTTTCATCTGGGGAACTACCAAAGAGCATGACTGCAGAATCATACAGTAAAACTATGTTTAGCGTTGTAAGCAACTATCGATCTAGCTTCCAAAGTGGCCTTCCTCTTTCACTCTTCCCACCAGCAATAATAGAGCTCTCGTGGCTCTATTTTCAGGCCAGCATTTGGTGTTCTCAGTGTTTGGATTGTAGCCATCCTAATAGATGTATAGCAGTATCTCATTGTTTTAGTTTGCAGTTTCCTGATGACATTTGATGCTGAGCACATTTTGATCTGCTATTTGCCTTTTTTTGGTAAGGTATCTGCTCAAATGTTTTGTCCACTTTCTTTTCTATTTTTAATGTTTATTTTTGAGAGAGGGGACAGAGTGCAAGCCGGGGAGGAGCAGAGAGAGAGGGAGACACAGAATCTGAAGCAGGCTCCAGGCTCTGAGCTGTCAGCACAGAGCCCGATGTAGGGCTGGAAGCCATGAACTGTGAGATCATGAGCTGAGCCGAAGTCTGATGCTCAACTGACTGAGCCACCCAAGCGCCCCAAGGATTGCTTGTTTTCTTATTACTGAGTTTTAAGAGTGGTTTGTACATTTTGGTTATAAATCCTTTAGCAGATATGTGTTTTGCCAGATATTTGCCAGATATTATTACCAGATATTTTCTCCCTGCCTGTACGTCGTCATTTCATTCTCTTAATGGTTTCTTTCACAGAACAGACATTTTTAATTTTAATGCAGTCCAACTTATCAATTTTTTCTTTCATGAATCTTGCTTTGGGTTTTGTATCTAAAAAACTTATTGGGGTGCCTGGGTGGCTCAGTTGGTTGAGCGTCCAACTTTGGCTCAGGTCATGATCTCGCGGTCTGTGAGTTCAAGCCCCACATTGGGCTCTGTGCTGACAGCTCAGAGCCTGGAGCCTGCTTCAGATTCTGTGTCTCCCTCTCTCTCTGCCCCTCCCCTACTCATGCTCTGTCTCTCTGTCTGTCAAAAATAAATAAAACATTCAAAAAAATTAAAAATAAAATAAAAAATAAAAAACTTATTGCCAGCCAAGGTCACCTCAATTTTCTCTTATACTATCATCTAGAAATTTCTTTTTTTTTTCAACGTTTTTTTTTTTAATTTATTTTTTGGGACAGAGAGAGACAGAGCATGAATGGGGGAGGGGCAGAGAGAGAGGGAGACACAGAATCGGAAACTGGCTCCAGGCTCTGAGCCATCAGCCCAGAGCCCGACGCGGGGCTCGAACTCACGGACCGCGAGATCGTGACCTGGCTGAAGTCGGACGCTTAACCGACTGCGCCACCCAGGTGCCCCTAGAAATTTCTATATTTTACAGTTAGAAGTATGGTTCATTTTTAAATTTACTTATTTTTTAGTAATCTCACCAACATTGGGATCAAACTCATTACTCTGAGATAAAGAGCCACATGCTTTTTTGACTGAGCTAGCCAGGTGCCCAGTATGGTTCATTTTTAGCTAAATTTTGTCAAAAGTCTAAGGTTTGTGTCTAGATTCAGATTTTTTGGCATGTGAATGTTCAGTTGTTCCAGGACCATTTGTTGAAAAGACTATCCTTCTCCATTGTATTGCCTTTGCCCCTCTGTCAAATATTAGTTGACTATATTGGTGTGGCTCTGTTTCTGGGCTCTCTATTCTGCTGCATTCATCTATTTGTCTATTCTTTCACCAATACCACACTGTCTTGATTACTGTAGCTTTGTAACCTCTTGAAATCAGTAGTGTCAATCTTCCAACTTTATTCTTTAATATTGTTGGGGGGGTGCACCTTAGTGGCTCAGTCAGTTAAGCGCCTGACTTTGGCTCAGGTCATGATCTCAGAGTTCATGAGTTCGAGCCCCACGTCAGGCTCTGTGTTGACAGCTCAGGGCCTGGAGCCTGCTTCAGATTCTGTGTCTTTCTCTATGCTCCTTCTCGGCTCTCTCTCTCTCTCTCAAAAATAAATAAAATGTTAAAAAGAAATTTAAAAAAATTTTTTTGGATTCTGGATCTTTTACCTTTTTGTATAACCTTTAGAATCAGTTTGTTGTTATTCACAAAGTAACTTGTTAGGATTTTGATTGGGATTGTGATGGATCTATAGGTGAAATTGAGAAGAAGTGATATCTTAACAATATAAGTCTTCTTATCCATGAATATGGATTATCTTTCTGCTTATTTAGAACTTCTTTGATTTCTTTCATCAAAATGTACTGAACACTTCACCCAACAATAGCAGAATATACATTCATCTTAAGTACAAATAGAACGTTCTTCAGAATAGATCATATGATAGTTCACAGATCAAATACCAATAGATTTTAAAAGACTGACATCATACAGAGTATCTTTTCTGATCACAAGGGAATAAAACTAAAAATCACTAACAGAAGAAGAAAGTGGAAAACTCTCAAAGGTTGAGGAAGAAATCACACTGGGAAATTAGGAAATATTATGAGACAAATGAAAATACAATATACCAAAAATTACGAGATACACCACAACAATGCTAAGGGGGAAAATGATAGCTATAAATACACATATTTACAAAGAAGAAAGACTCAAATCAATCACCTAACTATACACCTTAAAAAATTAGAAAAAGAAGAGCAAATTAAGCCCAAAGATAACAGAAGGAAAGAAATAATAAAGATAAGAGAGGAGATAAATAAAATGAGAATAGAAAAACCATGGGGCGGGGGGTGGAGAGAAAGAAATGGAGAAAATTAACAAATCCAAAATTTGGTCCTTTAAAAAGATCAACAGAATTTGTGGGCATAGAGTTGTTCATAACATTCCTCTGTTATCCTTTTAATGTCTGTGGGGTCAGTAGCAATGGCCTCTTTTTCCTTTCTATTAGTAATTTGTGTCCTCTCTCTCTTTTTCTTGGAAAGGAGCCAGTAGCTTGGCTAGGTTTATTGATTTTACTGATCTTTTCAAAGAACCAGCTTTTGGTTTTCTTGATTTTCTCTATTAATTTCCTGTCTTCAATTTCATTGATTTCTGCTCCAATTTTGTTTCTGCTTCAATTTTTAAAAATTTATTTTCTTCCATTTACTTTGGATTTAATTTGCACTTCTTTTCTAGCTTATTAAGGTGGGACTTAGATGATAGATTTTAGATCTTTCTTCCTTTCTAATATATGCATTCAGTGCTATAAATGTCCCTCTAAGCACTGCTTTTGCTGCATCCCACAGATGTTAGTAAGTTGTATTTTAATTTTCATTGAGTTCAAAAAATTTTTTTAATTTCTTTTAAGACTTCTTTGACCCGTGTGTTGTTTACCCTTCTACTATTTAGGGATTTTCCAGCTAGCTCTCTGTTATTAGTTTCCAGTTTAATTCCATTGTGTTCTGAGAGCATGCTTTGTTTGATTTTTATTCTTTCAAATTTGTTAACATGTGTTTTATGCCCAAGAATATGGTCTATCTTGGTGACTGTTCCACATGAGCTTGAGAAAAATGTTATTCTTGCCCTGGTTGAAGTAGTCTATAAATGTCAATAGACCCCATTGATTGATGGTGCTGTTCAGTTCGTTCAACTATAGGCTTACTGCTTTTCTGCCTGCTGGATCTGTCCATTTCTGACAGAGGGGTGATGGAGTCTCCAACTTTAACAGTGGATTGGTTTATTTCTCCTTGCATCTCTACCAAATCTTGGCTCAGCTCTTTTGATGCTCTGTTGTTAGGTTCAACCACAGTAAAGGTTGTTATGTCTTCGTGGTGAATTGACCCCCTTTTCATTATGCAATGCCTCTCTTTATCCCTGGTAATTTTCCTTGCACTATCTCGGTCCCGGAAGCCTTGCACTTGGCCACTGCAAAGTCTGGCCGCGGAAGGCTCTTCATCCCTTTTCAAAGGAATGGATTGTCCCTCTTTGTCTGAGGTTGTTTTCGATGACCTGCTGTCATCCACAGAGGAACAGCCAGGAACCAGTCATGAAATGTCAAGTGTCAGTGTCAGAATTCCAGGCCTTAATCGCATCCACATCCACTCCCAAGAGGGGTCTTTCCCCTTGGCTTACACTCTCCACGTTCTGCAACCACCGCTTGCAGTTCGGCCCGGGGTCTTTTTACCTTCAGTGGGCAACTTGCAAATGAATTTTTCGTTGTGCAAGGTGTCTCCTGGCGCTTCAACGCCTTCTGCAACTCCGCCAAACTCCGCGGCCCCGAGTTCCCAGTCCGAGAGCTGAAGCTGCCGCCAAGAGGACATCTTCATCTGGGCGTGAGGCGGGCGGGCCTCGCGCCCCTAGCGGCGGTTAAGGATATTGATACGTTATGAAACCGCCACTGAGAAAGCCAGTCACCCTGTGGATGTCCACCAGAAACAATTCAATTATCGCAGAAGGACTGGATCTTATTTTGGGTACCTACCTGGCAATCTGTTTAACATTGGAGAAAGAGGTTGAATTTTTTTAATATACTCTTTACCAAAAAAGTGAGAATAACTAATTTCTAGCAATGAGGCTGCAAGTCCAGACTTGTGGGTGGCATTTTGACGTGATTTACTGAGGCACTGAGGTTTTAAGGTGCTGGGACGTGGGCTTAGACTTTGGAGCCAGACAGATGGGTTTGAATTCTGGTCAGACATTTATTATTTGTACTACCTTAATGCCAATTTCTTTATCTTTAAAGGATGGCTCAATTATGTCTATGCAAAGAGCAGATCAATCTTGGTGAATAATAGTGGACTATTATCAAATTAATCAGATGGCCACCCCAATTTAGCTGCTGCTTCAGATGTCTTTTCACTGTTGAAGCAAACTGACACATTATTTGGTGCCTGGTAATATCTAAGTTGGAAATAATTTACCTCCTGAATGTTTGCTTATATATATAAATAATACATGTCATTGTAAAGAATTCAAAACATAAATAGAATCAGAAAGAAGAAAGTAAAGGTAGCCTGAAAACTAGATCGTAAATTACCCACCAGTATTCGGGGAGCCTAGTGGACAAGAGGGCCAGGGGGTCTCACTGTCTGGTGTGCAGATGCTCACTTGTTGCTGTTTTCAGCTCAGCTTGCTGAGTGCATGGAAAGCCTTGGGCCCTGAAGTCCAGAGTTTCATTTGTTTGATGAACATCTCCAGAGAGTAAACCTCCAATCTTCTGCCAGTGGGGAGTGAATATAGGCCTCTAACCACTCTGTATTCATACTTCCAGGGACTCCCCTGATTTTTTGCCCACCTGTTCTCTCCCACCACCTCCACCCTACCCCCACCCCATCCAGGCTCCCTGGTGCCTCCAGTTCCGAGCTTGAGAGGGGTCGGCCGCTGCTGTCTTGGGCTTTGGTTTCCTCACGTTTGCTAAAAAGTCACTACTCCTACCTCTTGCTTCCAAAATGTTATTGCTGTTGTCTCCTTGCCACTTCTATTTACCCTTGTGGTTTGACCTTTTAATCTAAGTCATAGGCGGGAGTAGAGGTAAATGTTCATGTCCATTTTTTGATGATTAGAGGGAAGTGTTTCAAAATTCGTACGTTTTACTTCATTATTTAAGTGTAATCCAGTGCCCTAGATCCCTTAGAGCAGAGTAACCATTTTACTGTGTGTGTGTATTGAGGATAAGAAGGCATCAGTGCTAGACTTGGATGCTTAGCGGAACCTTAATTTTATACTATTGCTTAATGACAGTTTTAATCTCCCTTACTCCTTTCCCCTCATATTTTATACATAGTTAAGTTTTGAAATCTATTCTTTCACATATTGACATAAAATCTATATCAAAGTTTTTTTTCTTTCCAGAAACAAATAGAACCTGCTTTGCCTCGAATGTAAAATTTTTTCAACATACAGTAAGACCTCTTTGTTAAACATGTGTTTGTCCTACTTACATTAAGAAAAACTAAACCTTAGGGCTCAGTCAGTTAAGTGTCAGACTAACCAGCTCTTGGTTTTGGCTCAGGTCATGATCTCATGGTTCGTGAGTTCAAGCCCCACATCAGGCTCCATATTGGTGGCACAGGGCCTGCTTGGGATTCCCTCTCTCTCCTTTTCTCTGCCCCTCCCCTGCTTGCTCTTTGATCTCTCTCAAAATAAAAAAAGAAAAACTAAACCTTAAAAGCTAAGAAAAAAATTGTAAAGAAAATAAAATTTACCAAAGCTCTCACAGATGGAGAGTTATAAAAATAAATCTATAATCATTTCCATTTTTATTCCCCATTTCCTTCTGATAGAATGTAAAAGTGCTTATGTCCGTTTATGTCTGTAGTCCAAACAAATAGAACCAACCAATGTTAAGTGCCAATTTAATTCAAATATAGTTGTTTGTTTATTCCAGATTCTCTTAGGTACAAATAATAGAAATGTCCCTCAAACTAACTGGTATTTAAAAAGTAATTTGTGGGGCGCCTGGGTGGCGCAGTCGGTTAAGCGTCCGACTTCAGCCAGGTCACGATCTCGCGGTCCGTGAGTTCGAGCCCCGCGTCGGGCTCTGGGCTGATGGCTCGGAGCCTGGAGCCTGTTTCCGATTCTGTGTCTCCCTCTCTCTCTGCCCCTCCCCCGTTCATGCTCTGTGTCTCTCTGTCCGAAAAATAAATAAACGTTGAAAAAAAAAAATAAAAAAAAAAAAAAGTAATTTGTGGGGAGCCTGTGTGGCTCAGTTGGTTGAGCTGCCAATTTTGGCTCAGGTCATGATCTCACCACGGCTTGTGAGTTCAAGCCCCGCGTCAGGATCTGTGCTGACAGCTCAGAGCCTGGAGCCTCTTCAGATTCTGTGTCTTTCTCTCTCTCTCTCTCTCTCTCTCTGTCTCTCTCAGCCCCACCCCCACTCACACTCTGTCTCTCAAAAATAAATAAACATTAAAAAAATTTTTTTTTAAAAAAGGTAATTTGCTGGAATACCTGGGAATTCCAAGGGTTTACTCAGCTCTAGTAAGAGCTGGGTCAAGGGGGATGTCAAATGATATTGTCAGGATTTGAGTGTTTATTCTATCACAAATATGGTTTTATAAAATTTTTATATGCTTTTGACAATATTCAAACAAATATCTAAACAAGTGTTTTCATTTAAGGTGGTTCCCTCAGGAGAGTAATTTTTCTCTTGAATTTTCCTTCTGGTAGTGTGCATTAGAGCCA
Source organism: Prionailurus viverrinus (assembly GCF_022837055.1). NCBI lineage: Eukaryota > Metazoa > Chordata > Mammalia > Carnivora > Felidae > Prionailurus > Prionailurus viverrinus. The sequence goes on along the minus strand of NC_062571.1, from coordinate 53,193,742 downwards.
CAGAAGGAAATCAGTCTGGTAATCTCCTAATCATAGGACATTTGCTGGGCCCCATCCAATACACTTTTTCTTATGGACAATTGTGTGTATATTGTTTTAAGGCTGCTTAGCATCCGCTGGCCCTTGTATGTCATTGTTGAAAATGACAAATGCTTCCTTCCCTAGGTTCCCTTGCAGCTACAGCATGGTCAGGTGACTTGCATTGACTTGGAAGCAGGAGCCAGGGACTCAAAGAGGTAGGGACTGGGAGCCTCCACTTGGACTGGGTTCCTAGGGCAGTCGTGGCCGTGGGGCCCGGGTGGGATGCAGGGTACAGTGCTGGGGGGGGTGGATGGTACAAGCTGTAGAGTCTTTGCCTCGCTGGTGGTGATAGGGATGTCCACACCTGATGAGTTGTGCCATGCGGTAGTGGGCATTGATTCGGTGTTTCGTAGAACCTGACTCTCTATGCACACCGGCGATTTGGTGATCCGTTCAGTATCATGGTCATAAACCCCTTTTCTGCCGAAATCAATCTGAGTTGGTTTCTGTTGCTTACAGCTGAGACCATGAACCGACGGGCCTCCTCTTCCTCTGTGATGTGTCTCCTTTAGCTCTATACTTCACAGTTTGCATCTTAGATGGCTTCTTTTGGCCTCTGCTACTTGGCCCTTCTGATATTAGCTAGAAGAGGGGGTCTGGGAGAAGAGATAGGAGAGGATGGAAGGCCATACTGGGCCTGGGAGGCAGAGGGCCCTGCAGGAGGCCCCTGGGACATCAAGCCCCGAGGGCTAATTCAGCAGGTACAAGCTGCCAGTCACAGGGCCATGTTCCTCTTCACCTTTGGTTCCATGACCCTGGTCCAATCCATCATCTCCACTCACCTGGATCATGGCAATATTTCCTGGTACTTCCCCACTTCTGCCCTGGTCCCCTAAACACTTTAGCAGACACAGGGATCGCACTGAAACATCAGTCAGCTTATGTCAATTCTCTGTGAAAACTCTAGTGTCTCCCGATTCCTCTCAGATTAAAAGTCTTACAGAGTCCCTTCCCCCACCCAAATATTCTTTTACTTTCTGTTCAATCCTCAGGAGAAACTAAGTGCTGGAGGGATGCTGGGTGGGGTGGGGCCCTGGCTGGGGTGCCCCAGGAGCCAGGCCATGCCCTCCTGGACCTGTTGGAGCATCGGGGAAGCTCCACAGAGCAGGAATAGGCAGGGTGGGGAAGGGGAGCCCTAGATCTGAGCCTTATTTCTCAAGGACAGAAACAGCCGAGAAATAACTTGAGGGATGCAGCAGCCACCAGCCGGCGGCCATAACCATCCATTCCGACACCAGGAGCGAGGCTAGCAGACCGGGGGCCTCGGTGGCCGCTGGCCTACGGCCTCTAGCGCACACAGTGGAGCCTTGCCTTTGCACCGGGAGGCCCCCCACTGTCCCGGCTGCTGGAGTCGCCGCCACACGCAGGGAGGGTGGCGACGGGGCCGCCCAGCTGGGCTCCCGCAGCCTCGTGAGCTCTCACTGGCGCCGTGTCTGTCCCCCCGCAGGGTCGGCTGCCCTCCGCGCAAGGCGGCGGAGACGACGCGGCGGAGGAGCAGTGCCCCCAGACTGCGGTGTGGCCGTCCCCTCCCGTCCCGGCGGCCGCCTCCCGAAGCGGCTCGGCTCGGGAGCCCCGCGGAGCTGTCACTTCCGTCACCTCCGTCCTGCACCTGCAGCGCTGGGAGCGCCGCGCGGTCGCCGGCGGGTCTTTCCCTCGGTGTCACCGGCTCCGCGACCGCGCCGGGAGCGAGGTGTCTTCCCTCTGTCTTTGCTTTCAGGTTCTTTTAGGTTCTAACCGGCCACCCTTGGACAAAGGTTCCTCCTAGAGATTTGAACTGAAACTTCCCAAAGATGCCCCCAGTGGCCCCCTGCGGGCAGCGGCCCTCTCGGGGAGAGGCCAGGGTCTCACTTAGGGCAGAGGCTCTGGGTCTAGCACCTGCTGGGCTGCCCAGCATGGGGCCTTCCCTATGGACACCGGGTCTCCACCATCCCTGCGACAGTGTGGGTAGAGGGGAGGCCACCAGGACCTGCTGGGGGGCCGTGCTGGACAGTGGCTCCTCGCGGGGACTCGGCAAGGGCGCAGCCCAGAGGCCTGCCTGGGCCTGGGGTTCCTGCAGGGGCCCTGAGGGATGGTGGCGGTGGCAGAAGCGGAAATCCTCCGCCCGGGACCCCGGCTGGCTTAGGTTGTCTTGGCCGTTCTGCATGGAGGCCTGGCCCAGGCCGCTCTCTCCCAAAGTGAGGAATTCCTGCTCTGATTCCTGTTGGTGGAGAGGTTGGTGACAGGGCAGGGGGGACAGGGTGGTCTTCCCCTCAGGCGGGTTGGCAGAGACCCCTGTGCGTCCCTCGGAGGCAGGGACAGGAGCCGCTGTTGGTTAGATCAGCTGAAGGCTCAGGCTTCAGGGCGGGAGGTCGCCCTCGGGTCTCTCACCCCCCAGGAGCAGGTAGGTGGCCATGGCCTCATCGCACTTCCGGCCTGTGAGTGAGTCCCGGGTCTCTCCTTCCGGGGGTAACCCACGGGCACCCCGAATTCAGCCACCCAGGTCCTTGTAGTCACAGAAGGGCTCCACCTGGGCCTTCAGGCCCTCAGATTCATGACCCACAGTAACCCACGGAGTCTTCCTAGTATCCCCCACCTGCCCCTCTTACTGGGTGGGAAAGGGCAACTTCTCCAGCAGATTTCCACCTTCCACGGGCTAGAATGGAAGGTGCTCTGTTCTGCTCAGCACCGGCTGGCATAGCTCCTTGGAGCTCTGTCCCTCAAGAGGCAGGAATGTGTTGACCCGTGTGTGTTGAAGGACTCCCTGGACGAGCGGGGGGCGGCACACGGGGGGCTGCCACAGAAGGCATCCGGCTTGTTGAAAAAGGTGAGCTTGTTGCTAAAGCCTTCAGCCTCTTCTCTCTCCTACTGCCGTGGGCCACCGGGTGCTCGAACACCTCTCCTCCACCAGTGCCGCTCCTCACGGGGCCGGCAGTTTCCGCAGCCCCGGTCTCTTTAAGTGTTTCGCCGTGTGGAGGTGATCTGCCCTTCACGATTCCTGCTTTGCGGGGTAGTCTCTGGAGGCTGGCGGAGTTCTGTGGAGTCTCAGCAGTGATGTTCACGGCCATCGTTTTCCCGGTCAGGACGTGCTGGGCCAGCCTCACCACAGCCCCGTTACCCTGGCCAATGGCTTGAGGACACCATTGTCTGAGTCTCTCCTCGGCAGAGGTGACTGAGAGGGGGCCCCGCAGCATGTTGGGCTTAATGCTGCACTTGGAGTCAAGGTGTCCTAAGGTCGGCTCACATTTGGAAAAGCTGGTGACAAGTTTGGTCCAGATCACCTCAAAAGAAAACCAGTTCGAAGTTCTCCTGAGGAACTAATCTTGGTAATGCAGTCAGAATACGATGACAGGCAAAAATAAAGAAAAGAAAATATCAACAAACTAAAAAAAAAAAAAAAAAAAAAAAAAAAATGAGTAAAAAGAATTTTAAAATAACAGTAAAAAGAAAAGGAAAAAAAGAATGGGGCAGGGGGGAGGAGCCCCCAACAACCAAAATAGACCAAAATGCCAAAGAGAAAAGAAACTAACTTTGGTCGAAGTCCTTGACGTCACTGAAAAAACAGCTTACTGAGCTGGTAGCAATAACCTAGGCCCAACTAGGGATTTATTTGGTTATTGGAATTCCAAAAACAATAGCTCCATATGAGATCATAGGAAGAAACAGACCTGTCAACAAGGTTGGGTGGGGATCATCCACGATGACCTCACTTTTTGGTCCCAAGTGAGACCTTTGACTCTTTTAAAATTATTGAGGACCCCAAAGAGCTTTGTTTATATGGGTTATGGCTATTGATATTTATCTTACTAGAAATTAAAACCTGTGGGATGTTCAGTGCCTTTTTATTTCTAGATTGAAAAGCTACTAATTTTGGCTTTTAAAGAGCTTACAATGTCTACATTTAAAATATTCAATCCCTTTTTCTTTAAATGATTTCAAAATGGTACCACAACTTAACTGGTGTCATGATCCTGTATAAAAATGTTCTGTTGGATAAGATACAATAAGGTATCTGTAATGCTGAGGGGAAGATAGCTGACATCGTGTATTTCTTTTATAGTTTTGCCCCATTTCTTGGGAGTAGATTCTCACCCAGGAGCTGGAAAACTCACCTTGTCAGTTTCAGTGTCTTTAACCTTAGAGGTTGCAGCTGTGAGCTGAGAAAGTACATCTTCTACTCTTTCTTTTCCAGGCAACAATACCCATACTCTGTATTGCTTTTATTCAGCATGGGATGGGGGATAGGGGCATCTGCATGGTGAACATGTCATTGCTTACCTTTGAGAAGGGAACTAAGATGCGTGATTTTTTTTTTAAATGTTTTATTGTAGCGTAATATACAGAAAAGTGCACACATCATCAGTGTGACACTTGGTACGTGTTCACAAATTGAACACATGTACTTAACTAGCATCCAGATCAGGAAACAGGACATTATCAGCTCTTCCCACTCTTCCATCCTCCTTTCCAACGACTTTCACAGTGGTAACCAACAATCTGTCCTCTACAGGCACAGATTAGTTTTGTTTGTTTTTGAGCTTTACATAAATGGAGTCACAGGATTTTTTGTGTCTGCTTCCTTTGCTCACTATTTTTGTGAGATTCATCTGTATGGATTACTTTGTTATTTTAAATGCTGTATAGTATGCTATACTATATGCCATTGTTTTTGCTGTTACTGAGCCCTTGGGTACTTCTCAGTTTTGGGATGTTAAGAATAGTGCTGTCCTGAACATTCTTGTTCCAGTCTTTGGTGAACATTTACATGGTTTTCCGTTGGATATATACCTAGAAATGGAATTGATTGCTTAAAAGGTATGCATGTTTTGAGTTTTAGTAGACACTGTGCCAACTTACTCAACCACCAGCAATATATGAGAGTTCTTACCTCTCTAATAACTAGTATTGTTTGTCTTCTAATTTTAACCTTTCTATGGGTGTGTGATAGCGTAGCATTGTGGTTTTAATTTGCATTTCCCCGATGATTAAGGAAGTAGAAAACCTTTCATATGCTTCTTGACCATTTCCTTTTCTGCAAAGTGCTTGTTCAAGGCTTCTGCCCATTTTTCTGTTGGGTTGCCTGCATTTTTCTTATTGGTGTATAAGTATTCTTATATAGTTTAGGCATAGATTCTTTGTTGGATATGGCCTTGTAAGTAGCTCCCTTCCTCCCCATTCATCCCTGTTACTCTCTGATGGCCATCTCCTGCTATTTTACCCATTGATCATCCTTTTCCAGCCATTGGCTTCTCATTCCTTGGGAACTTGCCCTGCCCCAGGCACACTCCCATCTCAGCTTTACACTAGTTCCCATCTCTGCCTGGAATATTCTTTCCCAGAGATTCACATAGGTCTCTTCCCCATCTTCTTCAAGTCTTTGCTCCACTGTCCCTTTCTTGTTGAAGCCTTCCCTGATCTACCTATTAGGTCTCACAATACTCTTCATACATCTATCTGCCACCCTTATCCATCACTTAAAAAAAAAAAAAAAACAGGGGCGCCTGGGTGGCGCAGTCGGTTAAGCATCCGACTTCAGCCAGGTCACGATCTCGCGGTCCGTGAGTTTGAGCCCCGCGTCAGGCTCTGGGCTGATGGCTCGGAGCCTGGAGCCTGTTTCCGATTCTGTGTCTCCCTCTCTCTCTGCCCCTCCCCCGTTCATGCTCTGTCTCTCTCTGTCCCAAAAATAAATAAACGTTGGAAAAAAAAAAAACCAAAAAAAAAAAAACAAAAAAACTTTGTACCAACAAAATTTTCAAACATGTATAAAATTAGAATAGTATAAAGACCTTTCCTCATGTATCTATTATCCAGATCAACAATTAGCATCATTTTGCAATCTTATTTCATCCATAACTATTTCAGTCTATATCTTTAACAGATAAGTACTTTTTTGAGGGAACACAATCATCACACCATTATCAAATCTAACAAAATTAATAGTATCATATAATGTTAAGCAACATTCAAATTTCCCAGTTGTCTCAGAAAGGTTATAATTGATATGTTTGAATAAAGGTCCACTCAGTCGGTTAAGCGGCTGACTTCGGCTCAGGTCATGATCTCGCGGTCCGTGAGTTCGAGCCCTGCGTCAGGCTCTGTGCTGACAGCTCAGAGCCTTGAGCCTGTTTCAGATTCTGTGTCTCTCTCTCTCTGACCCTCCCCCATTCATGTTCTCTGTCTCAAAAATAAATAAAGGTTAAAAAAATTTTTTGAATAAAGGTCCAAAGTACACACATGGCTTTAAATTGCTTCCATGGCAATATCACCGTCCAAAATGCTATATATTTTACATATTTTTTGCTTATTGCCTATCTCTCCCAAATGAACACCAACTCCAAGTGAGGAGGATTTGGGTTTTGTTCTTTGCTAATTCTTCAGCACCTAGTGGTCTTGAATAAATGTTTGTAGAATGAATGAACACAGTTGGCAACATGGACCTAACAGCCTAAAGAGTATGCGTGTTAATCTGTTGCTTTCCAGCTCTAAAACTTTGGACAACTTCGTGAGCTTCAATTTTCTTATCTGTAAAATGGGCCAAATGCTGACTCTGCAGAACTATTATGGCAATTAGACAAAGTATGTGTACAGTGCCTGGCATCCAGTATACTCTGTTATGTTCATTGTAACTGCCTTTTTAAGGCATAAGCAGATGAAAGTTGTGTATAAGGAATTTAAGGAATTAGGCCTTGCCCAAAGAGGTCTGGCTTTTGTCCCTGGTTCCTGGGAGGTAACCTGTAAACCCTTAGAATTTCCCAAGTGTCTGTTATTCATGGTAGGCCCCTTAGCTCATCCCTGATAGTTTATGCTAAGGTGTCTCATGGTAGGCTGCTTAGGCCATATGATATGAACCTGACCTCCAGGGAGTGGAGCAGGGCTAGAGACTGAGCTCGAATCTCATGGGCAGTTAGTCACTCATATAAGGCCCCAATAAAACCTATAGACACTGAAGCTTGGGTGAGCTTCTCTGGTTGAACACAATATCAATGTTAACACCAGGAGGGTAATGCATTCTGAGGACGATGGAAGCTTCACATTCAGAACCCTCTCAGACTCTATGTGTCTCTTCTTTTGGATGATTTTGATCTGTATCCTTTCCCTGAAATAAACTAACTACGAGTATAATAGCTTTCAATGAGTTCTGTGATTTCTTCTAGCAAATTGTTCAACCTGAGGGTGTTTTTGGAAACCTGAACTTGTAGTTGGTGTCAAGGCAAGCAGGACACCTAGGTTCTAGTCCAGGCCCACTAACTGGCTGTGTGAACTAGGACAAACCATTTGGCCCCAATGGCCTCAATTTGCTCAAATGTTAAATGAGGAGGATAAACCAAATGATCTCTTGGTTCCTTGTTAAATGAGGTTCTTTTCTTCTCAGTGAGTATATGTCTCTGTCTCTCACATGGAAACACACACACACACACACACACACACACACACCCCTGTGTGCAGAAGCTAGTCACTGTTGGGTGAAGGCAATAAAAGTCCCTCTTCCTGGAGCAGTTGAGTTGAGCTGACCTGATGAATTAATGAATTGACTTGATGAATTAATGAATTGACTCTTTCCTGTTCCTGGAGAGAGTCAGCTGTCTTTGCTTCCTGGGTTGACAAATGTATGCAGATGCTGGGACCACAGGGCCATTGTGACTAATGAAGTGCACTCTGCTTTCTTCACATGCCTCCTGAGGCCCTGCACAGAGATTTGCATCACACCAACCCTCCTGACCCCACCTCCTCATCTATCTCATCTTTTCCCTGCTAGTCTCCCGCTCCTCATCTTCCACATCTCACTTAATGCCTTGAGGGAAGAGGGGCACCTAGGGTTTCCCTGGGAACCCCAGCTACTCCAGAGCCAGGCTTTAAGTCTTGCGTATTATAACACCTGCTACCCATCCTTGAGTACTTGCTATTAGCCAGGCGGAGCCTTTTCATAATTCACGCATTTCATCTTTTTAGCCCCGAGGGAGAGAGATTATTATCCTCATTTTACAGATGAGGAACCTGAGGCCAAAGTGGTTCAACAAGTAGCCCAAACACACTCAAAGAAGTAAATGTGAATTCAAACCTGGTGGATCCCAAAGTCTTATTCATTCTGTTGTTCTTTGGGCCTCTTTGACAGTGGGGTGGCAGACTTGAAATTGGGGCTGGTATGGTATGGGAGGTTGATTCCCGTCCCAATTTTTTCACCTCTCTGTATCCACATCTTTGGTAGTATCCTTCCATAATGGCCTCACAAGTTGCTTCAGCCAACAGATGGTGGCAGAAATGCCAGGTATAAGCCTAGGTCTCCAGGGCCCTTACATACTTATGTTCTCTCTTTCTTGGGTCTCTCTTACCACCTACCAGAGAATAATGGAGCACATGAGGGGCAGCCCAGTCGTCTCAGGCTTGTGGGCCATCTAAACCAGCCTGCAGACCTGCCTAAACGCAGGAGAAAACTCAACCACAATCAGCAGATCTCACAGCTGATAACAGTTGCAGAAATGATCCCAGTCAAGACCATATGTACCACCCAAAGACCTGTAGACTTACTTGTGGGCAATCATAAATTCTTATTGTTTAAAGCCGTTGGGTTTGGGGTGATTGGTTATGTTGCAATAACTAATTGAAATATGAAGAAAACCTAGTTACAAAATTCAATTTTTTTAGAGCAGATAGAACTTCTAAAGTCCTTAGTTCCTCTGATTTCTTCTCTGGGCCCTTAACATTCCCCTTCCCTGTGTTTCTTTATACCATGTCTCCAACTCCAAAGTAACCCAGCCCCTGGCTGGCCATTGAGATGAATGTTCCAGTCTTTCTGTACCCTACTTGTTAGCCTGCATGTCCTTCCTGCTCCACAGTAGGTCACCCTCCTCTCAGAAGCCCACGGTATTTCCTTCTTTTTAAGGCTGGATAATAGTCCGCTGTATATATATACCACATTTTCTTTATTCATCTACCGATGGCCTCCATAACTTGGCTATTGTGAACAGTGCTGCAGTGAATGTGGGAGCACAGATACCTCTCTGAGATTTCACACACAGATGAACCTGTGGACATTATGCTACCTGAAATAAGCCAGTCACAGGACAAATCCTGAATGATTCCATTTATATGAGGTACCTAAAACATAGTCAAACTGATGGAAACAGAGAGTACAATGGTGGTTACCAGAGGCTGAGGGGAGGGGAGAATCAGAAGTTGTCATTCAACAGGTATAAAATTTCACTTATGCAAGATGAATTAGTTCTAGAGATATGCCATACAGCATAGTGCCTGTAGTCACCAATACTGTGTTATCCACTTAAAAACGTGTTAAGAGGGGCGCCTGGGTGGCTCAGTTGGTTGGGTGTCTGACTTAGGCTTGGGTCATGATCTCGCAGTTCATGAGTTCTAGCCGTGCGTCCAGGTCTGTGCTGATAGGTCAGAGCCTGGAGCCTGCTTTGGATTCTCTCTCTCTCTCTCAAAATAAATAAACATTAAAAAAGTTTTTTAATTAAAAAAATGTGCTAAGAAAGTAGATCTCCTCTTAATTGTCCTCGTCACAAAAACAAAACAATAAAACAAAAGGACACGAAGTGATTTCATGTCTTATTACTTTGATTATGGTGATGGTTCTGTGGATGTGTGCCTATGTCCAAACTCATCAAACTGTATATATTAAATATATGCAACTTTTTATATGCCAAATATACCTCAAGGGAGCTATTTAAAAAAAGAGAGAGAGAGAGATTGGGGCGCCTGGTGGCTCAGTCGGTTAAGCGTCTGACTTCTGCTCAGGTCATGATCTCACGGTTTGTGGGTTCGAGGCCCGCATCAGGCTCTGTGCTGACAGCTCGGAGCCTGGAGCCTGCTTCAGATTCTGTGTCTCCCTCGCTTTCTGCCCCTTCCTGGCTTGCGCTCTCTCTCTCTCTCAAGAATAAATAAACATTAAAAAAAAAAAAAAAAAAAAAAAAAGGAAGCAACAGCCCAGGAAACAGGTGAAGCCAGTTCTGTCAGCACGACCCTATGCTGTGGGCTTTCAATAAATTGGCCTGTTGGTTCATAGGAAACTGGTGAAGCTGTTTCTCTTCCTCTCATCTTTAGCGTCGGGGAGGCAAGGGTGGCTGCTGGAGAGGATACCAGAGTTCGAGGAGCAGAAGCCTAGGAAGCAAGGGAAACACCGTCTCCTTCTCGGCCTTCAAGCCTGGGCTTCGGTTCCACATCCTGCCTCTGGAGGCCCTGCTGGAAGTAAGTGCTGCTCTCAGGGCCCTGAAAGTAGCTGGTGGCCTAGGCCTCTGGATCAAATCCCACTTCCTCCCTGTACTTGTAATCCCTCCCATTCTTTCTGGGTCAAGGAACCTCCATTGCCTCAGATGTACCCAGGTACAGGTTCCAGAACTGCCAAACTGTCTTCTTCAGAGACCTTTGAGCTGAAGCAGAAAGTGACGACATCACATTTCAATAGGAGCCCTCTGGTTGTTGGTCTGCAAGGGAGGGAGGGCAAAGCAGGGAGGAGACCACTTAGGAGGTGGAAGATAATGGCGCCTTAGATTTGCCTTGGGCCAGGAAGGGGCCAGCAGTGCAGGGAGGTGTGGCTGGATGGTGGATATGTTTTGGGAGTAGAGCCAGCAGGATTTGCTGATGGATTAGCCCTGGGGAGTAACAGAAGGCTTCAAGATCTGGGGACTGAGCTGACTGGAAAGGCGGAGGTTAACAGAGGTGGAGGAACGGGAAGAGCAGGTTGGGAAGGGTTGGTGGGGAGATAAGGAGCTCCCACGGTTGGCCTGGGAATCCAGAAATCAAAGCCCTGCTACCAGTTCTGCCAGGCACGTGTCACAGCGCTTACTAATGACTTCTATGGACTAGGCCCTCTTATCGGCACTGGAAACACATCCTTCTGTTCTTGTTGCTGCGGCCCCAGAGGGCAGATTCAGCCCTTGCTTTTCAGATGAGAGGAAGTGGGCTCAAAGAGGTTAAGTGATCTGCTGCCTGGGGGGCACATAGCACAAGAGCCAGGGCTCACACCCAGTGCTTCTGACTCCAAAGCCCCTGCTCGGGAGCAGGTGCAAAACTGCAAAACCGCCTCCTGATTCCTACGTTCATGTGACTTGCTGGATCTAATTAAGGGGTCAGTGGGGTAGATCGCCGTGTCCTGACTCTGTAAATGTGCCTGGTGTGGACCTACGCCTCCCCGTCTGAATGAGGACGTTTAGTGCTGACACTTAGTGCTCCGGCTTTGGGAAATAGCTGTGGTGAAAAGCAGGACAAGGAAAATGCCAAGATGACCCACATTCTCAGCTTGAGAATATTGTGATGTATTATGAATGGGTCCTTCTGAAGTCTGGTTTGAACACCTAGTTAAATAATTCATTCTCTGATATGAGGCATTTTGAATGATAGGCTCTAATGGAATAACATTATTTCTTATGAATTGGAACGTTCCATTAAATATGATATTACATTCTTTTCTGCCACCTCTAGCTTTCTCCTTGGGTGGGGGGGGGGGTGGGAATAAAACAATCCTAGGTTTCTCTGGAAAGCAGAGGTTGCCAAGCCCCTCACAGGGGTTTTTTGGTCATTAATTAGCCAATCTTACTGGGAACAGGAGGAGGAACAGAATCTTGTTGCAGGATTTTCACTCCTATATTGAGACCCGACCGTCCGTAGGGAACATGTGTTCAAGATTCTGGTCTCTGGGCTGGGACAGACCTCTGTGTGAATCCTGGATCAATGGCTTACTAGCTAGGGAACCTGTTACAGGGACCTTGAGAAAACAGTTCCCTTGTGAGTTATTTAAAAGTGCATCGTTTACTTTCCAAATCTTGGTGGAATGCCTACATTTTCTGCTGCTTTTGCTTTATAACTCCATTCCATTGTGGCCGACAAACATACTTCCTGTGATTTCAATTCTTCCGTATTTACTGCGACTTGCCTTCTTTATCCTGTTGCTGTTACCCTGCAGGATGCTCTCACTGTGCTTGAGAAGAGTGTATATTCGGCTGTCACTGGGGATTCTGTAATTGTCCAATCAGGTTGGAATGTGTTGTATGCGTATCCTCACTGATGTCCTTTCCGGTTGTTCTATCTCTCATTTCAATTGTCAGCTTTTGTTTCCCCGCATGTTGTGAGTCTTTATTATTAGCTGTGTATACAATTATAATCATTTTATCTTCTTTTTTAAAAAAAAAATTTTTTTAACGTTTATTTATTTTTGAGACAGAGAGAGATAGAGCATGAGCAGGGGAGGGGCAGAGAGAGAGGGAGACACAGAATCTGAAGCAGGCTCCAGGCTCTGAGCTGTCAGCTCAGAGTCCGATGTGGGGCTCGAATCCATGGACCCTGAGATCATGACCTGGGCCAAAGTTGGATGCTTAACCGACTGAGCCACCCAGGTGCCCCAGATCTTGCTTTTTTAATCCAATCTGAGAATTCGTGTCTTTGTTTTTTCTTCAGTTTATTTATTATTTGAGAGAGAGAGAGAGAGAGAGCATGTGCAAGTGGAGGAGGGGCAGAGAGAGACAGGGGGAGAGAGAATCCCAAGCAGGCTCTACACTGGGAGCCTGATGTGGAACTCAGTCTCATGAACCATGAGATCATAACCCAAGCCAAAATCAAGAGTCAGATACTCCACCAACCAACTGAGCCACCCAGGCACCCAGAGAATTCCTGTCTTTTGATTGGGGTATTTAGTCTATTCATATTTAATGTAATTATTAATACAGTTGAATTTTTAATCAGCCACTTTACTATTTGTTTTTTTTTTTTTTGTATGTATGTATATGACTCAGAACATGCGGGGAAACAAAAGCTGACAATTGAAATGAGATATTTTATGTATTATGTATTTATTTTGTATATATTGCTCATTTTCTGACTTTTGTATTAAACGAATATTTTTAGTGTATCATTTTAATTCTTTTGTTGGCTCTTTCTGTTGAATTTTATTTTTACTTTTTTAAATGGTTATTTGTTTTTGGCGGGGGTGGGGAACACAAGTCGGGGAGGGGCAGAGAGAGAGGGAGAGACAGAATCTGAAGCAGGCTCCAGGCTCTGTGCTGACAGCTCAGACCCTGATGCGGGGCTCCAACTCACAAACCGTGAGAACATGACCTGAGCCAAAGTCGTATACTTAACCAACTGAGCCACCCAGCCTCCCTTAAAATATATTTCTTTGGATTATTTTCTCAGTGGTTGCTCTAGGACAGTGGTTCCCAACTAGGGGTGGTTTTCTCTTCCAACCTGGACATCTGGAAATATCTAGAGACATTTTTTTTTTTTTTTTTTTTTTGCCACAGCTGGGGGATAGGGGTATGCCACTAGCAGGAAGAGGTAAGAAATGCTGCTAAATATGCTGCAATGCAAAGGACAGCCTATCACCACAAAGAATTATCTGGGTCAAAATGTCAATAATGCGAACAGTTACAATACACATCTTAATGTATCACATCTGCTTACAATTAATACTGACTTAATTCTGGTAAAATATAGAAATTATATTCCTGTAAAGCTCCATTTCCTCCCCATCCTTTGTGTTATTATTGTCATTTAAAAAAAATTTTTTTAACATTTATTTTTGAGAGACAGAGAGAGGCAGGGGAGGGGCAGAGAGAGAGAGGGAAACACAGAATTCGAAGCAGGCTCCAGGCTCCAAGCTGTCAGCACAGAGCCTGAAGCGGGGCCCAAATTCACAAACCACGAGATCATGACCTGAGCCGAAGTCAGACGCTCAACTGATTGAGCCACCCAGGCGCCCCTTGTTATTGTCATTTTTAATACATCTATATATGTTATGAATCCAACAATACAGTATTTTTGTTTTTATTTTATTTATGCATTTTCAAAAATATTTATTTTTGAGAGAGAGAGTGAAAGGGAGAGAGAGAGAGAGAGCATGGGGGAGGGACAGAGAAGGAAGGGGGACAGAGGACGATGTGAAGCAGGCTCTGTGCTGACAGCTCAGAGCCTGATATAGGGCTTCAACTCACGAACTATGAGATCATGACCTTGAGCCAAAGTTGGATACTTAATCAGCTGAGCCCCTAGGCACCCCTATTTATGTATTTTTAATACAGCTTGTATTTCTTGAATAATTTTGAGGTATAACTTAGGTCCCACAAAGTTTACATGCTTAAAGTGTATCAGTCAATGGTTTTATTACCTAATTATATTTTATAAGAAATTAAGAGGAGAACAGAGAAGGATTTATATTGATATACTCTTTTAAATTTGTCCATATATTTAACATTTAGGGAGCTCTTCATTTCTTCCTGTGGATTCTACTTACTTACCCTGTGTGAATTCCTGTAAGCCTGAAGGATTTCTTTAGTATTTCTTTCTACTAGCAACCAATTCTCTCAGATTTTGTCTTTCTTTTGTCTTCATTTTTACAGACTAATTTTGCTGAATCCCTAATTATTTGTTGACTTCTTTTTTGTACTTTATGCCATTTCACTGCATTTTGGCCTTGCTTCTGATGATGTCAGTCATTAATTGTATTCTGGTTCCTCTGTACATAATGAGTCTTTTTTCTCTTGTTGCTTTCAATATTTTCTCTTTGTTTTGGCTTTGAGCAATTTGCCTATGATGTTTCTAGCTATGGATTTTTTTGTGTTTATTTTGGGGCTTATTGAGATTTTCATAAAATTTGGAACATTTTTGGCCATTATTTCTTCAAGTTTTTTAAAAAAATGTTTTTAATGTTTATTTTTGAGAGAGAAAGAGAGAGCACAAGTAAGGGAGGAGCAGAGAGAGAAGGAGACACAGAATCTGAAGCAGGCTCCAGGCTCTGAGCTGTCAGCACAGAGCCCAACGTGGGGCTCAAACCCACGGCCGTGAGATCATGACCTGAGCCAAAGTCAGACACTTAACCAACTGAGCCACCCAGAAGCCCCTCTTCAAGTAGTTTTTATGTATCTCTTTCCTCTCTCCCTGGGACTCTCATCACATATAAGCTGGTTTGTTTAGTGTTTCCACAGGACTTTGAGGCTCCATTCACATTTCTTCATTCTTCCCTGCCTCCCTCCATCTTTGTTCATCAGATTGGATATTTTTATTGATCTGGTTTTGTTCAGTGATTCTTCCTCCTGCCCTCTCAAATCTGCTATTGAACCTATCTGGTGAACCAAAAGTTTCATTTTGGCTATTTTACTTCTCAACTCTAAAATTTCCATTTGTGGGTGCCTGGGTGGCTCAGTCAGTTGAGCTTCTTTCTGACTTTGACTCAGGTCATGATCTCACAGTCTGTGAGTTCAAGCCCTGCATCAGGCTCTGTGCTGACAGCTCAGAGCCTGGAGCCTGCTTTAGATTCTGTGTTTCCCTCTCTTTCTGACCCTCCCCCATTCATGCTCTGTCTCTCTCTGTCTCAAAAATAAATAAACATTAAAAAAATAAAATAAAATAAAATAAAATAAAATTTCCATTTGTTGGGACACCTGGGTGGCTCAGTCGGTTCAGTGTCTGACTTCAGCTCAGGTCATGATTTTGCAGTTTGTGAGTTCGAGCTCCATGTCAGGATGTGTGCTGACAGCTTAATGCCTGGAGCCTGCTACAGATTTGGTGACTCCCTCTCTCTCTGCCCCTCCCCGGCTCATGCTCTGTCTCTGTCTCTCTCTTTTGTTTTTTTTTTTCAATATATGAAGTTTATTGTCAAATTGGTTTCCATACAATACCCAGTGCTCATCCCAAAAGGTGCCCTCCTCAATATCCATCACCCACCCCCCCCCTCCCTCCCACCCCCCATCAACCCTCTGTTTGTTCTCAGTTTTTTCTTTTTAATTTTTTTTTCAATGTTTATTTATTTTTGGGACAGAGAGAGACAGAGCATGAACGGAGGAGGGCCAGAGAGAGAGGGAGACACAGAATCGGAAACAGGCTCCAGGCTCCGAGCCATCAGCCCAGAGCCTGACGCGGGGCTCGAACTCACGGACCGTGAGATCGTGACCTGAGCTGAAGTCGGACGCTTAACTGACTGCGCCACCCAGGCGCCCCTGTTCTCAGTTTTTAAGAGTCTCTTATGCTTTGGCTCTCTCCCACTCTAACCTCCCTTTTTTTTTTTTTCCTTCCCCTCCCCCATGGGTTTCTGTTAAGTTTCTCAGGATCCACATAAGAGTGAGAACATATGGTATCTGTCTTTCTCTGTATGGCTTATTTCACTTAGCATCACACTCTCCAGCTCCATCCACATTGCTACAAAGGGCCATATTTCATTCTTTCTCATTGCCACGTAGTACTCCATTGTGTATATAAACCACAATTTCTTTATCCATTCATCTGTTGATGGACATTTAGGCTCTTTCCATAATTTGGCTATTGTTGAGAGTGCTGCTATAAACATTGGCGTACAAGTGCCCCTATGCATCAGCACTCCTGTATCCCTTGGGTAAATTCCTAGCAGTGCTATTGCTGGGTCATAAGGTAGGTCTATTTTTAATTTTCTGAGGAACCTCCACACTGTTTTCCAGAGTGGCTACACCAATCTGCATTCCCACCAACAGTGCAAGAGGGTTCCCGTTTCTCCACATCCTCTCCAGCATCTATAGTCTCCTGATTTGTTCATTTTGGCCACTCTGACTGGCGTGAGGTGATACCTGAGTGTGGTTTTGATGTGTATTTCCCTGATGAGGAGCGACGTTGAGCATCTTTTCATGTGCCTGTTGGCCATCCGGATGTCTTCTTTAGAGAAGTGTCTATTCATGTTTTCTGCCCATTTCTTCACTGGGTTATTTGTTTTTCGGGTGTGGAATTTGGTGAGCTCTTTATAGATTTTGGATACTAGCCCTTTGTCCGATATGTCATTTGCAAATATCTTTTCCCATTCCGTTGGTTGCCTTTTAGTTTTGTTGGTTGTTTCCTTTGCTGTGCAGAAGCTTTTTATCTTCATAAGGTCCCAGTAGTTCGTTTTTGCTTTTAATTCCCTTGCCTTTGGGGATGTGTCAAGTAAGAAATTGCTACGGCTGAGGTCAGAGAGGTCTTTTCCTGCTTTCTCCTCTTGGGTTTTGATGGTTTCCTGTCTCACATTCAGGTCCTTTATCCATTTTGAGTTTATTTTTGTGAATGGTGTGGGAAAGTGGTCTAGTTTCAATCTTCTGCATGTTGCTGTCCAGTTCTCCCAGCACCATTTGTTAAAGAGACTGTCTTTTTTCCATTGGATGTTCTTTCCTGCTTTGTCAAAGATTAGTTGACCATACGTTTGTGGGTCTAGTTCTGGGGTTTCTATTCTATTCCATTGGTCTATGTGTCTGTTTTTGTGCCACTCTGTCTCTCAAAAGATAAATAAATGTTAAAAATTTTTTTTTAATTTCCATTAGTTTTGCTTTAATCTAGTTGATATTTTTGATTGATATTCATTATTCACTGAATTATTGTCATTATATTTTCTTTTAATTCTTTAAATGGTTTCCTTTAATACTTTGAGTATATTCAAAATTGTTGCTTTGAACTCTTTATCTGCTAATATCAACATTTGGGCTTATTGAGAGTCAGTTTCTTTTTTTAATATTTATTTTTGAGAGAGACAGAGACTGCATGAGTGGGGGAGGGGCGTAGAGAGACATAGAATACCAAGCAGGCTCCATGCTGCCAGCACAGATCCTGATATGGGACTCAAACTCACAAAACTTTGAGATCATGACCTGAGCTGAAACTGAGAGTCAAATGCTTAACTGACTGAGCCATCCAGATGCTCCTCTTTTTTTTTTTTTAATGTTTATTGTTGAGAGAGACAGAGAGAGCATGAGCAAGTATACCCGACCCAGCGGAGCAGGGACTTGGACCCCTAGGTTAAGAGGCATAGCAGTTTTATAGGGGCCAGTGCCCAATGAGATTATTACACACACAGAAAGTTGCATAGTCCTGTCGGTCCACACGCAGGTGGCCAATTGAATTACAATTTACCCTATAGTAACTGTTTGAAGTAGCCTATCACTCTGGTCAGAATTAGCGCGCGAGTTTGGCGGGCAAAAGGCGGGGTTTACATTCTTTGGCGGTTAGGGGTTCCGTATTGACTAGGGTGGGGGAGTGTCTTAAGCAATAAGTAGGTCATGTGGGGGTTATACATGAGATGGTGGGTGTAGTACAAAATGGAGTTAGTCTTGCTCTGCTTGTCCAGGGGTAGGGGATTTTTGTTAAATTCCTTGAGTCCCACACTTCTATCTCCAAGATTTTAAAGCACAAAAAGATAGACTTTTACATTTTATATTGGTCTTAGTTATCCAAATGTTGCCTAATACTAAAGGTCACATTTCACTTGGTTTTAGTAGTAAAAGTCATTTCCTTTAATGCAGAATTGTTATACATTTAGCAGTTTTTAAAGACTTCGCGTAGCATGAACAGAAAATAGAGAGCGACCTAAAAAGTTTCAAATAGTCATAAATAAATAAACTTTGCTTCTTGCTTTTTCCACCCCCACCTTGGTCTGTATCTCTTCAGTTTCCATGGGAATAATTACATTGGCTTAAATTCTTTCGAGAGATTGGGACAATGAGTAAGAAGTGAGTGTCTTTAAAAGGGCATATCTGGCTCTACTAAGCTTTGGTGAAATGAATCCGGATTTTACAAGACAAATTGGTTTTGGTAGTGTAATGATATGTAATTTTTAAAAAGTTTTTTAATGTTTATTCATTTTTTGAGAGAGAGACAGAGACAGAGAGACAGAGACAGAGTGTGAGTGGGGGAGGGGCAGAGAGAGAGAGGGAGACACAGAATTGGAAGCAGGCTGCAGGCTCCAAGCTGTCAGCACACAGCCGGTGGTGGGACTGGAACTAGAGAACTGTGAGATTATGACCTAAGATGAAATCAGACACTTAACTAACTGAGCCACCCAGGCACCCCAGTTTAATGATATTTTAAAGATTATGCAGGGCGCCTGGGTGGCGCAGTCGGTTAAGCGTCCGACTTCAGCCAGGTCACGATCTCGCGGTCTGTGAGTTCGAGCCCTGCGTCAGGCTCTGGGCTGATGGCTCAGAGCCTGGAGCCTGTTTCCGATTCTGTGTCTCCCTCTCTCTCTGCCCCTCCCCCGTTCATGCTCTGTCTCTCTCTGTCCCAAAAATAAATAAACGTTGAAAAAAAAAATTTAAAAATAATGCATACATAATAATTTTTTAAATCTCAAACAATACCAAAAAAAAAAAAAAAAAAAAAAGAAAGAAAGAAAGAAAAAGGAGTCTTTTTTGAAAGAAAGAGTCTTTCTTTCAACCTTGACCCTCGACTATTGTGTTCCCAGTTCCCAATCCCAGGGGCAACAAAGATTACCAATTGTTTGCATTTTCCTTAGGAAGTATACCAGGTAGATTCAAGAATGTCAGTGAGTATATTCCTTTTTTATACAAAAGGTAATATTTTTTTTGAATTTTGAACATTTTTAAATTTTGAAATAATTTCAAGCTCAAAAATAAAATTGTAGGGGTGACTGGCTTAGTTGGTTGAGCGTCCAACTCTTGATTTTGGCACAGGTCATGATCCCAGGGTTGTGGGATGGGTTCTCTCTCTCTCTCTCTCTCCCTCTCCCTCTTCCCCCTTCCCCTGATCTTTCTCTCTCTCTCTCTCTCTCTCTCTCTCTCTCTCTCTCTCTCTCTCTCTCAAATAAAAATAAATAAATAAAATTGTAGGGGTGCCTGGCTGGCTTAGTTGGTGAAGTGTAAGACTCTTGATTTCCAGGTTGTGAGTTGGATCCCTACGTTGGATTTAGAGATATTTAAAAAAATAAAATAATAGATAAAAACAAAAAAATTATATAAGTAGTACAAGAATTCTTGCACATCCTTTCTACAGCTTACCCATAGGTTCACATCATTTGTAACCACAAAGCAATGATCAAAACCAGGAAATTAGAATTGATACAACACTATTAGTAATCTGACTTTATTCAAGTGTTTCTGATGATCTCTTGAATTATATTATTCTGGCCCAGGATCAAATTCAGGATTATACGTTGCATTTAGTATTCACGTGTCCTAATTTTCTCCAGTCTTGAAGAGTTTCTCAGACTTTTTTGTCTTTCGTGACGTTGACACTTTGAAAAGCACTGTCCAGTGATTCATAAGGTATCTTTCAATTATTATTATTATTATTTTTTTACATGTATTTATTTATTTATTTTTGAGACAGCACAAGCGGGGGATGGGCAGAGAGAGAAGGAGACACAGAATCCGAAGCAGGCTCCAGGCTCTGACCTGTCAGCACAAAGCCCAACGTGGGGCTTGAACCCACAAGCCATGAGATCATGACCTGAGCCAAAGTTGGATGCCCAACCGACTGACCCACCCAGGTGCCCCAGGTTATACATTTTTTTAAAAAGGATAACACAGAAGTTAATTTGTATCTTTCTCATTATATCAAATCAGAATGCCAAAACCTAATATTACTAATGATGTTAACTTTGAACTGTTAGATAAGTGGTATCCGCCATATTTCTCCACTGTAAACTTACTACTTTCCCCTTTGCAAGTAGTAAGTATCTTACGGAGAAATACTTTGAGATTATGTAAATATCATACATTTACCTACAAATTTTAGCATCCATTGATAATCCTTGCTTGCAACAATTATTACTATGGTATTTGCCAAGTGGTGATTTTCTATTTCAATCATCCCTTGAACTTTAAAAAAAAAAAATGTTTTATGTATTTTTGAGACAGCATGAGCAGGGGAGGAGAGAGAGGAGGACAGAGGATCTGAAGCAGACTGCACTGACAGCAGCGAGCCTGATGTGGGGCTCGAACTCAAAAACCACAAGATCATAATGTGAGCCGAAGGTGGATGCTCGACTGACTGAGCCACCCAGGCACCCCATCCCTTGTACATTTTTAAATTGGCATTCTATTATAAGGAAAATTTTTCCCTTTTCCTGCATTTTAAAGTTTATCCAACTACTTTGTTTTAAAGTTTATTTATTTATTTTGAGAGAAAGTGAGAAAGCACACAAGCAGGGGAGGGGCAGAGAAAGGGAGAGAGAATCCCAAGCAGGCTCTGCACTAATAGCGTGGTGCCTGACGTGGGATTCAAATTCACCAATCATGAGATCATGACCTGAACAGAAATCAAAAGTCTGATGCTTAACCGACTGAGCCACCCAAGCACCCCTATCCAACTACTTGTGTCACCAAGGACTTGTACTTATTTTACTGTGAGCAATAATCCATCACCATTATTACTCATTTCATTGCTCAAACTGTACCCAGACTTGGCCATTGTGAGCTCCTTCAGATCATCTCCTGACTCTCATTCTTTGTTCTCTTTTAAGTCCCGATAATTTTGAATAATAATTAGGATATTGTAAATTGACACTTGACAATCTCTAAAGCAATTTCACTATTCTGTCCTCTGATCCTTGTCCGATGAGGTTTATATTACTTTACCACAAGATAGAATTAACTGCTTGTGCCATCCAAACCGCATCAAGGACAGGTCTGCACCCAGCTACCCGCAACCACAGTCCACTGGACCAGGGATGGGTACTTGACTTAAACAGCTGTTTCAAAGACCAGCTAATATTTTATAACTTATTACATCCTTGCCCTGATGGGCACAAAATGATCAATCAAATATCCTCTTCTAAAGTTGATTTAAGAGACTGGAAGTGTTATGGTTAGTTGTCGGGCACTCAAACTGGAAGGTGAGGGGCTCAGAGAGAAAAGAATGGAGGAACACAGGCAGAAGCAGAAACCAGCCAAGAGACACATTCACACTGCCCCCAAGAGAGGCAAACAGAAAAAAAAATGTTCCCATGAAGCCCTGCTTGACCTCACTTCCTGTGCTTAGCTTCTATGTGATCTTTCTGTCTTCCCACTCAGTATCTGCACAAACACATTTTACCTGATGTGGCTTGGGTAAACTTTGATTTCATGTATCCAGAGATTGTGGACTAGAACAAACCCATTCTAAAGTGGAAAGCCAGGCCTTGAGGTATGAAGCACCTTGTTCTGAATTCCACAGCTGGTTGGCTACAGAACTAGAACCTGAGTCCCAGACTACTGCTCTGTTTTCAGCAAATCTCTAAAACAACTTTCAAGGGTGGTATTTTAGAACACTTTCAAAGTTCTGATTGTATTCCTCTAACCTACAAAAGAATGAAGAAACATGAAAGCATTTGGGCCCATGTTCTGGGAATTTTCCTCTGCTAAATCTCATCATAAATGTTCTTTACCCAAAAGATAACCATGGATCATATTAATTATCAAGGTTCAGAGAGAAAAAGTTGTTTTTGAAGATTTGATAGGTTCAAAATATTTCTTTTTTTCTTTTTTTTTTTTTAATTTTTTTTTCAACGTTTATTTATTTTGGGGACAGAGAGAGACAGAGCATGAACAGGGGAGGGGCAGAGAGAGAGGGAGACACAGAATCGGAAACAGGCTCCAGGCTCCGAGCCATCAGCCCAGAGCCTGACGCGGGGCTCGAACTCACGGACTGCAAGATCGTGACCTGGCTGAAGTCGGACGCTTAACCGACTGCGCCACCCAGGCGCCCCAGTTCAAAATATTTCTATGCTAGTGATTGGCAAGAGAAATGTTTTGATTTCTAGTATTGCCAAAGCTTGTCTCCCTAAGTAGGATCAAAGTCGATGGAATTTGCCCCCTGCCAACCAGCCCTGATGCTTGTGTGACAGAAATCTGGGTAGACAGGCTGCAGTGAGGTACATCTTAGAGTCCCAGGGCATGGCATGAGCCCCAATTCACCCTTCCCAACTTCCCCCACAGGATCAAGCAATATCACTAAAAAACAAAACAAAACAAAAAATAGACGCGAGCAGCAAGTCATGGTCCCAAACGGGCTCTGAACCCTTCACAATCATCTCATTCTTACTCCATAAGAAGTAAGAAAAAAAATTCAGATTATGAAAATCTCCTCAAAGTTGGGCTGGAGTAGGCCTAATAAATCAGACCTCCTTAAACCATGGTGGCAGGATAGGGAGATTTTAAGTAGACTGTCTGTTTTGCTCAGAACCCATTTCCCCAACAGCATTATTATAATAACTCCAGAGAGATTAAGCAGTTTGTCCAAGGGACCCAACTAATAAATGGGACTTCTAAAGCCTTAAACATGCTCTTAACAATTACACTGTATTTATTGTACCAGCACTAGCCAAAGCCCTACCAAAACAACCTTCCTTCATTTTAGGGAATAGGGATAAGTGATGTGATGACAGCACATTTGTTTCCAATCCTTTTCCTGTACGTACACATATTTTGTATTTTTATAGATATTATGGTACCTATGTATATGTAGCCTCCTTACTCAACACCATATCAGTGTTTTCTCATAGAAAAGCGTTTCAGACACTATTTCTTTCTTTTTTAAATTTTTAAATGTTTATTTTTGAGAGAGACAGAGTGTGAGCAGGGGAGGGGCAGGGAGAGAGGGAGACACAGAATCCAAAGCAGGCTCCAGGCTCCGAGCTGTCAGCACAAAGCCTGATGTGGGGCTTGAACTCACAGCTGTGAGATCATGACCTCAGCTGAAGTCAGATGCCCAACCGACTGAGCCACCCAGGTGCCTCATTTGTTTTTTTTTTAAGTTTTTTTTTTTAATGTTTGTTTATTTATTTATTTTGAGAGAGAGAGAGAGAGAGAGAGAGAGAGAGAGAGAGAGAGAGGTGCCAGCAGAGGAGGGGCAGAGAGATAGGGAGAGAGAATTCCAAGCAGATTCTGTGCTGCCAATGTAGAGCCCAACATGGGGCTCTATCCCACAAACCTCGAGATCATGACCTGAGCTGAAGTCAAGAGTCAGTCGCTCAACTGACTGAACCACCCAGGTGCCCCCAGACACTATTTCTAATGGCTGTATAATAACATCCCCCTAGAGGATGGTCCCTCTTTCTTGATTGTCAGTCTCTTTTGATGACTTAGAATATTTCTCTCTTAGCACTTGAATACTTTTTTTTACTGTTTTATTTTGAAATATATGGAAAAGTCCAATAACGCCATTGTATAGTTTAACAAACAATCAAAGATGAGCTCACTTATAACAATTTCCCAGGCCAAGAATCAGATAATAAGGCAGCCCCCAGAATCCACTGTGTCTCCCTCTCTACTCCAAACTTTCAGCTACAACATCTTAAAAGATGGGTATAATAATGATGTTCATGATCTAATTACTTTGCACCACATTAGAGGAGCAACCTTTGTCCAAAAAGGGACAAATTGTTTTCCTGGGCTTTGCATATAGCTCAGGGGCATCTGATCCCCCAGAATTTGTTAAAAATTGCACATCCCTTGACAGTCATTCAAACACCATAGCTTTTGTCTTAACACTTTCCGCTTAGACTCACTGGCTTTCAAGTCATTTCTAACGACCATCCTCAGATGCCTAGATCCACTTGTCCTGCAGTCTGATCTTGCATGCCTAAAAATAGCTTTCTTTTATGTTTTACCCTGACATTTCACATCTCCCTAGAGGTCTCTCATCTGGGCCCTTACTCCTTGTTTAATTACCTCTGTCCCAGAACCTCTGCTGGGCAATTCTACCTTCTCCCATAATGCAAACATTAACCCACTTCAACATCCACTAATTGGAATTTTTTTTCCTACCCTAGCCAGACAGGGTACTCTCAAAACCACATGGAAAAGGCACACACACTTTTGTCATGCTTCTCCACTCCTGTATGTACGTTCTACTTAGAGAAATGATGCTCTGGAATTATACCACTGGGGGTTATTGCATCCAGTCCTGAAGACCTTTTGATCTTTTAGTATTTTTTGTTATTGATCTAATATTCCTGGGAGTGTGACTATCATACACAGTCACCACCCTGCAGTACCATAGGAGGAAGCAAATTGAGCTCAGTGTGCTGCTGGAGGGGTCACACTGCCCAAGCTCCTCAGAGAGGACAAACATTGTAAGTGTCAGACAAAAAGCTGCAGTGAAGCCAACCATGGAAATAAAAATATCAGGGACAGAGTAAAAGTAACTATGTTTTTCAGATAGAAAATAAAAACAAAGAACATCTGTTAATACTTCGGTGACATTCAACGTAGGAACTTAGGACATTTCTCCTGGTATATTGATATTGGTCCTGCCTGGTCCCCTGGGCCCACCCATGCTTTTGAGTCTTCTTTGGTCAAGTGATCTTTAGGCCATGGTTGGATGAGGTTTCATCCTTGTTTACTCATTATTTGAAAACAGTGTCCAAATTAGAGTCATTCCTCCCTGGCAACCTCTTAGCTTCTTTCCATTGTTCTCACTCTGGCCCCAGCTCTTCTCCATATTGCCTCTTCTCTTGCTTGGTTCAAAATTTGGAGAAGAGATTTCTCAGGAGAGGATACATAAGAGTCACCAGAGTCCCAAGAAAGGTAGTCAGATTTGGTTGCAAGTGACATTAATCCGACCCAAACAGGTTTAAGCAACAAAGGTATTGTATTGGCTCTCCTATCTGAAAAGTCCAGGGGAATTTCTGACTTCAAACCCACTTGGCTCAGGGGCTCAAACAAGGTCATTTGTGCCTGGCCTCTCTCTATCTCTCAGGTCTGCCAGCCTCTAGGCTGGCTCCATTAAAATGAAGGGCCTTACCTCACACCTTCCAACTCTATCTGTGGCTCACGCTGAGGCACCTCATAGTCAGTAACTGAGGTTGGGAAGTTGATATAATTTAGATGTTCTAGACCTGGGCCAGCCTTGCCCAAACCTGAGAATGGAGAGGAATGACTCTTCTTTTGGTACATTTTACAAAGATCGGGGAATGGAAGCTAACACAAAAAAATCCAACAGATGCCTACTGCATAGGCTTAGCAATAAGCATACTCTAGGAAAGTGATTTCCAAGCTGTAATCCATGGGCCAACTATCAGATTCATCTGGGTTCTTGTTTTGGGTGTGTTTGTTGTTCCTTTGTTTTTAAGGCAGAAGCTGAGTCAGAATATCTGGGGATGGGGCAGTACCTTTATCAAGCTTCCCCCATTGACTTAGATTTGTAGCTAGGTTGTGAATTACTGCTGCAATTCATAAAGTTGCTTCAGGACCAAGGATAGCGGTCTACTTGCCCTACTCCCAACAGACCACCGTGAGTCTGTTATGCTCACCCAGGAGAGGCCTGGGGGGAAAAGGGGATAGGGTTCCAGGATAGGGGGAAAGTCTCCAAAGAGGGCCTCCTCTGTAAAAGCCACTTGCTAAGGCAATGCCAGATGAAGGGATGTAAAGCTGCTCATTCCGGAGCTCAAATCTTTTACTGTTCAGAGCCTTTGTGCTGCAAAGCCTGGTTCTTGCTATGTCCCTTGGCAACTGGATTCAAAGTCTTACAAAACTTTAATCTTCATCATCCCCCAATACAGCAATAAATCTATAGCTGCTCCTTTTGAAAGAGGCACCACTGAGAAAAGGAGAATGCAGCTGCTTGCTTAACAGTCCATCTTTATCCAAAAAGTTGTGTAAGAGTGGGGGAAAGGTTTTAACATTCATTAGTTTAAAAAGATCAAGGGTGGGGCACTTGGGTGGCTCAGTCGGTTGAGCATCTGACTTCAGCTCAGGTCATGATCTCGTGGTTTGTGGGTTTGAGCCCTGCATCAGGTTTTGTGCTGACAGTTGAGAGCCTGGAACCTGTTTCAGATTCTGTATCTCCCTCTCTCTCTGCCCCTCCCCTGCTCACGCTCTGTCTGTCTCCAAAATAAGTAAACATTAAAAAAAATTTTTTTTAATAAAAAAAATAAAAAGATCGAGGGTGTTCTAGCAGAGGCCTCTCTCAGATCTCTCAGATGTCAGAAGCCCCTAAGAAAGCAAAGCTAGAGTAAAAAACCCTGACCTACTGCTGCCAGGAACTGTCTGTTCACAGGTCCTGAGGATGGATAGGAGGTGGCACTTTGGTGGAGACCAGCTTGTGCTGGAATTCCAGGGATGCCTTTTATGGATCTCCTAGAGTCCATTCCTCACTCATCCTGCTCACTGTTAGAAGCACCCCAAGTTTCCTGTTGAGAAATTGCGTCTTCCCCAAGAGGAAGTTGATCAGAGATTGGATGTTTTTTAGGGGCTCTGCCCAGTGCTTCCCAAATTGTGGCATGCACAGATCTGGGCAATCTGTTGAAATGTAGATCCTGATGGAGAAGTCCAGGGTGGGGACTGAGATTCTGCATTTCTAATAAGCTCTCAAGTGATGCTGAAGCTGCTGGCTTATGTATACATTCTAAAGTGCTTGGCAGTCGGGTGATTCCAGATTCTGGAAATCAAATCTGAGTTGAGTGTTGAAAAGCTTGGCAGAGCTAAGGCCAGACCTTCCTGCTCTTAGACTTGGTTCCTGCCTCTGCCCCTTGTCACCCGCAGGATCCTGCCTGCTTCTGGTCCAGGCTGTCCAGCCACCCCTCCCACCCTGTTCCCAACATCCCTGCCTAAAAATTCCCTTCCCTTCAGTCAGCCAGCTTTGGTTTCTGAAGGATGCGAAACAGAAATCGCATATGATGTGGTTTCTGAGCCTCAGTTTCCAAGCTATAAAAGTTTCCCAAGTTATAAGCTTCCCAAGCTTCCTTATAGTTTTCCACACTGTAAAAGAGTCCCCAGTGAGAAGATATTCATAATACTAAAGTGACTAAGAAGCAGGCTAATCTCTATGAGGTCCTAAGTGGAGCCCCCCCCACTCCCACCCTGCAAGGAACCCTCACGGCTCTGCCTCCTCTTCAGGCTCTGCTTAGGGCCAAGAAACACATTAGGATAAAAGAACAAAGGAAGCTATTAAAACCTTCAGTTAAGAGATTGATTTTCCTTTTTTTTTTTTTAATTTTTTTTTCAACGTTTATTTATTTTTGGGACAGAGAGAGACAGAGCATGAATGGGGGAGGGGCAGAGAGAGAGGGAGACACAGAATCGGAAACAGGCTCCAGGCTCTGAGCCATCAGCCCAGAGCCCGACGCGGGGCTCGAACTCCCGGACCGCGAGATCGTGACCTGGCTGAAGTCGGACGCTTAACCGACTGCGCCACCCAGGCGCCCCAAGAGATTGATTTTTCTAATTGCCAGTTAATCTCTTTCCCGGTGGGCCTCAGAAGGCCTATTCACTCTTATTTAAAGCACAAATTGTTTGGATTTTCTCATGTAAATAGGTTAATTTAAAATTCTTCACCTGTGAGGGGTGCCTGGGTGGCTCAGTCGGTGGGGTGTCCAACCTTGGGTCATAATCTCCCGGGTTTGTGGGTTTGAGCCCCGTGTTGGGCTCTGTGCTGACAGCTCAGGACCTGGAGCCTGCTTCAGATTCTGTGTCTTCTTCTCTCTCTGCCCCTCCCCTGCTCATGCTCAGTTTCTATCTCTCAATAATGAATAAATGTTAAAAAAAAATTTTTTTAAATAAAATTCTTCACATGTGAAAAAGCACTTCCATTAACTGACATGTCAGGTAGAGGAAGTGTCTTTTTAAGTGGTAATGATATAAATTTTCTTAAATAATTACTATTTCTGAATTTACCCTGTTTTTGCTTTCTTGAAAAGTGATGATAATTACAATAGGATTATTTATTAATCTTATTGGTAATAAAAATTAGGAGCCAATACTTAATGAGTACTTAGGTGTGCCAAGTAATGAGCTAGCTGTGTTATCTATGTATCCCAGTCTCTCAGCATAGAGCCTGGCCTGGAGTTGGTCCTTAGCCAGGATGAAGGGTGAATGAGTGCCGTATAAAATCTAGCCACAATGTAGACTCTTAGACTTGTGTTCTAATCTTGATGCAACTGTTTACTAGTTTGTTGGCCTTGGCTGAGTTACTACACCTCACTCAGCCCCATTTTCTCACCTATAAAATGGGCATACTCATAATTATATTTAGTTCTCAGGATTTTATAAAGATTTACTAAGGTGACATAGGTGAAATGCTTACTGAAGTGCCTTGCACATGGCAATAAATGATAGGTATACAAATTGTATTTCTCCTTTAAATTTCCAGTTTTAAGATGAAGAATAAAAGACATTTCTTTCCCAACCCTTGTAAATCAATCCAGAACAAAACAAAACAAAACCAATGAAGAACAAAACCACAAAATGCATCTTTGATGAAATTGTAAATCCAACTACTCTGTATGAGTTCTGAGAACAGAAAGCAGATAATGGAGTGGTAACTGATTTAGCAGGGTAGAGGAAAGGTAAAAATACAAGAACTTGACTTGAAGAAGGGAAAACTAATGAGGGAGACCGAGAGACAACACCTCAGAAGACAGGGATGAAAATAAGGTCAACTTGAGACTTTACAAAAACCATTTAGACTAACACCACCTGTAGCAACCAGGCAAATCTCCCTCCTTCACTTTCACAGGATATTAGAGGTGTATTCTTTGGAGGAAATTAACCTGAGAAATTCAGGACTGAAGAACATTAAGCACATGGAAAGCAGCAATGAGTACAGTAGTAAGGGCTAGATGACAAATGGGAAGAGTAAAGGACAGACTGCTGTCACTGGTGAAGGAGAGCCCTAATCTCCCCTACCTGCTCCTGAGAACACCAGTAGCCTGGTGTGTTCAGGCCTGAGTAGATTGGAGGACTGTTTTGGAGAAACACTGAATGGCCTAAGATAAAAGATGTAGAATATTAGATTGGATTGTTGGTCCCAGTTCTTGACTCCTGTGTAAGAAAGTTCATCTCCTTGTTCATGTGGTCTCATGGAAAGTAGAGTGTACTGTCTCAGTCTTCACTTTGAGTTTGGCTGTGTGAATTGCTTGGCACTGTTAGCAGACATGAAATGACCAGAGACTCGAGAGAGGCTCGCATGGTTGGTTTGCTCTCTTGGTCCCCTGCTTTACCATGAGACAAATGCATACCATGGTCTGAGGAGGATGAGAGACATGGAGAGCAGACCTGACTACAACCCGAGGCTTGGAATCAAGCCCAGCACAACCCAGCCTGCAGTTGGAAGACACAAGAAATAAATGCTTGTGTTATATGCCATTGCAATTTTGTGGTTGTTTATAAGGGAAAGAAGCTGATCAATACAGACACTGACTTATGGAAGTCCTCCCCAAAAGCTGGATTCCTACCTTTTCACTACACAGGAAGGGGCACCAATTGACAAGCACCTCCCATCCCCACACTTCCAGTCAGCTTTTCAATGCACTAATTTTACACTTTACTTATCTATTTATTTATTTTAAAGTAAGCTCTATATCCAGTGTGGGGCTTGAACTCATGACCCCAAAATCAATAGTTGCATGCTGTATCTACGGAGCCAGAGAGGTGCCCCTAATGCATTAATTTTAAATATGAAAAGACAGCCAAGGATCACCACCCATTCAAGGAAGAGAACTCAGAGGAAACAAAGCAATGCAGAGAGCAGAAAAAATCATATTTTAATAGCTATAATTAATATACTTGGGGAGATAAATAAGATATTATATCCACAAGCCAAGGGCAAAGACAGGATGTTATTGCTATATGGAAAAAAAGATAGAAATTCCAGGGAATAATAATGAAAGAGTTCTTGGAAACTCAAAATAGGATAATCAAAATGAAAATTGCAGTAAAAATGTTGGAAGTCAAAGCCAAGTAACCCTTTGTTTTTAATTTTTTAGAAAATGTTTATTTTGAGAAGGGAGAGAGGGGCAGAGAGAGAAGGAGCAAGAATCCTGAGCAGGTTCTGCACTGTCAGTGTAGAGCCCAATGTGGGCTCAAACCCACAAACTGCGAGATTATGACTTCAGCTGACATCAAGAGTCAGATGCTTAACCAACTGACCCACCCAGGCACCCCAAAGCCAAGTAACTCTTGATAAATAGTTAGATCGGGAGAAGATAAGAAAATGAGAAGATTGATTCAGGAAATTCAATGTCTGACTAATAGGAATTGCAGAAAAAGTGATCAAACAAAGAGGAAAACATTATCAAGAAATGATTCAAGGGGTGCGGGAGGCTGAGTCAGTTAAATGACCAACTCTTGACTTCAGTTCAGGTCATGATCTTGCAGTCATGAGATCAGCCTCATGTGGGGCTCTGTGCTGGGCATGGAGCCTGCTTAAGATTCTCTCTCTCCCTCTCTGCCTCTGTCCCTCCCCTGCACAGGCTCTTGGAAGGAAGGAAGGGAGGGAGGGACGGAGGGAGGGAGAGTGAGAGGGAGGGAGGGAGGAAGAATGGAAGGGAGGGAGGGAGGAGAAAGAATGGAAGGAAGGATTCAAGATTGAAAAGGCCACCAGGTGTCGATCATATGGTCACAAAACTTCAGAATACCTCAGATAAAAAGACACTTTTCTAAAAGCATCTAGAGAAAACACAGGTCATGGTCAAAGGATCAGGATTTGATGGTATTGGCCTTTTCAACATCAGCATTAGAAGCAAAACACAATGAAGTAATACCTTAAATTTCTGCAGAAAAATGATTTCTGAGCCAGAATTCATTCAATCAGGTGTAAGAGCAAAAACATTTAAAAACATACAAAGTTTAAAAAATTTTCCTTTTACTAGATGTACTCTGCTTTAAAAAAAAAAAATACAAGACATAAAGAAATGAAGATATCACCAAATCAAGGAAATAGGAATCTAGTGCCAGGGCTGCCTAAATGGAGCTTTTGTGTGAACCATAAACAACTCTCCCTTCTGTAAGGATGAGTTAGAAAAAGGGTCCCCTGTAGCCAGTTGCAACTGCTAGGATGCACAGGTTGGTAAGCTAAGGATGAACTAAATTTCTACCTCATTGCCTCCTCAGCTGGGCACAAACTGAGGTAAATTTACCAACATGGAGAGTGAAATCCCAGGATTTCAGTTGTGGCAAGCTAAGATAACAGGCCTTCTAGTTTGGAGCAGGAAGACAAAAGACTCAAGGAGAAAAGTATCTAGGAAAAGAATGGAAATAATATATTTGGAAGAATGGAAAACATTACTGATAGGCATGTGGCAGGTAGTATAGAATTTGAGTAAAATTTTTAATAACTATATACAGGGTCAGGCAAAAAATAAAGTTTTTGCTTACCTCTCAAATAAAAGAGGCAATTATAAACTATAGGAAAAAAATAAAGGGATAACAGAAAAACCAAGGTATGATTCAGTAAATACATTTATGTAGTCATAATGTGATATAACTATATATTGAGGGGATGAAGAGAAGGGGAAAAGAAAGTGTTGGCTTTTTTGAGAGAGCTAATTCCTATACACCAGAGTGAGAAGTCAATAGATAATGGTTAAAAAAAAAAGATAAAACAAGAAATGGCTGTAGATTATTTAGAAATATGGGGGTGCCTGGGTGGCTCAGTTGGTTAAGTGTCTGACTTCAGCTCAGGTCATGATCTCACAGTTCATGAGTTTGAGCCCAGCATCGGGCTCTGTGCTGACATGAAACCTGAAGCCTGCTTTGGAGTGTCTCTCTTTCTCTGCCCCTCCCCAGCGCGCTCTCTCTCTCTCTCTCTCTCAAAAATAAACATTTTTTAAAAATTAAAGAAGAAATATGAGGCTCAGTCAGTTAAGCATCTGACTCTTGATCTCTCAGCTCAGGTCATGATCTCATGGTTCATGAGATCAAGCCGGCTTGGGATTCTCTCTCCCCCTCCCCCTCTCTCCCTCTCTTTTTCTCTCTCAAATAAATAAATAGATAAACATAAAAAATAAATAAATATAGAGGTTGATGCCAGGAGAAGTAGCTGAAAATGTTGAGGATCTACCTTGGGGGAATGAGACTTGGAGATTTGTTTTTTTTTTTTACAGATATAACCATGTGTTACTTTGATAAAAATAAAAACTAATTTTAAAATTGATTTTCAGGAGAAAAATTGATTTCCAGGTCCAGATGTGAAATAACTGCATGTGGTAAGCTATACCTGGAAGTATTTTTATCAAAGTGAGGACCTACAGTTGTCAGGCCAAACTCTGTGCACTTGCTCTCACCAGGACTTTAGGCAAACAACATATTTTTTAAAATTATTTTTAATGTTTATTTATTTTTGAAGGACAGAGGCAGAACCTGAACAGGGGAGGGGCAGAGAGAGAGGGAGACACAGAATCTGAAGAAAGCTCCAGGCTCTGGACTGTCAGCATGGAGCCCGATGCGGGGCTCAAACTCAGAAGCTGTAAGATCATGACCTGAGCCGAAGTCGGATGCCCAACCGACTGAGCCATCCAGGTGCCCCAGAAAAAAAACATGGCACCCCATGCTTTATACCTTCTACTTTTTGACAGCTCAGCACCTCCTGGGACTCTAGAGCACTCCTGTGGGCCACTGGGTGTCTAAATGTCCCTATTAACAATTCCACATGTATACAATATACATGTATCACTGGTCAGAGCCTAGTCCTACTTCTTTAATTAGTTTCTGGGCCTCAAGGAAGCCCATGAAATTCACTTTGACTCATAATCTAGTTGACTACTGGATTAAAAATCACCCTACAGAGTCCTCAGAAGAATCACAAAATATTTGTATTAGGTAAAAATGATAAATGTAGTATTATTGAGTAATGTATGAAGGAAGGAAAACTTTTTAAAAGATAAGTCAGTTTGTTAAGAACTCATTTTGAGGTTAAGATGGTAGATGTTTTTTAAAATTACAGTTAAAACCATTTGGGGGACCTAGAGGGAGTAGTTTGGAGTAGCTTTGAAAAGAAATGATCAAAGAGGGGTGATGAACTGATTAAACAGGGTTTGATCAGAAAGTTTATATTTTTGATTAATTACTATAAAAAGGAGAGAGAGGACCATTAATTCACAAATAATTACACACTGGTGTGAACAACCAACCAAATTAGGGCCAGGAGCTACTGGTGAAAGAAGAGGGTTTGGCAAAGTCTTCAAAGCCTCTTAGAAGTCTTTCAAATAGATAAATTAAATTAATGGCTATATTAACTAGAAGTTAGAGGTTCCTTGTAAATAGACCACAAGCTCCATGAGAGCAAAGGTCATGTCTTGTCTCATTCATTGCTGTAGCATACAGGAAAGCCACATCATTATTTGTGGAATAAACGAAATACAATATTTGCTCTAAATGCTATTTTTTTCTGGGTTAGTAATACAACTACAGGATTTTAATTGTATGTATATCAATGGATTCCTTTTTATATAGAAGTGAAGAAATAGGGTTATAATTTAACTGTCTAAATAATAAAAAAATTGGGGTTTCTTGATTATTCAGCCAAAGCAATCAAATCCTTGCCACTTATTAACCCTCTTTTGTAGCAGTCTGAGGACTGAGGTAGCACATTAGTTGTAACCTTAACAACCTTTGTTAAACATTATATCACTGTAATGATGTACTACCATATACCCACCAGCATGGCTAAAATTAAAGACTGTTGATTGAGGTCAGGATAGGGTTGCCTCTGAGTGGGGGATGTATTAACAGGGAAGAGAGCTTTTTTCTAGGGTGATAGAAATGTTCTGTATGGAATGGATATTGGTCACACAGAGGTTATACATGTATAAAAATCCACTGAGTTGTTAGCTTTAAAAGTTTGCATAATTTATTGTACATACTTATAACTTAAAAAATGGCCTCAAATTCAAAATCATAGATATGTGGTAGATTTCCCAAGGAATGATAGAACAGGCAGAGGGAGGTGAGTAGAGCATTTAATGTATTTAATTTCCATGTTCTCTGTTGCTAAATTGAGAGAATAAAAAGTGTAGAAACTAACAGAAGACAAGTTAGTCTTCTGTTAGTGTAGAAACTAACAGAAGACATCTGGAATTGGTTCATAAATGAGCCATCTAAGCAAAAAACAGTTGAAACTGTACCTCTTCGTCTCTGAAGACTTAAATACTTGTTCTCCTCTGTCCTGGAAGACCAACTAACCGAAAAAATTCCCTAAGAAGGAGGCGGTTTTCAGAATGCCCATTTATTGAGCTGCAGTGAGAAATGAAGTTCCCATATGGACAGACCTGCATACTTGTGGCCTTACAATCAGCACATTCTGGCCTAGTGATCAAGCTACAGGGAAAGACAAACAGATGATTTTATTAATTCACCATGGGTATCATCAAGGCCAGGCTGGGACATCCAAGATGTAGGTAGCATCTTCTTTAGGCTGGTCTCTGCAGGCCTCAGAGAGCTGTATGGTGCACATGTCATCAGAACAAGAAATGCTGGACAGCTCCAAGTGTATTAGCCTCAGGCTGAGGGGCCCTTCTTCACCACAGGGATGCCCTTAACAATGGAACCAGAAATACTTGAAGTCCACCCCTAAGACACCCCACATCAATGACTAATGGCTGTCACTCTGTGTCTCAGTTATTTATTGCTGGGGGGAAAAAGTCCTCTCTTATTTTGTCAGGAATTTTGTGTGTCAGGAATTGAGGGAAGGGCCCAGCCACATGTGTTGTCTCTGATCCACATGGCATTAGCTGGGACAGGTTGGGGCAGGCAGGGCTGGAAGATTGATTTCCAGAATGGCTTCGTAACTCACATGTCTGCCACCTGTGTGCCTCTTGTTCTCTCCCATCCCGTGTAGCATCTCTCCATTTAGCATCTCACCCTCTACAGATTCTCTACACAGGTTGGGATGAATTTGAGGTGTGTGTGTGTGTGTGTGTGTGTGTGTGTGTGTGTGTGTAATAGGAAATATTTAAGTTGGAAATTCAGTGAAGCAATTTGCAGTATGGGCTGGAGATATAAACTTGGGAATTATTATCATATTATAGGTGGCCAATCTTCTAATAGATGGTCAGGAGTTTGGATGTGTTTACTTAAATAGAGAAGCCCTAGGACTCTGCCCTGAGGCTCTTCAACACTTAGAGGCTGGAGAGATAAAGAAGATTCAACAAAGGAGACTGGAAATGAGCAGCCAATGAGGTGGGAGGAGAATCAGGAGTGTGGTACTCCAAAAGGCAAATGAAAAAAGTCTTTCAGGATGAAGCTATAACATTGTCAAATATTTCATGTAAATTAAGTAAGGTGAGGACTAGGAATTGAGCATTGGATTTAGCAATGAGGTAACTAATGACCTTGATTAGGATGGTTTTGGTGAAGTATGGGATGTGGGGTTTAGGTAAAATTGTGATTGAAGTGGGTCCAAGAAAGAAAGGGGCAAATGTCTATCAATGGATGAATGGATAAACAAAATGCAGTATATTCATACAATGGGATATTATTCAGCCATGAAAAGAAAGGAGTACTGAAACATGCTATGACATGGATGAACAATGAAAACAGGCTAAGTGACAGAAGCCAGACACAAAAGGTCACATATTATAAAATTCCATTTAAATGAAACTCAAAAATAGGCAATTCCAGATAGAAGGTAGATTAATGGTTTCCAGGGACCAGAGGAGGAGGAATTTAGAACTGACTATTAGGTACAGGTTTTTGGGGGGTGGATAATAGAAATGTTCTGGAATTAGTGGTAGTGTTTGCAGAACTTCAAGAAAATACTATATGCTTCAGTATAAACCACTGGGCTGTACACATTTAAGTGGCATATTTTGTGTTATAAAAATTGAATCTCAATTAAAAAATTCTAAGGGGTGCCTGGGTGGCTCAGTCGGTTGAGTGACCGACTTCGGCTCAGGTCATGATCTCACGGTTTGTGAGTTCGAGCCCTGCATCGGGCTCTGTGCTGACAGCTCAGAGCCTGGAGCCTGCTTCTGATTCTGTGTGTCCTTCTCTCTCTGTCCCTCCCCACCTTATGCTCATGCTCTGTCTCTCTGTCTCCTTAATAAACATTAAAAAAATTTTTTTCTAGCTTTAAGTACATACTTTTTATTTTTTTTTTCAATATATGAAATTTATTGTCAAATTGGTTTCCATACAACACCCAGTGCTCATCCCAAAAGGTGCCCTCCTCAAAACCCATCACCCACCTTCCCCTCCCTCCCACCCCCATCAACCCTCAGTTTGTTCTCAGTTTTTAAGAGTCTCTTATGCTTTGGCTCTCTCCCACTCTAACCTCTTTTTTTTTTTTTCCTTCCCCTCCCCCATGGGTTTCTGTTAAGTTTCTCAGGACCCACCTAAGAGTGAGAACATATGGTATCTGTCTTTCTCTGTATGGCTTATTTCACTTAGCATTACACTCTCCAGTTCCATCCACGTTGCTACAAAGGGCCATATTTCATTCTTTCTCATTGCCACGTAGTACTCCATTGCGTATATAAACCACAATTTCTTTATCCATTCATCCGTTGATGGACATTTAGGCTCTTTCCATAATTTGGCTATTGTTGAGAGTGCTGCTATAAACATTGGCGTACAAGTGCCCCTATGCATCAGCACTCCTGTATCCCTTGGGTAAATTCCTAGCAGTGCTATTGCTGGGTCATAAGGTAGGTCTATTTTTAATTTTCTGAGGAACCTCCACACTGTTTTCCAGAGTGGCTGCACCAATCTGCATTCTCACCAACAGTGCAAGAGGGTTCCCGTTTCTCCACATCCTCTCCAGCATCTATAGTCTCCTGATTTGTTCATTTTGGCCACTCTGACTGGCGTGGGGTGATATCTGAGTGTGGTTTTGATGTGTATTTCCCTGATGAGGAGCGACGTTGAGCATCTTTTCATGTGCCTGTTGGCCATCCGGATGTCTTCTTTAGAGAAGTGTCTATTCATGTTTTCTGCCCATTTCTTCACTGGGTTATTTGTTTTTCGGGTGTGGAATTTGGTGAGCTCTTTATAGATTTTGGATACTAGCCCTTTGTCCGATATGTCATTTGCAAATATCTTTTCCCATTCCGTTGGTTGCCTTTTAGTTTTGTTGGTTGTTTCCTTTGTTGTGCAGAAGCTTTTTATCTTCATAAGGTCCCAGTAGTTCGTTTTTGCTTTTAATTCCCTTGCCTTTGGGGATGTGTCAAGTAAGAAATTGCTATGGCTGAGGTCAGAGAGGTCTTTTCCTGCTTTCTCCTCTTGGGTTTTGATGGTTTCCTGTCTCACATTTAGGTCCTTTATCCATTTTGAGTTTATTTTTGTGAATGGTGTGGGAAAGTGGTCTAGTTTCAACCTTCTGCATGTTGCTGTCCAGTCCTCCCAGCACCATTTGTTAAAGAGACTGTCTTTTTTCCATTGGATGTTCTTTCCTGCTTTGTCAAAGATTAGTTGACCATACATTTGTGGGTCTAGTTCTGGGGTTTCTATTCTATTCCATTGGTCTATGTGTCTGTTTTTGTGCCAATACCATGCTGTCTTGATGATTACAGCTTTGTAGTAGAGGCTAAAGTCTGGGATTGTGATGCCTCCTGCTTTAGTCTTCTTCTTCAAAATCACTTTGGCTATTCGGGGCCTTTTGTGGTTCCATATGAATTTTAGGATTGCTTGTTCTAGTTTTGAGAAGAATGCTGGTGCAAGTTTATTGGGATTGCATTGAATGTGTAGATAGCTTTGGGTAGTATTGACATTTTGACAATATTTATTCTTCCAATCCATGAGCAGGGAATGTCTTTCCATTTCTTTATATCTTCTTCAATTACCTTCATAAGCTTTCTATAGTTTTCAGCATACAGATCTTTTACATCTTTGGTTAGATTTATTCCTCTTATTAATTTTAAGAGAATTGGGGACACCTGGGTGGCTCAGTCGGTTAGCGTCTGACTTTGGCTCAGGTCATGATCTCACAGTTCATGGGTTTGAGCCCCGTGTTGGACTCTGTGCTGACAGCTCAGAGCCTGGAGCCTACTTCTGATTCTGTCTCCCTCTCTCTCTGCCCCTCTCCTGCTCATGCTCTCTCTCTCTCTCTCAAAAATAAACATTTAAAAAAATTAAGAAAAAAAGAATTGGAGGGTAGAATCAGGGCAAAGTTTGAGTAGCTTTGCCATAAGAAGAGTAGAAAAATGACAGTGTCTAGAAGGGGAGTGGGTCATTTTTTTTTAAAGATGGAAATGTGTGTGTGTGTGTGTGTGTGTGTTTGTGTTTACACATGTGTCCATATGTGTTAATATTTCATTAAAAAGGGAAAATTTTCTTAGATGGCCTTGGATAGGAACACTGTTCAATAAAGAAGAGGAAAGGTAAATTAAACTATATATGGGTGAGTGTAGGTATAGTATAGAGTTATGTGTAGATATGTACTATATATGGATGAGTGTAGATGAATGTAGATATAGACGTCTGCAGTTGTGAAAGATTTGGAGGAGTTAATGGGTTTTCTTCTGACTGCTTCTAATTTCTCAGTGAAGCAGGAGGCAAGAAGAAAGATCATTAGTTGAGAATGAAGATGGTCAAGGAGGTGTTAGAGATTTTAAAGAGAGAGAAGAAAGTGTGAGGAGGTCATCTACTGGATGTGAGATGCTGAATAGACAGGCAATTATAAGATAGTCCCTGTTTCCTTACATCTTAACCCATACTTTTAGATAGCAAGAGTTTTGAATTGACTCATGTTGTGAATTTAAATGGGCTAATACGCATAAAGGATTTTGAATACCACTTGGCACTGAGCAGGTGTTCAATAATTCTTACTATTTGTTAATATGATAGGTGAAACATAGTATCTCATTATAATTTTAATTTGAATATTTACTTTTTATAAGTTTATTTACTTATTTTGAGAGAGACAGACTGTGAGTGGGGGAAGGGCAGAGAGAGAGAGGGAGAGAGGGAGAATCCCAAGCAGCCTCCACAAGATCAGTGCACAGAGCCCAATGCAGGGCTTGCACCCATGAAACCTCAGATCATGATCTGAGCCAAAATCAAGAGTTGGCCACTTAACCGACTGAGCCACCCAGATGCCCTTTAATTCGGATATTTCTTATGATTTAGTCTAAATGTATTTTTATATATTTCAGTGCCGCATTTTTTTGTAAACTAATTACATCCTCTGACTATTTTTAAATATTGGGTTATTAGTCTTTTGTTTATGGATTTAAAAGAGACTTTTATATGTAAAGGAAATTAATTTTGTATGAGTGATTTTTTCCCTTTTTGCATTTAACTTAATGTTACTTTATGCAGTTTTTAATGTAGCTTAGAATTTTTAATCTTTTAATTTTTATTTATTTTATTTATTATTGGTTTTTTTTTTGTTTTTTTTTTTTTTTTTTTTTTTTTTTTTTTCATTTTAGAGAGAGGGAAAGAGAGAGCAGGGGAGGGGCAGAGAGAGAGGGAGACAGATAATCCGAAGCAGGCTCTGCACTGTCAGCACAAAGCCCCGGGTGGGGCTTGAACTCACAAACCATGAGATCATGACTTGAGCCAAGATCAAGAGTCTGATACTTAACCAACTGAGACACCCAGCTGCCCCATTAATCTTTTATTTTTTAATTAATTAATTTATTTATTAAAAAAAATTTTTTTTTCAACGTTTATTTATTTTTGGGACAGAGACAGAGCATGAACGGGGGAGGGGCAGAGAGAGAGGGAGACACAGAATCGGAATCAGGCTCCAGGCTCCGAGCCATCAGCCCAGAGCCCGTCGCAGGGCTCGAACTCACGGACCGCGAGATCGTGACCTGGCTGAAGTCGGACGCTTAACCGACTGCGCCACCCAGGCGCCCCTAATTTATTTTTTTATTGAGTTTTAATTTTAATTCCAGTAGAGGTAACATACAATCTTTTTTTGTTTGTTTTTTGATGTTTTGTTTTGTTTTATTGAAGAATAAGTGACATACAATACTTTATTAGTTGCAGGTGTACAACATAGTGATTCAATTTTTATATATATTATGAAACGGTCACCACAATAATTCTAGTTACCATTCCCTATGCTGTACATTACATCCCCGTGTCTTATTTATTCTATAACTGTTCCTCTTAATCCCCTCACCTATTTCATCCATTCCTCTACCCCTCTGGCACCCATCAGTTTGATTTCTGTATCTATGACTCTGTTTCTGTTTGGTTCATTCATTTGCTCCATTTTTTGGATTCCACATAAAAGTGAAGTCATATGGTATCTGTCTTTCTCTGTCTGACTTTTTTTTTTTTTGTTTGTTTGTTTTTATATTTATTTTTGAGAGAGAAAGCACAAGTAGGGGAGGGACAGAGAGAGAGGGAGACACAGAATCTGAAACAAGCTGAGCCACTCAGGTGCCCCTGACTTATTTCACTAAGCATAAGCACTAAGTATACAGACCCTCTAGGTCTATACATGTTGTTGCAAATGGCAAGATTTCATTCTTTCTTATGCCTGAGTAATATTCCAGTGTGTGTATGTGTGTGTGTGTACAACATTTTCTTTGTCTATTTATTTATGGACACTTAGGTTGCTTCCATATCTTAGCTATTGTAAGTAATGCTGCAATGAAATAGGGTTGCATGTGTCTTTTCTAATTAGTGTTTTCATTTTCTTAGGATAAATAAAGTGGAATTGCTGGATTATATGGTAGTTCTATTTTTAATTAAAAAAATTTTTTTTAATATATGAAATTTATTGTCAAATTGGTTTCCCTATTTTTAATTTTTGAGGAACCTCCATACTGTTTTCCATAGTTGCTTCACCAATATACATTCCCAACAACAGTGCCTGAGGGCTCTCTTTTATTTACATCCTCATCAACACTTGTTATTTCTTGTCTTTTTAACAATCTCCTGGTAAGAATGCAATCATTCTCACCAAATCTGGTTTTGCTGAATTGTCTGTGAATATAGCTTATTTCTAAGTTTATTTTAATTTCAGTATAGTTAACATACAGTGTCATATCAGTTTCAGGTGTGCAGGACAGTGATTCA
The DNA here is from genome assembly GCF_022837055.1 of Prionailurus viverrinus. NCBI lineage: Eukaryota > Metazoa > Chordata > Mammalia > Carnivora > Felidae > Prionailurus > Prionailurus viverrinus. The sequence goes on along the minus strand of NC_062571.1, from coordinate 53,152,286 downwards.
ACGATTCCATACATTACTCAGTGTCAATTGTACTCTTAATCCCCTTCACCTATTTCACCCATCCCTCCACCAACCTTCTCTTTGGTAACCATCAGTTTGTTCTCCATAGCTAAGAGTCTGTTTCTTTGTTTGTCTCTTTTTTTCTTGGTTTGCTTGTTTTGTTTCTTAAATTTCACATATGAATGAAATCATATGGTATTTTTCTTTCTCTGATTGGCTTATTTCACTTAGCATTATACTCTCTAGCTCCATTCATATTGTTGCGTACGACAAGTTTTCATTCCTTTTTATGGCCAAATAATATTCCATTGTATATATATATACCACTTCTTCTTTATCCATTCGTCTAGCAGTGTATACTTAGGCTGCTTCCATAATTCAGCTATTGTAAATAATGCTGGTATAAACATAGGGGTGTGTATGTCTTTTTAAGTTAGCGTTTTCATATTCCTTGGGTAAATATTCAATAGTGGAATTACTGGATCATATGGTAATTCTGTTTTTAAATTTTTTGAGGAATCTCCATACTGTTTTTCACAGTGACTGTAGCACTTTGTATTCCCATCAACAGTGCATGAGTGTTCCTTTTTTCCCATGTGCTTGCCAAGACTTGTTGTCTTTTGTTTTTTATTTTATTATTTTTTAAAGTTTTTATTTAAATTCTAGTTAGCATACAGTACAATATTGGTTTCAGGTGTAGTGTTTTTTATTTTAGCCATTCTGATAGGTGTGATAGCTCATTGTGGTTTTGATTTGCATTTCCCTGCTGATGAGTGATGTTGGCACTTTTTCATGTACCTGTTAGTCATCTATCTGTATGTCATCTTTGGAGTAATGTGCTCATGTCTTCTGCTGATTTTTAAACTGGGTTATTTATTTTTTGGGGTTGAGTTGTGTAAGTTCTTCATAAATTTTGGATACTAATCCTTTATCGGATATATCATTTGCAAATATCTTCTCCCATTCAGTAAGTTGTCTTTTATTTTGTTGATTGTTTCCTTTGCTGTGCAAAGCTTTTTACTTTGATGTAGTTCCAATATTTTATTTTTGCTTTTGTTTCCCTTGCCTCAGAATACATATCTAGAAAAAACTTGCAAAAGTAGATGTCAGAGAATTACTGCCTATGTTCTCTTCTAGGATTTGTATGGTTTTGGGTCTTATATTTAGGTCTTTAATCCATTTTGAGTTTATTTTTGGGTACGGTGTAAGAAAGTGGTCCAGTTTCATTCTTTTGAATGTAGTGTCCTATTTTCCCAACACCATTTGTTGAAGAGACTGTCTTTTTCTCATTGCATATTCTTGTCTCCTTTGTCGAAGATTAACTGATCATATAATTGTGGGTTTATTTCTGGGGTCTCTATTCTGTTCTATTGATCTATGTGTCTATTTGTGTGCCAGTACCATACTGTTTTGAACAGCTTTGTAGTGTATCTTGAAATTTGGGATTGTGTATATCTAGTTTTGTCTTTTTCAAGATTGCTTTGGCTATTTGGGGTCTTTTGTGGTTCCATTCAAATTTTAGGATTATTTGTTCTAGTTCTGAGAAAAATGCTGTTAGTATTTTGATAGGGATCGCATTAAATATGTAGATTGCTTTGGGTTGTATAGACATTTTAATAATATTTGTTCTTCAATTCCATGAGCATGGAATATCTTTCCATTTGTTTGTGTCATCTTCAATTTCTTATATCAGTGTATTATAGTTTTCAGATTACAGGTCTTTAACCTCCTTGGATGAGATTATTACTAGGTATTTTATTATTTTTGGTACAATTGTAAATGGAACTGTTTTCTTAATTTCTCTTTCCATGACTTCATTATTAGTGTATAGAAATGTAATGGATTTCTGAGGCACCTGGGTGGCTCAGTCAATTAAGTGTCTGACCGTTGATCTCAGCTCAGGGTTGTGATCAAGCCCCTCAGTTCAAGCCCCATGTCAGGCTCTGTGCTGGGCATGAAGCCTACTTAAAAAAAATACAATGGATTTCTGTATATTGGTTTTTTTATCCTGTGACCTTCCTGAATCCATTTGTCAGTTCTAGTAGTTTTTTGGTGGAGTTTTTAGAGTTTTCTATCTATAGTATCATGTCATCTGCAAATTGTGAAAGTTTTACTTCTTCCTTAGCAATTTGGATGTTGTTTATTTCTTTTTCTTGTCTGATTGTTGTGGTTAGGACTTCCAGTATTATGTTGAATAAAAGTGTTGAGAAGACATCCTTGTCTTGTTCCTTATCTTAGGGGAAACTCTCAATTTTTCGCCAGTGTGAGTATGATGTTAACTGTGGGTTTTCATATATGGCCTTTATTATGTTGAGGTATGTTCTCTCTAAACCTACTTTGTTGAGGGTTTTAATCATGAATGGTATTTCTTGTCTTTTTGATAATAGCCATTTTCATGGGTGTGAAGTGATATTTCATTGTGATTTTGATTTCCATTTCCCTGAAGGTTAGTGATATTGAGCATCTTTCCATGTGCCTTCTGATTTCCTAAAAAAATTTTATGCTGTGATATTATTAAAAATACAATTTTGGGGATAGCTGGCAAGCTCAGTTGGTGAAGTGTACAATTCTTGATCTCAGAGTTGTGGGTTTGAGTCCCATGTTGGGTATAAAGATTACTTAAAAATCTTTTTGGGGGGCGCCTGGGTGGCTCAGTAGGTTAAGTGTCCGACTTCAACTCGGGTCACGATCTCATGGTCCATGAGTTCGAGCCCCACGTCGGGCTTTGGGCTGATGGCTTAGAGCCTGGAGCCTGCTTCAGATTCTGTGTCTCCCTCTCTCTCTGTCCCTCCCCCATTCATGCTCTGTCTCTCTCTGTCCCAAAAATAAATAAACGTTAATAAATTTAAAAAAAAATCTTTTTGGGGCACCGGGGTGGCCCAGTCGGTTGAGTGTCCAACTTCAGCTCAGGTTACCATGTAGCGTTTGTGGGTTTGAGCCCCACATCAGGCTCTTTCCTTGCTGACAGCTCAGAGTCTGGAGCCTGCTGTAGATTCTGTGTCTCTCTCTCTGACCTTTCCTGCTTGTGCTTTGTCTCTCAAAAAATAAAACGTTAAAAAAATGAAACCTTGGGGCGCCTGGGTGGCGCAGTCGGTTAAGCGTCCGACTTCAGCCAGGTCACGATCTCGCGGTCCGTGAGTTTGAGCCCCGCGTTCAGGCTCTGGGCTGATGGCTCAGAGCCTGGAGCCTGTTTCCGATTCTGTGTCTCCCTCTCTCTCTGCCCCTCCCCCGTTCATGCTCTGTCTCTCTCTGTCCCAAAAATAAATAAACGTTGAAAAAAAAGAATTAAAAAAAAATGAAATCTTAAAAAACAATTCTTGTATGTTTTCATGTAGTATGAAAAAATTTTACATTAGTATATTTTATTTAAGAACAGTTAGATTTACAGAAAAATTGAACATATGGTACAAAACAGTTCTACCCCACCCACCTAGTTTCCCTTATTATTATTATTATTTTTATTTTATTTTTATTTTTTTTTCAACGTTTATTTATTTTTGGGACAGAGAGAGACAGAGCATGAACGGGGGAGGGGCAGAGAGAGAGGGAGACACAGAATCGGAAACAGGCTCCAGGCTCTGAGCCATCAGCCCAGAGCCTGAACGCGGGGCTCAAACTCACGGACCGCGAGATCGTGACCTGGCTGAAGTCGGACGCTTAACCGACTGCGCCACCCAGGCGCCCCTAGTTTCCCTTATTATTAACAGCTTGCATTAGTTTGTTACATTTGTTACAGTGAATTAAGCAATAGTGATACATTATTGTTAACTAAATCTGTAATTTACATTAAGGTTCATTCTTTGTGTTATGCAATTCTACGGATTTGGAGGAATGTATAATATCATGTAGTTACTATTAACAGTGCATATAGAATATTTTCACTGCCTTAAAATACTTGTACTTCACCTGTTTGTTATCCTTACCTGCTACCTCCTGCTACAGCCCCTGGAAACAACTGATTTTTAAATTTTGTCTCCATAGTTTTGTCTTTTCCAGAATGCTGTGTAGTTGAAATCACACAGCTTTTCCAGACTAGTTTTTTACTTCGCAATGTGCATTTAGGGTTCCTCCGTGTCTTTTTTGTGGCTTTATAGCTCATTTCCCTCTCCTTGCTGGATAATAATCCACTGTATGCAGGTACCACAGATTATCCCTTCAACTCGAAGGATATCTTGGCTGTTTCCAGTGTCTGACAAATATGAATAAGCTGCTATAAACACTTGTACGCAGGTTTTTGTGTGGACATGTTTTCAATTCATGTGAGTAAATAGCCATGAGTGTGACTGTTGGATGACGTGAGAAAACGGTTGAGCTTTGTCACAAACTACCTAACCTCCAAAGTAACTATACCATTTTGCATTTCTACCAGAATAAGTGAGAGTTCCTCTTGTTCCACATTTTTACCAGCATTTGATAACTGTCAGTGTTTTGGATTTTAACCATCCTGAAGGTGTGTAGTGATATCTCATTGTTATTTTAATTTGTAATTCCCTGATATATATATATGCCATCTGTATGTTTTCTTTAGTGAGGGGTATGTTCAGATCTTTTGCCCAATTTTAATTGAGTTGTTCTCTTATCATTGAGCTTTAAGAGTTATTTGTGTTTTTTTGATACAAGTCCTTTATCAGATATGAGAAAAAATATTTTCTCCCATTTGCTGTATTTTAATGATTAAATTTTTCATGTTTAAATTTTTGTTCCATCTGGAGTTTATTTTGGTAAAGGGAATTTCCAGATGGCTACCAGTTGTTCCAAGACCATATCCTGATTAATCCGTCTTCATTTTTACTGATTTACATGCTACCTTTTTCATATACAAAATACCCATTTATATTTGGGTCTGTTTTAGGACTTCCGGTCTTTCCAGTGTTTTGTTCATTTATATGACAGAACCTAAGGTTTAAAGGTTCCCTTTTTCATATATTTGAGTATATGATGCTGGAACGTCAATACTACTCTCCTTTTTCAGAATTTTTCTCAAGACACTGTGTCTACGTCCCTTTCTTCCCATCTGTCAAGTTCATATTTATATTCCAGGATCCACCTTTAAGAAGCTCCACTTCCTTGCTATCTCTGTAACTCTTGTCATTACACTTTTTACTCTGTATTGGGATTTATGTTTTCCTTTCTGTCCTCTCTACTAGACTGTGAGTTCTATGAGGGTAGAAGAAATGTAACCCGGGGTAATTAACTTAAAAAACAATATCCAAAACAGGGTTACCTCAGTTGTCTCATTTGTAGTATAAGTTATGATATAAAAACAGTATATTTGGGTTGTTATGAAGATTAAATGAGTTAATACTCATATCTAGATCAGTGCCTGGCATATAGTAAGCAATAAATGTTGGATACTACAATAGTCATCAGTATTATTAATTCTTTATTTTTTAAAATTTATATCCAAGTTAGCATATAGTGCAACAATGATTTCAGGAGTGGATTCCTTAATGCATCTTACCCATTTAGCCCATCCCCCTCCCACAACCCCTCCAGTAATCCTCTGTTCTCCATATTTGAGAGTCTCTTATGTTTTGCCCACCTCCCTGTTTTTATATTATTTTTGCTTCCCTTCCCTTGTGTTCATTTGTTCTGTCTTAAAGTCCTCATCTGAATGAAGTCATATGATATTTGTCTTTCTCTGATTGACTAATTTCGCTTAACATAATACACTCTAGTTCCATCCACATACTTGCATATGGCAAGATTTCATTCATTTTGGTTGCTGAGTAATACTTCATTGTATATACATACCGCATCTTTATCCCTTCATTCATCAATGGACATTTGGGCTTTCCATACTTTGTTTACTGTTGATAGTGCTGCTATAAACATTGGGGTGCATGTGCCCCTTTGAAACAGCATACCTGTATCCTTTGGATAAATACCTAGTAGTGCAATTGCTGGGTCATTGGGTAGTTCTATTTTTAGTTATTTGAGGAAACTCCATACTGTTTTCCAGAGTGGCTGCACCAGTTTGCATTCCCACCAACAATGCAAAAGAGATCCTCTTTCTCTGCATCCTCACCAACATCTGTCATTGCCTGAGTTGTTAATGTTAGCCATTCTGACAGGTGTAAGGTGGTATCTCCTTGTGGTTTTGATTTGTATTTCCCTGACGATGACTGATGTTGAGCATTTTTTCATGTGTCTGTGAGCCATCTGGATGTCTTCTTTGGAGAAGTATCTATTCATGTCTTTTGCCCATTTCTTCACTGGATTATTTGTTTTTTGGGTGTTGAGTTTGATAAGCTCTTTATAGATTTTGGATACCAACCCTTTATCTGATATGTTGTTTGCAAATATCTTCTCCCATTCCATTGGTTGCCTTTTAGTTTTGCTGATTGTTTCCTTTGCTGTGCAGAAACTTTTTATTTTGATTAAGTCCCAATAGTTCATTTTTGCTTTTGTTTCCCTTGCCTCCAGAGACGTGTTGAGTAAGAAGTTGCTGTGGCCAAGGTCAAAGAGGTTTTTGCCTGTTTTCTCCTCGAGGATTTTGACGGCTTCCTGTCTTACATTTAGGTCTTCCATCCATTTTGAGTTTGTTTTTGGTGTATGGTATAAGAAAGTGATCCAGGTTCATTTTTCTGCATGTCACTCTCCAGTTTTCCCAGCACCACTTGCTGAAGAGACTCTCTTTATTCCACTGGGTATTCTTTCCTGCCTTGTCAAAGATTAGTTCGCCATACATTTGTGGGTCCATTTCTGGGTTCTCTATTCTGTTCCATTGATCTGAGTGTCTGTTTTTGTGCCATAGTATTATTAATTCTGAATTTCCTGTGCCTAGATACTAAGTTTTCACGAAATATTGACTCAACGAATGAACGAATACATAAATACAAGAAATGAGTAGTTAAGCCTTTAGGATATGTTAATTCCCTGCTTTAATAAGTTCTGTCCATTTTTATGGGCTGATAACTTTGAGTCAAAACACACTCATTGTGTACATTGCTGGACAAAACTAGTTGCAAAATGTTCTATCAAGAATTAATCTTATGGGATGCAAAATCAGTCCAATAAGCATTTATTGAATACCCAAGGAAGATCCACTTGAGGGAGATGTAAAATTACTTCTCAAAAAACAATCACATCAATCTTTAGAAAGAAGAAACTATTGTCATACAGCTCAAATATTATCTTCAAAGAGAAACAAAGTCCTATTTGATTTTCAGTACTGTCCTCAATGGCAAAATTTAATTCTTAATTACTTCAAACATAATGTAACGACAGGGGTGCCTGGGTAGCTCAGTCAGTTAAGTGCCCAACTTTGGCTCAGGTCATGATCTCAACATTTGTGACTTTGAGCCCTGCATTGGACAGTGCAGAGCCTGTTTGAGATTCTCTCCCTCCCTCCCTGCCCCTTCCCCTTATGTGCTTGCTCTCTCTCAAAATACATAAACTAAAAACAAAACAAAAAAACCCAATGTAGCTACATAGTTAGGAAAAAAAGTATAAAAGGTAACAGTAAAGACTCTCTCTCCACCTCAGCCTGAATCCTCTCAGTTCTCAAATCTTCTATAGACTCGTTTTCTCTCCCTCCCTCCCTGCCCCTTCCCCTTATGTGCTTGCTCTCTCTCAAAATACATAAACTAAAAACAAAACAAAAAAACCCAATGTAGCTACATAGTTAGGAAAAAAAGTATAAAAGGTAACAGTAAAGACTCTCTCTCCACCTCAGCCTGAATCCTCTCAGTTCTCAAATCTTCTATAGACTCGTTTTCTAATGTCCTTCCAAAGATTTTTTTAAAGGAATAAACAAATGTTTATATAATTTTCCCATCCCATTTCCTCCTAGTGGTAATATATTATAAGCACTGTTCTACATCTTTTAAAAAAATATATACATTAGAACTATCTTCATATCAGTAGGTAAACAACTTTCATTCTTTTTTATAGCTCTTTAGTATTCCATTATGGATGTTCCCTAATTTATTCAACTGATTCCATAATGACATTTGATTCCATTCTCGTTACTAAATATGCCACGAACAACAAATAACTTCATAGACATATTGCTGTACTTAAGTGCAAATATATCTTAAGATAAACTCCTGGAATTGGAACCACTGAGTCAATGAATACATATATTTGTAATCTTAACAGATACTAATTGCCTTCCATAACAATTTTTATACCCTAGCCAGAATATATGAAAATGGCTCATTTATCATCCTGGATGTTATGCTGTTAAATCACTTATGGACCTTTCTGTGAATCAAATATATTAAGATTGTTTCCTTGTGGTAGGGGTGGGGCAGAGTGTCAGAGACTGACTAGGAGGGGCACAAAGAGGGGTGTTGGTACATTGCCAACTTACTGTCTCAGTTGCAAATCCACCCTTCTTTGCCCAACTTTGTGGCTCTGAAACTGGATCCTGTAAACATTTTTCCTTTGGAACATTAGGCTTTTTCAACAGAAGGCACAGGAGTGACAGCACAAGGCTATTGTGTCAGGAAGACTCCTTCCTTCTAGATTCCAGCCTCCATTATGACCTTTTAAGCATTGGAGCTCAGCAGCCTGTACCTGTCTAGTTGCGTCCTCCGGCCTCTCCATCCCCACCAACTCAGCTTCTCCACACCAGTTCCCACCTGCCCTCTGGCAAGTTCCTCTGTCACCCCTTGAAACAACTGTGGTAGCCGCACCCTTTTCAAAGTGTCTGAATCTCAGCCTTTTAGGAAAAGAGACATTCTCTAATTTCTGGTTCCCTTATTTTCTACCCTCCTTCAGCTTAGAAGCAGTAGCTGTTTTGCCCCTGCTACTTTTCTTTAAAGTTGTCTTCATTTACTTCGTATCAGCTAACAGTTTCTTATATTACATTTTTCTTGTTCAAATAGCTGATGTGATTTGTCTGACTGTACCCTGGCTGATCATCTTGCAAAAATTCGACTTCTACTTAAAAATTGTGCACTTTTGCAGGTCTTATTTTTGGTATACAATTATCTGAATTGGTAAATACACAGATACATACAAATACACTGATAAATGTGTATTACTGAAGGATCATGAACATATTACCTCTTAGTTCCTGTTATAGATCGTTTCTTGCTAATTTTAAGCTAGAGACAGTCCATATTTAAGCAGGGCACATTTTCTAAGGGTTCAAAGTATTCCATAGTTGTCTTAGATTATACTCTTAAAAATTAAATATCTCAAAGTAGGCTTATTCTCCATTTTACCCCAGGACTTGAGAATGTCTGGAGCATAGAGGAATTCAACAAACACCTGGTTGAGTGTAGTATATATTGCAGACATACGGTAACCTTAGCAGGCTGTTATCAGGAAGAGGCTTAAATCCACACGGGGTTGACCAGAATGACAGCCTAACCTCTGCTGCCTGTCCAAAGCTTCTACAGACATTCAGTTGCAAACCCTCTCTCTCTTCCCTTTGCTCGGAATCTTTGTTCTAGGAAGGCAGCTAAACAAGACATTTTATCACTCTGCCATTTCTAATGGGTGTATGGGGTGGCAGGTCAGAGAAGAGGCAACCCTGAGATCCCAGGAGACCAAAGGAAGGTTATGGGCAAACCAACCTCTACTTAAATTGGCACAGATTGTTTCTCTGTATATCAAACTGCTGTAGAATGTTACTTAATTCTAATAACCAGGGATAGGTTTTATGATCTTAAAGTAACTTGCCACACAAATATCAGAATATGTATCTGGGACTGTCTGTCGTTTCTCTTTTGCTAGTCTCTCAGATGGGGGCAATGAAATAACCTAGGAAAAAAAATCTCCACGGATGGAAGGGCCTTTATTTGATGTACTCATTCTAGAAGATTCTAACCTTCAGAAACTTAAATTCTTAGTATCTCAGAGGAAGCAACTTTTTTAACGTATCCCCAGCCCACTTGAATACACTTTAAGATACCCTGCAGCATGAGACCACCCACAGTTCTTGTGTGGTTGCTTGTCTAATCATAGTGCAAGTGGCTGAGGGGGTATATATTTTAAAAATCAGAATGTAGTTGGAATTTGGGCTAGCTTACTTGCAAAATTAAGACAATTCCTCTTCAGTTTTTAAAAATTCAGATTATTTTTACTAAAAGTCTAACATCTTGGTAACTAGGATTAAAAAAACCAACTATATAGGTGCAGAATTAACATTTTTGGAGTTGTGCAACAGACAAAGTACACCTAGAGAACATAAAAATTCTTTATTTAACCTAATCCAGCCAGTATTGAGATAGTCTGCTATATTAAAAACAAGACGTTTAAAAAAATTACAGCACAGTTAGCAAGGCAGTGACTAATTAAGTCACTAAGTTTAATTTTATATTCTTCACAGTCATTTGATAATCATGTAATGAGGAACAATATTTTCGGCCACTTTGGAGATGTTAACTTCTGCAAAGAAGAGAATTCTACTAGTTGTCACTGAATTTTATAAAAGAGGTTTAAAACATTAAAGTTTATAGAAATAACACAGTAAAGCAATGTGAAATTAAACAGGAAAACACAAAATATATCCACCCATCCCAAAAGTCTGTAACATCCCGTTAATCTGTCCCCTAACACCATTCTCTTACCTCTCCTTTCCCTTTTCATAGAGCACGAACAGACTAACAATTAAGAAACAGCTACTGCTCTGTAGGGGCTATTTCGAGCCTAAAGTGCCTCTATTCCTTTAATTTCTCAGTTAATCCTAGAAATGGTCTTCTGAGATAGAAGTATTACTTGCATTTCAGAGATGAAGAAAACTGTAGCTGAGAGAAAGCCACTTGGCCAAGGTATACATCCAGTTATTAAAAGCAGAATCAGAATTGGAACCCAGGTCCATCTAACTTTAGTCAGCCCATGCTCTTCTATTGTTCATGGTGGTGCAAGCCACCTTTCTGAAGACTGGTACACAGAACTTTCTGAGCGAAGGTTTTTGGGATTTAAAAGTCTTCAATTCCAGGGCTAGAGGCCACTCTGGTCCCCAGGCACTTGCAATTCCCTCCCCATAGCTCTAGAAAACCCTCCCTGCTGCCCCCAAAGGTTAGAGTTGTTTCCTTGGCCCTCAAGAACCCTGATGCCAATAAACGCAAAAGCAGCTACTCCCCCCCCCACCCCATCTTCGGCATGAAAGTAGAACTGGGGAACAGTGTGCTTGTATAATTTTATTAAAGGTTGCCTAAAAGCTGTTCTATATAACAAAATTATGCAGGAAATATCTACTATGTCTTCTTATATTGAAAATTAAAGAAAAGCCAATATATTTTATAATTACAGCAATATAATCTAAGTTATTTTTATATATACTCATAGATTTTATATTTCCCCTTTACAACTGCAGCAGTGTTCTTAATAAGGCTCACTGTCAGTCAAATATTCCCTTCCTCCCAAAATAATTACAACTCTGAATGTTCAACAGCCATTCACATAAACTTTATAAGACAGGATTAAGACATTCATACTATAGAAAGGTACCAGTCTTAAATTACTAAAGTTAACATACATTATTGCAATCTAACATAGCTCAATCTATATTTGCTACACTCCTAAAGAGAAGTGGCCATGTATCAGTAAGGGAAACGTTTATTACTGTCATGCATTATATACTGTGAACAAGAAAATAAATAGGGTTTTTGGAACTATCTTTTAAAAATTTTAGTTAATGAAAATAACTGCAACACCATTCAGATTGAACAACATTAAAAGGGCCACTATTAAAAACGGCTTAAAATAAATAATTGCTTTTTAAAAAATGAACATAAAAACTAGTTAAACAGTGATTAAGGTGCTAGCCTCATCAACACGACAAGCAATTAAAATCTAAAAACATTAGTATTGGATTTAATAAATGGACTTAAGCCAAAAAACAATAACCTCAATATTTACTCAAGACTTCTTGTTTTCATAATGATCTTCTTGCTGACTGATATAAAAACAAAGAGCTCAAGTAAACCTCACCTTTGTTTACTCACTGCTGGTTTTCTATCTGTTGAAACTAGATGGTAAACTGCATAAAAGCAGAAACCAAATCTGTCTTGCTCACCACTGTATCCCACAGCACTTTGTACAATGCCTGGGCAAATAGGAGGTGATCAACAAATACCTGAATAACTGAATCAATGAAAGAGAAGAGTAAAATAACTTTATTGATTTTTTTTTTTTTGCAAACCGTTCTCTGTGCTCAAACTACTATAAACTGGCAGCTCTAATTTCTAGAAATATGGATTTAAAAACTGTACTCCAGTGATTGAAGGACCTGACGACTCTCTCCCTTTCTCTCTTACATGCACGCACGCGCGCGCGCACACACACACACACACACACACACACACACACACACGACTACATGAGTCAAAATTACATTATGAGCTATGAGATGTCGACATTATATAAATAAAATTTAATAGTGAAAAAGTGATTTGGAAGCCCTGTGAATTTTTACCCTACACATTTTGGAGGACGTCACATGGGTTAAGAAAAACACAACAAAATTGCATTTGTTCAGATAATCATTTGAATGTTTACATACATTTTTGGTTTGTTATTTTTTTATAACTAATTTACATTTCCTCATATTAACATATATTCCTGTTTAGCATGTAATCAAATTATGCCAGTGAGAAAAATCCTCATAGTACCTTCATTGAGTTGCTGATTCTAAGAAAACACTGAACATGAACATGTACAAAAGAGGCATTTGAATAAAACAGCATGTGCATTTTTAAATATTTGCACAGTTTGATCTTTACATTTCTGTCTGGAGAAAATATGAACAAAACCCAGGTCTACCATGCTAAGATAATGGTTCAGATGACTGCCATAAAAGAAGTACATACAAAACAATGAAAACAAATCACAACCTTAGGTTCGGTGATTACTGAGAGGATTTCCCCTGCCCTAAGTGCTTTATTCTATTTCTTAAAAATATGAGCAGCAGCTTATCATAAGTCTCCACTACTGTGCATTAATGATGGAATCAACAACACAACAGACTCATAAGGATGATAGGACTGCAGAACAACTAGAAGTCACAGTTTTATGCTTCTTCTTGCTCTGGATAATTTAGAATTTTGCGGTGTGCCTGACGTAAATATTGCTGTTGTTTGAAGTAAACCTTGAATGCTCCTTTTATGGCAACAAAAGCAATTCCACCCTAAAATAAAAATAAAAAGCTTTTTATAATGCAGATTTAGAGAAACATAATAACATAATTTTACTTAGATCAGAAAAGACATAGCCATTGCTGCTAATTCAGATGAACGCAAATGAGACAGTTCTCTTTTCTACTTAGGGGGTAAGACAGGCAGGATCACTACACCCAACAGAGATACCTTCACTGTTTTGTTTTGTTTTTTTTAATATTTATTTATTTTGAGAGCAAGAGAGAAAATCAAGCAGGCTCTGTGCTGCCAGTGCAGAGCCTGATGTGGGCTTGATCCTACGAACCGTGAGATCATGACCTGAGCCAAAATCAAGAGTCGGAGACGCTCAAATGACTGACCCACTCAGGTGCCCCCTTCCCTGTTCTCCTATTGAAGTAATCTTCTCTCCACTTAGCTTGACGTCCATTCTGATACAGCAGGGAGAAGGCTTGGGCACATGTGCAGGCTGCTATCAGAGAAGGGAAGTGGGAGGAATAACAATGATAGCAAACAATACAAGGGCATATTATGTGCTAGCATTTCAAATGAACTATTTAATCCACCACATAACCTTGATGTAGCTACCAATATGATCTTCATTTTACAGGCACAGAGAAGTGAAGAAATTTGATTTAGGTTTCTCAGCAAGGCGGTATCTGATAGGATATGAACCAGGCAGTCTGATCCTAGAGCTGAAGCTATTCACCAAAATCTTGTTGGCAAGGATGGGTGTGATAATTCATGCCTATTCTAGGAGAGACATCACCTGCAGCATAGTTCCGGAAGGCCAGAAGTAATGCAAAGGATCTTCCCCTCTTTCTTGCTATTGGATAACAGTGGGGATCAAATAGAACCTCAAGGCACAGAAGCCACAGAATGAGTATTTATGAAGTCCCACTGTTTTTTTTTTTAAACACAGTTCCTTCTCTTTTGTATAGTCACTTGGAAAAAAAAAAAAAAAGGTAGTATTAAAACCATCTTACCAAGATTGTCCTTTGTAAATTAGAGTTAACACTACTGAACATCAGTTTACCAACTATTGTTGCAATAGTAGGAAAGACAAGGGCTCCACACAAAATTCGGGTAGCAGAGACGTGATCTGCTAAAGGATTAGCCTCAGCTGGAATTCGAGGAACAGGACAACCAATCCCTGTTGGGGGGAAAAAAGAAATGGAGGTATTAGTCCTAATAAATCACAATAGCTAAAATATCTTCACATGTTAAGATTCTTCCACAAGGTTAATCTGGTGTGCTCATTATAACCACAATTCAGGGCCTTACCTGGAAATATACTGTTCAAAATTTGTAGTTTATTTGAGTATTTGCGCCATAGTCTAAGCACGTAGTCTTCCCAGCGAATCATCTTGCCTAATATCAGCATGACAGGAATAGTAGGAAGTCCAATTAAAAGGAATAAAGGATCAGCTCTTTCCATAACATCCAGACCTTCTTTATGGCCTACAACCTGTGAAACAAACAGCATTCACTAGAATCATTTCCTTATCTAATGAAAGGTTGCATGCTTGAGCTGAATTCATTTTAGAGGAAATGGTAAATTTTGAAATAAAAATATAAAAAGTTTTAAAAACAAGTCAGAAAGTTATCAGTCCTGATTTATTTATGTGTCTCTCATTCAAAGGAAAAAAAGCTCCTTCATATTATATTGGAATAAAAGCTTTAAAAAACAGTGGGGTGCCTGGGTGGCTCAGTCGGTTAAGCATCCAACTTCAGCTCAAGTCATGATCTTATGGTTTGAGGGTTTGAGCCCCATGTTGGGCTTCTTGCTGTCAATGTGGAGCCTGTTTTGGATGCTCTGCCTCCTCCCCTGCTCATACTCTCTCTCTCAAAAATAAATATTGAAAAAAAAAATGGTTGAGGGCACATGCACCCCAATGTTCATAGCAGCACTATCAACAATAGCCAAAGTATGGAAAGAGCCCAATGTCCATTGATGGATGAAGGGATAAATATGTGGTATATATATATACTAATGGAGTATTACTCGGCAATCATAAAGAATGAAATCTTGCCATTTGCAACTATGTGGATGGAACTAAAGGGTATTGAAAGACAAGTATCATATGACTTCACTCATGAGGACTTTAAGATACAGATGAACACAAGGGAGGGAGGGAGACAAAACATAAGAGACTCTTAAATATGGAGAACAAACAGAAGGTTACTGGAGGGGTTGTGGGAGGCAGGATGGGCTAAATGGGTAAGGGGCGTTAAGGAATCTACTCCTGAAATCATTGTTGCCCTGCTAATTTGGATGTAAATTTAAAAAAAGGTTGACCCACATTGATTACATTTCAATAGAGGGAAGGGGATTTCTGGTTATTTTATTCCTCTTATTTGATATGGTTAGACTGGGCTATAATTCTAGGTCCTGTTTGTCCTCCAGCAGAGCATCTGTTTTTCTGCTCTTCCTACTAGGGTAAGCATAACCAAGGGGCAGAACCAGCCTTTAGGAGATGGCCCAAAAGCTCACTTTTCTTTGGTTCTTTCACTCTGGTATAGAGAGTGATTTTTCTGGCTGGCTAAATGCTTGTTCTACAGACCAAACTCTGCTAAAATTCAATTCTAAGATCTACATTTGAGTGACTGCAGTTTTTGCTACAGGTTCCAGTCATTTTTCTAATCTAGGAACCCTAGGGTATCCTAACTCTAGGGTAATGAAGCTAAAACAATCCTTTCCCTCTCATCTGGGTCTTAGGGTTATTTCTCCACTGGTTTAGATCCCAGAGGGCAAGAAGGATATGATTATTTTTTAAAAATGTTTGTTTATTTTTGAGAGAGCGAGTGAGCATGAGGGAGGGGCAGAGAGAGAGAGAGAGGGAGAGAGAGAATCCCAAGCAAGCTCTGTGCTATTAGCTCAGAGCCCAGCTCAGGGTTTGAACCTATGAACCGTGAGATCATGACCTGAGCTGAAACCAAGAGTTGGTCACTCAATTACATGAGCCACCCAGGCACCCCAGGATATGATTCTTACTTGTGAATCTCCATACATTCCCCTCCCAGGAAAATTCTTTTTACTCCATCTTGGCCTTATACTTCTCTCAACATCTCCATTTTATTGGTGAGCTTCTTAGTTTTAACTGGAGAACTTCCCTGAAAATTCTCTTTCAAACGTCTCAAATGATCTTCCCTTTAGCCAAAGTCTCAATCGCTTCCAAATTAAACCTATTTCTCTGAAGGATTATTTTTGGCAGTTATGACAGAAGAGGACGATTTCAGAATCTTGGGCTTTTAGCCTACCCAGGTATCACAGTGAGGACAGCTTGCTAGGAAGACACTACTATAAAAACTCCAAATAGTTTTTCTGATCACACTTGAGGAGTAAGCCATGAAGAGAGGACTGGGAAGAAACTGTCTCTTTGAAAGCGAGGAGGTAAAAGGAAGGAAGGATAGGCAAGGAGGGAAGGAAAGAAGGCAGGGAAAACTAAAAGTGCCAGGTACACTCAGGAAACAAGCTCATGAAAAAGTAAATGGGATTTTTTTTTTTTTCAAAAACGAGATGCTCTTCATGTCAACTATCATAGCAAATTTTTTTACTACTACATAGCAAATTTTTCACTACTACAAGGACGTGTGAAATAAGGTCAAGCTGAGAATGGTAAGAACAAATTGAAATTCTAGACAACACATTCAATGCAGGTAAAAATATTTTATACGTACATGGAGAGCACCAAAATGGATGCTTTAAAATCTGAGCTAGGGATATAGTCCAGGTTTGTACTTCATTATCTAACCACAGTGTAATATTAAAGGGCAGGAGGCCAGCCTCTTCTCAGTGGCCAAAAACCAGGTATAGGTATCTAATATTCTTCTGTGTCTCCTTGTAGAAACTTGACACCTTGTATGTGAAGGATGACTGTTCTGAGTTGCCCTAAAGTGAAAGAGTCTGGTTCACAATACAGTTGATCCTTGAACAACATGAGTTTTGTATATAACTGGTCCACTTATATATAACTTTTCTTGATTTGTCCGTGCCCCTAATCCCCATGTTGTTCAAGGGTACACTGTATTTCATAAACCCTAATCCCATACTGGGGACAAATGTGGATTAGCCCAGAGACTGTGTATTTACCTATGCTTTTTGAGGAATATTTCATTTTTATATAATTTTCTTTTTCTTTTTTAATATTTATCTTGGAGAGAGAGAGAGCACAAGTGGGGGAGGTTCAGAAAGAGAGGTAGACACAGAATCTGAAGCAGGCTCCAGACTCTGAGCTGTCAGCACAGAGTCGGACAAGGGGCTTGAACCCACCAGCTGTGAGACCATGACCTGAGCCGAAGTCGGAGGCTAAACCAACTGAGCCACCCAGGTGCCCCTCATTCTATTATTTTCAGTTTAATGATCACATATAAAGTTACAACTAAATGTGATTTAAATATTCTCAAAGTGCTAGCAAATAAATTCAGAAATCTGAAAAATCCCTTTTGTGGGTTATGCTATTCTTTTTAAAATTTGGGGTTTAGAAATATAAAGCAGAGTGAATATTCAGGTAGAGACTACAGTAAGGCACAGTTTATTTCTCATGGGTAGCGGTAAAAACCTTACAACCAGGTATCTCAGAGTGAGGAAACAAAAAAGGAAATAGGGCAAACTGAGCAAAAGGCCCACTGCCCAATTTCTTATACCTAAAGTCGACAGAGATGCTTTATACTCAAGCTGGGCTCACCATGCACGCATACCTGCATGCATTCATTCAACTGAATACTGACTGTGTGCCAGAAATAGGCCTAGGTGTTGCGGATAAAATGGTGAGCTAAACAGATGTCTTTTGGAGAGGAGAGAGACAAATTAAACAAGCATGCAAATATAAATGCTAAAATGGAAACAATAGTATAACTATAGTATACCCCCTGCTACTATAATCAGACTCAAGGGCAGTAAATGAGGACTGAGTAAAGCAATGGGGCTGATTTAACTTTGGTCAAAACAAACCCAGCATACCTTGTGTATCATCAGGAACATTCTGGTTTTATGCTCCAAGATTTCAAAACAGGTTATTTTTAAGACTTCAATTTGGGGGTGAGATTCAGGAACTATAGAATGTCTTCTCTAAGAATTTGTTATCTGTGTATAAAATAAAGACCTAGGAATTGTAGGTTTAAAGAAAGGTTTGTTTCTCTGCTTGAGGCCTAAAAGCTAGTTCTTCATATCCAGGAGTTCACCAATGTTGAAAGGCTAAGAGTTTTAACCTGATCTTTTTTTTTTTTTTTTTAATTTTAGAGAGAAAGAAGAGTGCAAGTGGGGGGAAAGGGCAGAGGAAGAGAGAGACTTTAAAAAAATTTATTTATTTATTTATTTACAGAGAGAAAGAGACATGGGAAGGGCAGAGAGAGAGGGGGGCAGAAAGAAAGGGAGACAGAATCCCAAGCAGGCTCTGCACAGCTCAAACTCACAAACCATAAGTTCATGACCTGAGCTGAAACCAAGAGTCAGCTGCTTAACTGACTGAGCCACCCAGGTGTCTGAGAGAGAGACTCTTAAGCAGGGTCCATACTCAGTGCAGAGCCTAACAAGGGGCTCAATTCTATGGGATCATGACCTGAGCCAAAATCAAGAGTCAGATGCTCAACCGACTGAGCCACCCAGGCACCCCCTAATCTGATCTTTTAAATCACTTCCTTTTAGGACCCTACTTTTATTTTTTAAATTATTATTATTATTTTAAAATCTACCTTTTTTCCTAAGTTCATTCACTTATTTTGAGAGAGAGAGAGACAACAAGCATGGGGGAAGGGGCAGAGAGAGAAGGGAGAGAGAAAATTCTAAGCAGGCTCCTGCACTGTCAGTGCAGAGCCCGATGTGGGGCTCGATCCCACAAATTATGAGATCATGACCCAAGTAGAAACCAAGAGTCGGACGCTTATCTGACTGAAACACCCAAGTGCTCCTATGGCCCTACTTTTAAATGGGAGAATGAACAGTGATGAATTAAGAGGTTTTCTTAGTCAGACTTAAGGATAGTTAAGTGTAGTATATGAGTTAAGAACTGACAATGCTTATGGGGGTTATTTTTACACCAGAGGGAAAAATGGAACGAAAATGGACATGAAGGTGGTTGTTCCAGAGTAAAATGTTCCCACTGCCTGTGGAACAAAGTTTCACTTAAGGAGCCCTAGATTAGGGACAGGGGTCCTAATGCTTCTTCCTTACTGTGTGGTATTGGACACGTAAACTTGCCAAATTTGTAAGCTAGGAATAATTAATAGTATCTAGATCACACGATTGATGCAAGGTTTAAAAACATCAGTGCTGGAAGGTGTTTAGCCCAGTGCTGGGGGAAAAAGTTACCTATCACGTTGTCTTTTCAATAAAAAGATAAGCAGAAGGTCTCAAGTTCCTCACAACTAATTGGGATTGAACTTAAGACTGGCTCGTGGAGAAATAAATGGGAAAAGAATAGTGGTTTGATTCCTTAACCTAATATACTTGTACTTTAGAGTAGTCAGAGAACAAAAGGAAAAGAAAACTGTCAAGGGTTAAAAAGAAAACCCTAAATACTGCTGATGGTATAAGTGGGGCACATTCCCTAACAAATATGCTCAGAAAGGTAAAAGTCTTCCCAATACAATTAAATCATATGATACCTACCTACCTACCGTCTGTAATCTACTATAATCTCTCTCATTCAGGGCTTAAAAAATCTTTCCAAGTGCCACAGTGTATATGAAGATTATTTCTAAGTGGTAACACAAAATATATGTATCATCATAATTTGAGTCTTTTTCTTTACCATCACCATTAACCAACATGTTCATTTTTGTCTCCTTGCTTGTATCTCCTCTACAGATCCAAATTATTGCCTTCAAGAGTCAGCTCCAGACTTACTTTCTATGAAACTTCAAACGATCTTTCATTGTACTGAATTAAAATACTGTTTATGTAGTCTTCTGTACTCTTCATATTTGTTTACATAATGTTATAACTGTTCTCCAGTTGTTCACTTACGTACACCTTGTCTTAGAACTATAGTCCTTGGGCCTGGGAATCATTAACAAATTTCTTTTAAGATTGAGTGACGCTTGGAGTCCCTGGGTAGCTCAGTTGGTTAAGCGTCTATTGGTTTTGGCTCAGGTCATGATTGTACAGTTAGTGGCTTTGAGCCCCACATTGGGCTCCATGCTGGCAGTGTGGAGCCTGCTTTGGATTCTCTCCCTCTCTCTCAAATTAAAAAAAAAAAAGATTGAGTGAGCCTAAAATCTTTCCTCAAAAAGAGCCATCCTATTTCTTGTAGTCAATTAGGTATTAAGAGAAATCACTCAATCTCATGGGGCCTTAGTTTCCTCACCTGCAAAAAATATACATATACATCCGTATTGTACATTCAATAATGTATATATCTGCTCTAAGTTTTTGTGTCTTCGTCAGTACTAGTGAATTACCTAAACCTCCCTGAACTAATGATGTACTCATTAATCAAAACTGGAATTTTATTTTATTTAATTATTGCAGAGAATATAATCAAATAAACCTGCTACTACCTGACAGAACTAGTCATATAAAAAAAACCCCACGATATTTATGAAAGCCCTTTAAATTTTTTTTTTTTTTTTTTCAACGTTTATTTATTTTTGGGACAGAGAGAGACAGAGCATGAACGGGGGAGGGGCAGAGAGAGAGAGGGAGACACAGAATCGGCAACAGGCTCCAGGCTCTGAGCCATCAGCCCAGAGCCCGACGCGGGGCTCGAACTCCCGGACCGCGAGATCGTGACCTGGCTGAAGTCGGACGCTTAACCGACTGCGCCACCCAGGCGCCCCTGGAAGCCCTTTAAGTATTAGTCTCTGTGTATATGCTATAACAGGAATACCTAAGTGTAAGACAGTCTCTACTTTCAAGGAAATTACTTTTTAAAAAATATCTGAGAGAGAGAGCAAGAGAGAGTGTGAGTGGGTGCAAGCAGGGGAGGGAAGGAGAGTGGAGAGAGAGAATCCAGTGCAGAGCCCCACGTGGGGCTTGACCCCACAAACTGTGAGATCAAGACCTGAGCCAAAATCAAGAGTCGGACACTTAACCAACTGAGCCACCCAGCACCCCTCAAGGAAATTACCTTCTAATAGGAAAAGCAAAGGGCTGAATATAGGAAAAATTAAATAACTTCAGTAATCTATATCAATATCACTTGGTCAGCACAAGATCTGCTGCCATTTAAAGAATGACAGTGGCAGGAGTTGTCTGGTTAGTTTCAGGAGGGAAAAGCAGCTGAACTAAGCCTGAAAAGAGTTCAGATTTGGAGAGGTAGAGAATGGAATGGAGAGACAGGTATGAGGCAGGGAGGGTGGCAAAAGTCAAAGGACAGAGGTAAAAAACTAAACAGGAGCAAAAGGATAAGATGCAGGGGACAGCCAATAGGCCTCAAAGTAGAATGAAGTAAGACTATGAAGGATTTGGCATAACAAATCAGGTCAAGGAAATAGAATCTTTTTTAAGTCAGTGGTTCTTAATCTTTATCCATTACACTCATGACAAATGATGGTTTACTATTTGTAATTCATTCTAGTGACTACATCCAGATTTTGGGGGTATCCTCAACGCTTCATGAAGAAACCTTGCAATACTGTTTCACCACGACTAAACAACCAGAAAGGCTACTTACTGTGGACCTGGCATAGGCAAGTTATGTGCAATTTCTAGAATATTACATAGTGTGTAAACGATTACTGAGTTACTTATGAAACACTTACCCAATCTAACTGCTGCATTGGAAAAGTCCTACTTAAGACAGAGGAGACAGCTTGGAGTAGATGTTGAAGGGATTATTTTAGGAAGATTAATTTGGAAGGATGGACTGACAGAAGAGAATGAAATTAGAGAAACCAGTCAAAAGGCTCCTTTAGCCATACGGTATGATAGGGGAGTGACAACAAAGTCAGGTGTTATAAAGACTGTGGAAAAGGAAGCTACGGATATAAGATATCAAAATGGAAACTGCTTGGATTTGATCAGTGGACTGGAGATAGGGCTACGAAGCAGAAAGTTAAAGGTAATCCTAAGAATGTAGGATATAAACCGAGTAGATGGGAAAATGATAGTAGCAATCAGAGGTATAGAGAAATTATAATATTATAAAATGTAAATAAATTTAGGTTTCAAATTGAGGAAAAGACTAGTTTGATTTCAGAAATCCTGAGTGTGAAATCACAAGTGGTCACATAAGGAGAAGTGTCAAGCTGCAACGGCAGGACTGCTTTTGAGGATAGAATAGGGCAAAAGATGTAGATCTAACCATAAAAGGCACACAGCTGATAGCTGGAAATCATTAGGGAAAAAGTATAAAGAGAGGAATCAAGGGCCTGGGACTAAATCTTGAAATTTAAGTCTAATAATCTTCACCAACAGTTATTGATTGTAGCAAAAAACGGGAAGTAATTTCCAATCAACAACAGACTGGTTAGTAAATTGTTCTAATTCCATACGTAGAATGGTATGCAGATTTCTGCATACTTATAAAAAGATCTCCAAGATTCACTGTTTGTAAAAAAAACAAAAAACAAAAAACAAAACGGGTGTAGTTCTAATATGCTTCCTTTTAGGGGGGGAAAATGTATGTGTGTGGGAGAACAAATTTATTTTTTCTTGCACATGCACAAAGAAAGTCTAGAATATATTACATAACTAATATAAATGGCTACTTGGGGAAGTGAGGGGGAACCTGGGCAAATGGACAGGAGTAAGAAGATGACTTTTCACTATATAGTTTTTTTTTTATAAATTTTCTTATTTTTAAGCCTTGAGACTGTTATTACTTGTTCAAAATAATTTTTAAAACTCCTAACAGAAATCTAATAGATCTTCACATTAAAAGTATCACTGAATAGAGTAAAATACTGAACCTGCATCACTGTCACTGCTCCATAAGTCACAGCTGTCCAATAGATAGAGCCAACCATTATTCCCGCTGCAGCAAATGGACAAGCTTTTGAGATCAGTCTATCTGCAAGATCCAAGACGTAAACAACTGGACCTATAATAAAAGAAAGTAATATTTCAACACAAGACAGATATTTAAAAAATGACTTGTTCAATATTTTCCAGTGATCTAAAATGTTGTTATGAAGTTGGATGTTCTGATGCTTTAGAGGTAACTGTTATAAATGTGATGGGAACCTAGATTTGAATAAACTTAGAATTTCTCAGTTGTCTTGATGAATAGCTAAGTTCTGCTTCCTAAATTCTAGGAAATAGCTTCTTCAAATTTTTATCTTTATCAGTAAATCAAATAAAGCCTCAAACGCAGCTGCTTCTTATGAAAAAAATAGTTCTCTTACTTATTTTATTCACACTGGCTACTGCAGAATGAAATGGCCATTTCAGAACAGTTCCTGCCCATAATTATATTCTCTAGTACTTGGTAAAAATATCACTTCTTTGACTTCACTCATTACTTCCTTGGTGCAGTATGTGAAGATAACCAATGCTATTTTCTTGTAGTTTTAAGAAGTCAATCTATCTTACGTTGATGTTTCAATATGCAACATTTAGTTGAGTATTATTCTCTACAAACTTTTCCCCCCCAAGTTTTTATTTAAATTCTATTTAGTTAACATATAGTGTACTATTAGTTTCAGGAGAATTTAGTAATTCATCACTTACATGTAACGCCCATCTAACAAACTTCTTTTAATGATCACCATGCCAGTTTTTATGACATTCCAACAGCTGTATGTGCCAATTATACTTCTATTATTAAATGCTTACTGTGAAATTTGGCTACTACCTTTCTTTGTAAGTTATTCAGAATAGCTATATTTGGAGGTATTCTAGACTGCTTTTAAGCCCAATACAATTTAGCTCCAGAATTTTTCAGAATAGTGAAAGGGTCTCAGGACTGAATTAGAACAAGGCCTAAAGAACTGAGTATCTAAGTTTAATCAAAGAAATATAAAACCTTGATTTAGTAATCATCATATTTGTTGAATACCCTCCACATACAAACTATCACTTGAGACATTTTCTTAGAAATGTATAAGAATTATTACCTACCTTCTGAGGGGTTACAATCTATGAGGACGCTGTAGAATGTAAAAAATTATTTTTATTGTAGAAAGAAATTAACATAGCAATATGAGATAAATTAAACACGTATGAACAAGCATCGATCTATAGAGCCTTGATCAATACTTCCCCTGATCGCTAGAGCCAGTAACATTACTAGTCACTGTAAGAGAGACCCCATTGTGAAGTAGAAAGAACATTGGGAGCCACATTAAAGAACCTATGATTTCAATTTAGTGTATTTACTATCTCCTCCAACAACAGTTTGCACTTCTTAAGTCTACATGATACCAGCTGCTGTGCCCCAGGCATTACATGCATCATTATTCAATCTTATAATGTATAGTTTTATCCTTAAAATATACAAATTTGCTGGGTTAAGTTTAAAACTCCCTCAGAAGGCACAATAGAAGTCATTTTAGTGAGTCACCAAAGATCTGTCAAATGCTGGTACTAAAAGTTAAAGACCATAAAGTATATATAAAACCTCCACACTTCAACTTTCATATTCTCTACTGATAATCCTTTAATCAAAAATTGAAGCCACAAAAGAACAAGTCCAGACTCTCCACAGCACATGCAGCCACTACCAACATCACACCTATCTGATGTCAATCCCTCCACTGACATACCAGATCCCATCTCTTGCCAACTCAAAGCCACAGCTCCAGCAACTGTTTCCTACATCATTTCCTCTCTACTCTTTATTGGAATGTTTCCAATCAGACATATTGTTGTTTCTTCTATCTTAAAAAAACCCAAATTATTGTCTTGATCTTTCTTCCCCCACTGCTTGATCTTTGCTCCCTTTACAAAATTCCTCAAAAGACTCATCTGTTTTCACTCTCCTTCAATTCTCCTCTTGAATCCACTCCACCAAAATTGCTCATAATGGTCACTAACAACCTATGAACAGCTGAATGCAAAAGGGAGGACTATTTGGCCTAACAGAAGTATCTGACATGGATATTCCCTTCTTCTTCCTCATATATGGTTCTTCATTGTATTTCTAGGACATCATCATCTTTTGGTGTTCTTTCCATCACCAGTCATTAACTTTTCATTCTTCTTTCTTGGTTCCTCCTCCTCTTCTTGACCTCAGTGAAACCCACCCTGCCAATTTCTATCTCATGATACTCTCTATTTACTCTGCCTTATTTTTCTTTTTCCCAAAGCACTTACCACCTAACATACTCTAATTTACTCATTCTATTTCCACCTGTGAGAATAGGGGCTGGGAAACTATGGGCTAGGCCAAACCCAGCTGGCTGCTTTTGTAAATAAGGTTTTATATGGAACATGCCACATGCAAAAGCCTAAAATATTTACTGTCTGGTTTATAACAGAAAAAGTCTGCTGACTTTTGAACTAGAATATATGCTCCAAAGGGAAAAATAACACTTTTGTTTTGCTCATTGATGAATCCCAATTCCTATGATTCTAAATATTTGAATTCTCTACTAAGGTACTTATGTAAAACTACGCCATGAAAATCTTTCTGTACCAAGCCCAAGTTAACTATAGGGGTATTTTCTACTGAGTCAGAATCAAAATTGGTAAGGAAAGAAGGTATTTTGCATGCTTCCAATGTAACTCCTTCCTCCCTCTTCAACAGGGTACATCCATCAGTAGATAGGATGAAGCAATGTAATTCCTAACATGGTAGTCAATCACTATCACTTTTATCTATCATGAGCATGGACAATTTAGAGATGTTTGAATTGTCTTCCTTTAAAGATTTCAGAAGGTTCAATTTTCTTCCTGAATCCACGGGTGTGAATTCTTTTTGTACAAGCAAAAACAAACAAAAAATCCACTTACTTCTGGAAATTTTCTACTCATTCCTTGGGTCACATACAAAAGATGCGCCAGATTACATGAAGACACTGGCTGTGTTTCATAGTCCTTATTTCCAGTTTTTCTGAAATAATCTTGTCTAATCTTTTGTCTTTATTTTTCCTAAAACTCTCCATGCTCTTCCAGATAGATTAGTCCAAGAATAGTTTAATAAAGATAAATGCCTAATAGTAAACATACCAACAGAACAGTAAATTGCCATGCAGGGGAGGTATTTCTTAAAGATTATCTAGGCAAGCTATTTAGTGAATAAGAACAATTACTGAATTTCTCTGGATGACAGTCCCTGAGTCACTCTTCTTACTAGGAAGCTTACCATATGCTACTATCTCATAACTTGGGATCGAAAGAGAAGTTACTAGATTCTTCTTACTGTCAGATTATAGCACAGAGAGTAGTGGGAAGTGAGGAAAGGCAAGACTAGCCATTTACAACCTCAACTCTAATGAAGAGGAAGAGTAAATGCACATCACGTAAGTTAAATACCTAAGGGCATAAAAAGACTTCAATATTTTAAAAGGCATTTTGAATTTTTAATGTCTCAGTGGGCTTCACCACTTACTTTTCAATGTACTGTATTTACACAATGGATGGCAACTGAAGAAGCTCTGTATAAATGTAAGTTTTGAAAACCCAATAATTTAAAGGGCACTAGGGAAGCTCGCAATTAAGAGAGAATCTATTGCGAATTCTTTTGTACAATAAAGAAGCTTTTGTAAAGAAAATAACTACACCCTAGTATTCTGGATAAATTCAAATTTTCACATTTCAGATATGAATGACATCAAACAGCAAGCTGAGACCTAATGGAGAAACTCTTAAGTCCATGTCTACTGAAAAATAAGTAATCAGTTTTATCTGGAAGACACTGCAAAAGGAGATTTGTTGCACCGGTGATTTAAATTCAAATTTATGTATGCATGGTGTTAAAGGTACATCTTGGAAGATAAGAAATTAATGACTGAAGGGCAGAAAATATTTAGGGCTCAACATCTATGGGCACTGCTCACTGTAATACCCAGAATTCCCATGGCCTTTCTCTGGGACAGAAAAGTATCCTTAAAAAAAAACAAACAACCTCTGACCAATTCTTGAGAAATAATTTCTACATGTTGTCAGAATGCTATAAAGTTTCTAACACAGAACACAATTTAATGAGCAAAAATAGATGTTTCACAAGATAACCTTGTATAAATTCCTGAGAAGATAATAGCTTTGCTGAACTCCAAAGTTTCTGTTAAGTGGCCAATAGTTCATAAAAGAGATTTAATAAGACAGACTGTTTGCAAAAGGTATTCAAGTTTCCAGTTTTTTTGTTGTTGTTTTTGTGTTTTGCTCTGCATTGAACTAGTTTTGATCTAGACCCAACTTAAATGCCAACTTGCTAAGCCAAAACAACCTCACCTTCAGCTTCAGAACCATCCAGAACTGCAGATTTTGGAGGCCACCAAGAGTCCAACAATATAGTCCTAAACTTCTCTCCTTGCTCCAAGTCTTCTTTTTGTTGTGTTCTATTTCTGGAATGTCCTGTCCCTACTTTAAGTCTATATGAAACCCAACTTCCCAATGAAAACTAATCTAACCTGACAGAGGTTGACTAATTGCTCTACCCCACCCTGTCCATGTCCCATGAGGCTTCCTTTAATACTATCCCATAAAATGCACTTACCCCTTTGCTTGTACATAATGTTAGTACTTTATGTTCTTGTTCAATGTTTGTTCAGTTGTCTCAATATCCTTATGTCTGTCCATGTCAGCATCATCATAGATTGAAAACTCCCAGGGGGCAGGGGCCAAGTCTGTTTAACTCGTTTTGTACAGTGCCTAGGATAGAACCATGTACAGATAGGTGCTTAAAAAAAATGCTTTTGATGATGATTGGCATCACTCTCAGGGACTCTGTAGGCCACAGCTATCTCAGCACATGGTACTTGGCAGTACATTAGGGCACTTTGGCCTGTTGCATAGGATATTAAAATATAATGGCATAGGACCTAGCTGCAGCACTCTGTGGCAAGTATTTGACTCAATCCATTGTTAAAAAAGGTCCTTTAATAGGGGTGCCTGGCTGGCTCAGTGAGTGGAGCGTGCAACTCTTGATCTTGGGGTTGTGGGTTCAAGTCCCACGTTGGGTGTAAAGATAACTTAAAAATAAAATCTTAAAAAAAAAGTATATGGTCTCAAGTCAACAAATGTGGATTTTATTGAAGACATGAAGTAATACCACAACAACCATCTCAGAAGTTAAAAGTATATGGAACTCCTGATGGGACAGTAAAGAATTTTAACTCTTTCTCTAGCATTCATCACTGTTTTAAACACTAGACTTCAGAGGCCAGGTTGAAGAGCCTCAGAAAGCTTATGTAAATGTCATCTTTGATTGCTCTGCTGGTAGGGTGAGGTTTTACCAATTTTATGCAGGAATAAATATCCTACAAACTCAGGCTATCAATTATTTTGCTTAGTAACAAGAAGTTAGACATTAAATTGTAAACAGGTAAGAATATGTTGTTGGGCAATTTTTTAGACAACCAAACTAGTAATAATTGGCCCCAAGTCCTCAAAACAAAACAAAACAAAACAATGCTGAGGAATAAAAGATCCAGAGTCAAAGCAGATGAGTACCATTCCTGTGTGTGTGTGTGTGTGTGTGTGTGTGTGTGTGTGTGTATACATATATACATATAGCATAATACCATATATATATATACATATATATATATATGTAGCATAATACCATGAATAGTAACTAAAGATCATAGTAATTCTTAATTACATAGTCTATGCCAAAAGAAAGCTTAAATTTATCCTCATAAAAGAATAGCCCATAGAATTCATTCGTGGGCTATAAAGTCAACTACTAAGTACCTATTAAGCACCTACTGTACACATAGCATTCTACTTTGCATTAAAATAAATGTAAATGAAATTATACACCAGCCTCTGCCTCCAAGGAGCCTCCAATCTAGTTAAGGACAACCAATAAATACACATTAAACAACTGAAGAACTTCAAGGAAAATTTAGTATATGTACATTAGTATGCACAGACTTTACAGATACGTGAATGAAATTTCAAGTAAACATTATAGGGGGATGAGGATTCAGAGTTTTTCAATTGATATATACATGTGTATTTTACTAATTAACAGAAGTGAATCTTAGACTTAGAAGTCTATGATCTGAAAAGGGGCATTCTAAAAGACCTTCTAACTGGGGCAAAAGACTTTCTTCAACAGGTTTATATAGTTTTAAAAAGCTAGTATACCAGTAATATCAGGGTTAATTGACAGAAACCCTGACTAGGGTTCAAAGATGCTGACACCCTCATAGGAAGGAAGTTCCTGATGACAGACATGCTAAATGAAAATGAAATTTCAGGAAAATTAATCTTACAATAGATTATTTACAGTCAATAAACTAGAACAGAATCCGCCAAGATTTTGTATCCAAACCAAATACAAAGAAAAAGTAACAATCCAGAGAAACTTAATATAAAGAGACAGATGAATTAGGAAAAGATCAAGAAACATCAGAGAAAATGCAATGTGTTTTTTTTTTTGAGAGAACAATGACTAAGGTATTAAATTCTTTGAATTTCAAAATAAAATGTTGAAAAAGTTCTTTAAGGTGTGATAAAAAAAGCACCACCATCAATTAT
Organism: Prionailurus viverrinus; assembly: GCF_022837055.1. NCBI lineage: Eukaryota > Metazoa > Chordata > Mammalia > Carnivora > Felidae > Prionailurus > Prionailurus viverrinus. The sequence goes on along the minus strand of NC_062571.1, from coordinate 53,122,682 downwards.
CATTAGTTAATACATAGAAACAGATGGCAATATTGATTATGCATATACTATGCCAAGAAATTACTAATGAGAAAATTTTTTAGAGAATAACAAAAGGTTATCATAAGATTCAGGTAACTATAACCCTGAGGAAAGTCAACCTGATATTACTATTTCATTTTCTTCTTCCCTTTATATGAGAAGCTCATATTAGGCTTCTTAGAGCCAACATAACAATGTGGTCATAAGAATTTGGTAGGGTCTATTGTGTGAATTTGTACAAATTGATATCCCTGGACCTCAATTTCTGTATCTGTTCAGTAAGGCTATTAACCTCAGAATTTATGTGAAAATCAAGATAATGCATTTGAAGTCTTAATATAGTGCTTAGTATTAACGTAGTAACAACCAATGTCAGCTATTAGTTCTTTCAAAAATGGCAAACTAAGTTAGACATGAGAACTTAGAGATAGGAGGTATAATCCAAGACAGATGTATGAGGAAAAATTTATGGCATAAGGTTCTAGTATAAAAATAAGACTCCTTCAGGAAATTCTCAAGTAAGAAATAAAGGATAGATGTGCTTCAAGGTCTGGGACAAGGTTGGGGGAGGACAATTCACAGAGCCAGGAAATCTGGGAATGAAGATGGAGATGGAGGATATAAGGCTTACAGAATTTAGATCTATAATGAGTATTTTTTTTTTTTAATGAACTCATCCATGGTTCAACCAACACTGGGACTTATATATTTTTAATTTTTTTAAATTAACTTTATTTACTTGTATATTTTGAAAGAGAGAGGAGAGAGAGAGAATACCAAGCAGGTTTTGCACTGCCAGTGCAGAGCCTGATGGCAGGCTTGAACTCAAAAACCATGAGATCGTGACCTGAGCCAGAGTTGGACACTTAACTGAGCCAACCATGTGCCCCAGTAATTACTTAAAAAACATTTTTTTAACGTTTATTCATTTTTGAGGAACAGAGAGAACATGAGTGGGGGAGAGGCAGAGAGAGGGAGACCCAGAATCCAAAGCAGGCTCCATGATCCGAGCTGTCAGCACAGAACCCAATGCGGGACTCGAACCCACGAGCTGTGAGATCATGACCTGAGCTGAAGTTGGACGCTTAACCGACCGAGCCACCCGGGCACACTAATTACTTAAAAAAAAAAAAAAAAAGATTCTATAATTATGTTTTGGACCTATAATTCAGCTATCTGTATTTATATGCAGTGTGCACCCAGAAAGTCTCACTCTGTTCAAGATGCTTCTTAAAAAAAAAAAAAAAAGAAAAAAAAAGATGCTTCTTAAAACTAATCTACTTTTAAATCTTCGGTAACAAGACGGGAAGTGATTTGCATCCAGTAAATGCAAAGAAATCCTATTTTGAAGGTATCCTAGTCATTTGCCTCATAAGAGGGTATATAAATGAGAGCCAAAGAAGACCTAATGAGTATAAAGTATAACTACAAACTATGAGAACAAGAAGTATTCAAAGACTGAATCACTATGGAATGGAATTTTTGTTTTTTTGGTTTTTTTTAATTTTTTTTTTCAACGTTTATTTATTTTTGGGACAGAGAGAGACAGAGCATGAACGGGGGAGGGGCAGAGAGAGAGGGAGACACAGAATTGGAAACAGGCTCCAGACTCCGAGCCATCAGCCCAGAGCCTGACGCGGGGCTCGAACTCCCAGACCGCGAGATCGTGACCTGGCTGAAGTCGGACGCTTAACCGACTGCGCCACCCAGGCGCCCCTGGAATTTTTGTTTTTAAATTCATTTTGATACAAAAGCAAAGTAACTTGGATACAAAAGCAAAGTAAAAATAAACACTTCTCTAATGACTAAGTGTAAACATTACTAAGAAACTTATTAATATGAAGTACCTGAATTCTTAAGTCTATAGACTGGTTTTCAAGTAGTAAAATAAGCCAACAATATATTTTATGAGAACATCTGGAAAAGTAACAGGTTGAATTCATGTGAATAATACAGGGCCACATGTGGTTATAGGAAAACGATGTCCCTATTAGAGAGTAACTGATAGCTTAGGAAATATTAGAAATTGAAATTACCCTAAAATTGAAGCCTCGAAAAAATTTAAAAACACTAATGCTTATTTTATAGCACCCTTTTGCAATCTATAGCATTCTTACTTGCTTTACAATGGTTCAGCCATCTTATAAAGACATATAAATTAAAACTATGAGATTATCTTTCCTTACCTAATAGATTGGCTAAAATTTTAGTTTGTCAACACATTCTATTGGCAAAGCAGTGAGCAAACAGTACACTACGGGTGAATATATAAGTGGTATTAATACCTACAGAGAGAAATTTGGCAATATCTAGCAAAAGTATACATCCAATTCACCCTTTGACTCAGCATTCCTTTCTCAGTTCATCTTTCCATAAATATTCCAAACTAATAAATGAAGAAATAAAGAATTGCAGTATCATTCTTCTGTATCACCTAAAAAAATAATAGATCTAGAGGCAATGAATGAAAAAATTACCAATCTTTGCTAAAACCAGTAGGTAGAAGCTGATAGGGAACCTAATCAGATGCATCAGGTTGATAATACCTGTATGCACCGATTATAGTTTTACCATAAAAAGGACTACACTTTTTTTTCAGATTTATTGAGATATTTTTGGCATACAACAAACTCAAGGCATACAATGTGATGATTTGATATACATATATATTAAAAAAAATTTTAATGTTTATTTTTTGAGAGATAGAGACAGAGTGTGAGGGAGGGGCAGAAAGAGACACACAGAATCCAAAGCAGACTCCAGGTTCTGAGCTGTTAGCATGGTGCCCAATGCGAGGCTCAAACCCATGGACTGTGAGATCATGGCCTGAGCCGAAGTCAGACACTTAACCGACTGAGCCACCCAGGTGCCCCTGATATACATATGTATTACCAAAATAAGGTTAATACCTCAATACTTTTTTTTTTAAATTTATTTTTGAGAGAGAGACAGAGTGAGGGGGAGGGGCAGAGAGAGAGTGAGGGAGACAAAGAATCCGAAGCAGGCTCCAGGCTCTAAGTTGTCAGCACAGAGCCCAATGGGGGGCTTGAACCCACCAACCGTGAGATCATGACCTGAGCCAAAGTCAGATGCTCAACCGACTGAGCCACCCGGGGAACCACTCATTCCTCTTAATTACCATTTTTGTGTTGGTAACATTAAGATCCACTCTCCTAACTGTAGTTAGTCATAGTCACCGTACTGTGTATTAGATCCCTGGAACCTACTCATCTACTAGATGAAATTTTGTACCCTTTGGCCAACATCTCCAAATATCCCTTATCCTTAGGCAATCACCATTCTACTATTTCTATGAATTTGGCTATTTTAAATTCTACAGGTAAGTGACAACATACAGTACTTGTCTTTGTAACTTATTTCATTTAGCATAATGCCTTAAAGATTTATCCATGCTGCTGCAAAAGGCAGGATCTCCTTTTTTTTTAAATTTTTTTTTTCAACGTTTATTTATTTTTGGGACAGAGAGAGACAGAGCATGAACGGGGGAGGGGCAGAGAGAGAGGGAGACACAGAATCTGAAACAGGCTCCAGGCTCTGAGCCATCAGCCCAGAGCCCGACGCGGGGCTCGAACTCCCGGACCGCGAGATCGTGACCTGGCTGAAGTCGGACGCTTAACCAACTGCGCCACCCAGGCGCCCCAAGGATCTCCTTTTTTAAACAGCTGAATATTTCATTGTATGTATGTGTGTGTATATATCTGACTTTTAAAAAATTCTTTCACCTTGTGATAGACACTTAGGTTGTTTCTTGGCTACTATGAACAAAGTTGTGGTGAACATGGGGGTGCAGGTATCTCTTTGAGACCCTGATTTCATTTCCTTCAGATATCTGTAGGGTTGTTGGATCAATGGTAGTTCCATTTTTGATTTTTTGAGGACTCCACATTGTTTTCCACAGTGGCCACACCAATTTACATTCCCACCAACAGTGCAATGCATAGGAGTTCTCTTTTCTCCATAGCATTTTTTTTTTTTTATAATAGCCATTTTAACAGTTGTGAACTAACATCTCATTGTGGTTCTGATTTACATTTCCCTGATGATCAGAGATGCTGAACATCTTTTCATGCATTGGTTGTATGTCATCTTTGGAAAAGTCTGTTCAAGTCTTTTACGCATTTTAAAATCAGACTGTTATTTTGCTATTGAATTGTATGGGTTCCTTATATACTTTGGATATTAACCCCATATCAGATAGATGATTTACAAATATTTTCTCCTATTCCATAGGCAATTGCCTTTTCATTTTGCTGATTATTTCTTTTGGAGTGCAGAATCTTTTCAGTTTGATACAATCCCACTTGTTTATTTTTGCTTTTGTTACTTGCACTTTTGGGACCATATCCAAAAATCATTACCAAGACCAATGTCAAGGAAGCTTCCCCCTAGGTTTTCTTCTAGAAGGTTTATAGTTTCACACTAAAGCCTTTACTTAAATACATTTTAAATTAATTTTTATGGTGGTATTAGTAAGATGGAGTCTAATTTCATTCTTTTGCATGTGAATATCAAGTTTTCCCAACACCATTTATTAAAGAGACTATTCTTTCTCCATTGAGTATTCTTGGCTCCTTTGTCAAATATTAGTTGAACATCGTTTACTTCTGGGGTCTCAATTCTGTTCCAAGAGGCCTATGTGTCTCTCTCTATGACAGTACCATATTGTTTTGATTACCACAGCTTCATAATAAAGTTTGAAATCAGGAAATGTGGCGCTTCCTTCTTTGTTCGACTCAGGATTGCTTTGGGCATTTGGGGTCTTTTGTGGTTCCATACAAATTTTAAGATTATTTTTTCTACTTCTGCAAAAAAGGCGACTGGGATTTTGGCAGGGATCTCTACTGAAATAATCATAATCGGGGGCGCCTGGGTGGCGCAGTTGGTTAAGCGTCCGACTTCAGCCAGGTCACGATCTCGTGGTCCGTGAGTTCGAGCCCCGCATCGGGCTCTGGGCTGATGGCTCGGAGCCTGGAGCCTGTTTCCGATTCTGTGTCTCCCTCTCTCTCTGCCCCTCCCCCGTTCATGCTCTGTCTCTCTCTGTCCCAAAAATAAATAAAAAATGTTGAAAAAAAAATAAAAAAAAAATCATAATCATGATTTTTATCTTTCATTCTATTAATGTGGTGATTCGCACCGATTTACAGATGCTGAACCATCTCAAGGATAAATCCCATTGGGCCATGGTGTTTGATCCTTTTAATGTGCTGTTGAATTTGGTTTGCTAGCATTTTGTTGAGAATTTCTGCATCTATATTCAGCAGAATACTGGCTTGTGGTTTTCCTTTCTTGTAAGCCTTATATGGCTTTGATATCAGGGCTCATAAAATGAATTTGGGAATTTCTCTCCTTTTCAATTTTTGGAACAGTTCAAGAAGGACTGGCATTGATTCTTCCTTACATGTTTGGTAGAATTCACCAGTGAAACAATTTGGCCCTGGGTTTTTTTGTTGGGAGGTTTATAATCTCCTTGCTGTTGACCTGTTCACATTTTCTATTTCTTCATGATTTGGTCTTGTTAGATGGTATGTTTCTAGGAATTTAACCTTTACTTCTAGGTTATCCAATTTGTTGGCTACAATTGTTCATAGAAGTCTGTCAGGATTCTTTGTATTCCTGACATGTCAGTTGTAATATGTCCTCTTTGAAAGACAACTACACATTATATGCCTCAGGTTGTGATGTAGTAAGAAGTACACAGGACTATGAAATATTCTTGCAAAAAAAAAATCGTATTTAACTTCACTGATGAGATCTAACCACCATTATAAGAAATGTAAGGGATACAGCAACATATTACCCAAGTATTCTTGCGCCATAATAATAAAATCCATAAAATGGGAAATTCTATGATGATAAATTATTTTTTTATTTAATGAAAAAATTACAAGGGAAAAGCTAAAATACTGGGGTTTACAAGTCACACTAGGCCTTAGGTCCATACAAAGCTGGAGAGCTGACTCTAAGGGTTATATGAACCATGAGTGAAAGGGTAAGCCAGAAAAATCCACATGACAACAAAGTGAGCCAACAAAGAAATCTATCTTATCTTCAAGAAGCAAAGTAGGGGTGCCCGGGTGGCTCGGTCAGTTGAGCGTCTGACTCTTGGTTTTACCTCAGGTCATGATCTCCTGGTTTGTGGGTTTGAGTCCCGCATCAGGCTCTGTGCTGACTGTATGGAGCCTGCTTGGGACTCTGTCTCTCTCTCTGCCCTTCTCCAGCTTGCTCACTCTCTCAAAAATAAATACATTAAAAATTCTTTTTGAAAAAAAAGTATGATGAGGACAGTTTCTTCTAAAAATCTGTAACCATAGTCAACTGGCATGCAGATTTCAGGTTAGAAATCTGTCTGTGCTAAGGGAGAAATCCCAAATGCAAATCCTTTCTGGAGTTCTTTCACCTTCAGGATATCCAGTCCACAAATATGAACACAAATGTGCACCTAATTCCCACACTCAAGAGAAATGAAGCATCATGAACAAGAGCCAGAAGAAAACAACAGTTTAGGTTACCAAAGACTTTAGATAATGGAATTATCAACCCAAACATAAAAAACTATAAAATAAAATACAAAGTAACTTATAAATGAAGAAAAAACATGCGACTATAAACAATCACCAGGTGCATTTAAAAAAAAACTAGAACTTACAGAAAACAAAACCCCTTGCAGATTATGAAGAGAGAATTTAAGAACTGGGTAACAGTTAAGAAGAAATTATAATGCTGCAGCACAGAGACCAAAAGACGAAAATCCATAAAAGAAAATAGAAATGTCTAACATAACTCTAATCAGAGTTCTAGAAGAATGGGCAGAAAAAAAGCACAGGGGTGCCTGGATGGCTTCGTCAATTAAACTTCCAACTTTGGCTTGGTCATGAGCTCATGGTTCGTGGGTTCTAACCCCACACTGGGCTCTGTGCTAACAGCTCAGAGCCTGGAGCCTGCTTCAGATTCTGTGTCTCCCTCCCTCTCTCTCTCTGCCCCTCCCCTGTTCATACTCTCTCTCAAAAATAAATAAAATATTAAAAAAAAAATTAAAAAAAAAGAGGGGCACCTGGGTGGCTCAGTCCATTAAGCATCTGACTTCTGCTCAGGTCATGATCTTGCGGTTTGAGTTTGAGCCATGTGTTGGGCTCTGTGCTGACAGCTCAAAGCCTGGAGCCTGCTTCAGATTCTGGGTCTCCTCTCTGTCCCTCCCCTGCTCATATTCTGTCTCTCTCTCAAAAAATGAATAAACATTTAAAAAAATTAAAAAAAAAGAAAAAAGCATAAATCCTAAAATTTAGTATTGCGGGGGGGGGCACCTGGGTGGCTCAGTCAGTTAAGGGTCAAACTCTTGGTTTTGGCTCAGGTCATGATCTCATGGTCTGTGAGTTCAAATGCTGCATCAGGCTCTGTGCTGTCAGCAAGGAGGCTGCTTGGCATTCTCGTTCTTTCCCTCTCTCTCTGCCCCTCCCCTGCTTGCTCTCTCAAAATAAATAAACTTAAAAAAAATTGCTACAGGGGAAAATACAGTATCAGAGGGAAAAACACTTCAATCCGGAAGATGGACAAGAAAAGGGAGAAGGGAAAAGTAGAACAAATGGAACACACAAAATGTAACAGTAAAAACCCAACTCTATCAGTATCACAAGAAGTGTAAAAACACAGAACTGAAAATAAAAGGATAAGGAAAGATAAACAGGCAAATACAACATCATCAAAAAAAAAAAGCTGATATATAGGAGGAAAAGAGTAACTTTACAGTGGAAAAACCTGACAAACACCATCTTAGCCAGATGACCAAGGTCAGTATCACCAGTGATAAGTAACGTTGATGGTATTTGTCTTTGCTATGATATGATGAAAATGGCACTTCCCCTCTGTGGTCTTGTTGCCTATAACGCATAACCTCAACAGACAATGGGAAAAACATCAAACAGATCTGAATTGGGGGACATTCTACAAAACATCTGACCATTACTTCTCAAATGTGTCAAGGTCACCAAAAACAAGGAAAAGTCTGAGAAACTGTTACAACCAAGAGAAGCCTACGGAGACATGACTAAATGTAATGTGGTATCCTGGAACAGAATGAAGATATTAGGTAAAATTAAGGAAATCTGAATAAAATATGGACTTTAAATTAATAACAATGTAGCAATATTGGTTAATTATAACGAATGTACCACAATAAGACGTTAATAATAGAGGAAACTGGATGTGGGATGTATGGGAACTCTACTATTTTTATAATTTTTCTATAAATCAGAAACTGTCCTAAAAGTTAATTTAAAAAAAAGATGGTGTAGCTATGTCTATTCTATATTATCATGTCTGTATTACACACAAGTGTAAGACAAAAAAAAGCATTATTGTAGATAAAATAGTCATTACTTAATGATAAAGTGTTGAACTCACAAGGATATTTTATTTCTAAACCTGAGGAGTAGGTGAACAAGTGATGGTTTATTAGTCTTTATTTCTCATATGTAGTTATGATATAATCTTTTTCAACAAAATATTTTATAATAAAAGAGAAAAAAATACCTGAGTGAACAGTCTGCTGAGCTTTGATCAATGTTAAGGCAGCAGATATAATTAGTTCTGTATATTGATAGCAGCATGCTGGCAAAGGCAATGGAAAAGCAGGCACACCAATACACTGTTGGGAAGATTAAATAGGTATAATCTCTACAAAAGCCAATTTGGTGATATCTATTAATGTTATAAATGCATGTACTCTCTGACCCAGCAATTCTACTCTAGTCATTTATTTTAGATATATTTGCATGTGTGCATAAAATTATTTCACAGTTGTTTATGACAGCACTGTTTGTAGTAGTAAAAGATTAGAAACAGCCTTTATGCCCATCAATGGGAGACTGTTTATATAAATAATCACACATCTGCAATGGAATATTATATAACTGTAAAGAAAGAAAAAGCTCTTTATACACTAATATAAAGTGGCATCTTCCATATATTGCTAAGAAAAAAAATACAGAACATAATGTATAGTGTATTTGTCTAGAATATTTTGACATATAATCTAATTGTGCTCAATATTGTGTTTGCCTCTTCATATTTACTCATCTTTCTCCACCCTGCTTTGCGCACAATTCGCCAAACTGCATCTTCCAGGCAACCTTGCCCTCTAGCTTCTGATGTGTCTGAACAGTAAGTGGAATGGCGAGAAAATCAGAGGGTGGTAAAAGTGCTTCCCTCACTCTAGGCAGTTTGTATTTCTTTCTCTAAGACCACAGATCCTGTTAAACAGCTTCTGCTAAAGCTCTTGTCAAGTTCTGTTAATAGCTTCCCTTCCCTGCACTTTCAGGCCTAGGAGTGGAAATAGTTTCACACAGTTGCTGATCCTTGGGTATTTTCCTATCTCTTGTTTATTCTTTTAACTCTATCCTAATATTTATAGCTTTTCAAGGGTGGGGTGAGGTGAGGGAGAGAGAAGAAGGAAAAAAAGAGAAACACTTGAGACTTCTAACAATGGTTGCCTCTGAGTAAGAAACTTACCAGCATTTTGGCTGGTGAACGTGGTAAAAAGACTTTCATTGCACACCCTACTCTTTTGAATTTGGTCCATGAGAATGTATTATCTAGAGGGAAAATATATAAAGTAAACTGAAACATTTAAAAGAGACAAAAGAAAATACTAAGAGATACTCTCGTTGGGGCATCTTTTCTTTCACACATTTGCTATCTTTTGCCGTGTCCAGCAGGGTAAATGTGGACACAAAGAAAAAAGAGAATAGATCTTTTGGTGCAAGCATCTAGCCATCATTTTGCTTCTTGGTCATGTTTCTCCTTCAATTCTAATAGCATCAAATCACTGAAAATAATAAAAATAATTTATTAGCAGTATCTCAAGTAAATTCAAATTCACACCATCCCTATTCCTTCTTACAGTACCTGAAACTACTTCTTATTCATATGTGACCTGGTAGCTGACTCACTGAGTGACAGTAACAAGAAATTCAGCAGTTTAAAATCTTGGCTCCTTCACTTACTTGCTAGAAGCCCACGGGATTCTATTAAATAAATTTGCTCAATTTGTTCTTACCTAACTGTGCAGAGAGCTTTTGAGAAGTTTAAATAAAAGAGCATAGGCAAAGTGACAACAAAGTGTCTGGCAAATAGTAGGAGCCTGTTAGCAAATGACAGCTATTGATATCACTATTATTATTATTATTATTATTAATAAAGTAACATTACAAAATAAATTTTATTTGGTAGGTTCTCTAAGAAAGGTTTCTCCCAGGAGTCATCCTTCATCATCCGTAGTGAATATCTTTCCCTAAGTTTTACACTTCACTTAATATTTGCTAACTACTTTTTGAGGGTGACTGTTATCTTCAACTCTATACAGAAGTTTGAATTAATGTTTACTTGAGAGTAACAATAAAGAAGAACAAAACTAATAAAAATTTAACTTGAGGAATCTAAGGGGGTGCCTGTCTGGCTCAGTTGGTAGAACATAATCTCAGGGTCCTGACTTCAAGCCCCATGTTGGGCATGGAGCCTTAGGGGAAAAAAAAAAAAAAAGTAATCTAAGTATATACCAATAATATATTAAGACATAAAATAGCAAAGGTGGCAACACTAACATCAGTTAAGATCAACTTTAAGACAAAAATTATTAGAAACAAAAAAGGAAATTTTATAACGGTAAAAAGGACAATCCATCAGTAAGACAGCACAATTTGGAACATACATACATCTAACAATAAAGCCTAAAATAAATAAAGCAAAACGGACAGAACTGGAGAAACAGACAATTCAACAATAGTCGGAGACTTCAATATCCCACTTTCTTTTAAAAGAAAAAAAAAATTTTTTTTAATCTTCATTTTTGAGAGACAGAGTGTGAGTGGGGGAGGGGCACAGAGAGAGGGAGACACAGAATCAGAAGCAGGTTCCAGGCTCTGAACTGTCAGCACAGAGCCCGATGCGGGGCTCGAATTATGAACTGTGAGATTATGACCTGAGCTGAAGTCAGACGCCCAACCGACTGAGCCACCCAGGAGCCCCAATATCCCACTTTCAATGAAGGATAGGTAAAAGATCAACAAGGAAATAGAGAATATTTGAAAATACTATGAACCAAACGAGATATTTACAGAACACTATACCTAATAACAGAATACTCATTCTTTTCAAGTGTACATGGAACATTTGCCAGAATAAATCATGTCAGGGCATAAAACAAACCTTAATGTATTTAAAAGGACAGAAATCAAAGTATGGTTTTGTATCAAAATAGAATAAAATTAGAAGTCAATAGCAGAAGGACACTGGCAAGTTTATAGGTATGTGAAACTTAAAACAACACACTCCTAAATAATCAGTGAGTCAAAGAAGAAAGCTAAGCAGTCCTTAGACGGAAATTTATAGCTGTAAATGACCACATTAAAAAAGAAGAAAGATCAAGAGAACGGGAAGACAAGCTACAGACGGAGAAAAAATATCTGAAGACATAACTTGATAAAGGACTTTTGTCCACAATATACAAACACTTAAAAATCAATAGAACAAAAGAATCTGATTTTAAAAAGATCAAAATATTTAACAGACACTTCACCAAAGATATAAGATTGTAAATAAGTACATGAATAGATGTTCTATGTATCATTAGGGAATTGCAAATTGAAACAATGAGATACCACTAAACATCTATTAGTATGGCTAACATCCTAAACATTGACAACACCAAATGCTGACAAGGATACAGAGCAACAGGAACTCATTGCTGGTAAAAATGCAAAATTTCAGCCACTCTGAAAGGCAGTTTGGGTTTCTTACAAAACTAAGCATATTCCTACCACATGATCCAGCAAACATGCTCCTTGGTATTTACCTAAATCGACTGAAAACCTGTGTCCACACAAAAACCTGTACATAGATGTCAACTGTTATTTATTTTTGAGAGACAGAGCACGGGTGGGAAGGGCAGAGAGAGGAAGACAGAGAATCCAAAGCAGGCTCTGGGCTGTCAGCACAAAGCCTGATACAGGGCTTGAACCCACAACCATGAGATCATAACCTCAGCTGAAGTCAGATGCTTAACCGACTGAGCCACCCACGTGCCCCTACTGTAGCTTTATTTTTAAATGCAAAACCTGGAAGAAAGCAAGATGTCCTTCAGTAGATGAATGGATAAATAAACTGTGTACATCCACACAATGGAATATAATTCAGTGCTAAAAAGAAATGAACTTGGGGCGCCTGGGTGGCGCAGTCGGTTAAGCGTCCGACTTCAGCCAGGTCACGATCTCGCGGTCCGTGAGTTCGAGCCCCGCGTCGGGCTCTGGGCTGATGGCTCAGAGCCTGGAGCCTGTTTCCGATTCTGTGTCTCCCTCTCTCTCTGCCCCTCCCCCGTTCATGCTCTGTCTCTCTCTGTCCCAAAAATAAATAAACGTTGAAAAAAAAAAAAATTAAAAAAAAAAAAAAAAAAAAAAAAAAAAAAAAAAGAAATGAACTATCATGCCATGAAAGACACGGAGACATTTTATATATATTACTAAGTGAAAGAAGCCAATCTAAAAACGCTAATCTAAATGCATCCCATATGATTACATTTATATGGCGTTCTGAAAAAGGTAAAAATATGGAGGTAGTACAAAGATCTGTGGTTCCCAGCGGATAGGAAGGAGGGAGAGATGAATATGTGGAGCACAGGGGATTTTCAGGGGAATAAAAATATTATGTATTATACTATGATGTTGGATATATGTCATTATACATTTGGAAGAATATACAACCATCAAGCAAATCCTAATGTAAACTATGGACTTTGGGTGATAATAAAGTGTCAATAATATAATGAAGTATCACCAACTGTGACAGATGTATCACTTTGGTGAAGGATGTTGATAATGGAGAAGGCTATGCATATGAAGAGGCAAGGAATATAAGGCTATCTCTGTACCTTCCTCTCAATTTTGCTGTGAACTTAAAACTGCTCTAAAAAATTAAGTCTACTAAAAAACCAAAAACTTAAACCAATAACCTAACTTACTTTAAGAAACTAGAAGAGAGGAGCACCTGGGTGGCTCAGTTGGTTAAGCATTCGACTTTGGCTCAGGTCATGATCTCATGGTTCCTAAGTTGAAGCCCTATGTCAGGCTTTGTGCTGAAAACTCAGAGCGTGGAGCCTGCTTCAGATTCTGTCTCTCTCTCTCTCTCTCTCTCTCTCTCCCTCTCTCTCTCTCTCTCTCTCTGCCTCTCCCCAGCTCACACTTTGTCTCTCAAAAATAAATAAACACTGGAAAAAAAATTTAAGAAACTAGGAAAGAAAAGCTAACTAAACCCAAACCAAACAGAAATAATAAAGACTAGTGTGGAAACACATGAGATAGAAAATGGAAAAATGGAGAAAAATCAATGAAGCCAAAATTTGGGTCTTTAAAAAGATCAACAAAACTGACAAACCTTTCACTAGACTGACCAAGAAAGAAGAAAAAGATTCAAATTACTAAAATCATGAACGAAAGAGGGGACATTGATATTAACCTTACAGAAATAAAAAGGATTATAAAAGAATACTACAGTCACATGCCAACAGATGAGATAATCTAGATGACATAAATTCCCAGAAAGACACAACTACTGAAACCGACTCGATAAAAAAATAGAAAATCTGAACAACACTTTGTAACAAGTGAAAAGATTGAACTAGTAATCCAAAAACTTCCTATAAAGAAAAGCCCAGGACTATATATGGCTTCACTGCCACCAAACATTTGAATTAATGACCAATCATTCACAAACTCTTCCCAAAAAAAGTAAGAGGAGGGATCACATCCCAACTCATTCTATGAGACCTGGATTATCCCAAAACCAAAACCAGTGAAAGCAATCACAAGAAAACCACAACAAATATCTATTACGACTACAGACAGAAAAATCCTTAACAAAATACTAGCAAACAAAATTTAGCAATATCTAAAATGTATTAGGGGTGCCTGGGTAGCTCAAACAGTTAAGCATCCAACTCTTGATTTTTGCTCAGGTCATGATCTCACAGTTTGTGAGACTGAGTCTCATGTCAGAGTCTGCTTGGGATTTTCTCTTTCCCTCTCTGTCTGCCCCTCCTCCACTTGCTTTCTCTTTCTCTCAAAATAAACTAAAAATAAATAAGGAAATAAAATGTATTCAACACCACAATCAAGAAGAATTTGGGAATTTGTCCACAAATGAAAAGTTGGTTTAACATATGAAAATCAATCACTGTATTATACCATAATAATAAAGGAAAAAGAACACACAATCATCTCAACAGACTCAGAAAAAGTATTTACCCTTGCATGGTAAAACCACTCCACAAATAAGGAAAAGAAGAAACATTCTCAATTTGATGAAAGCCAGATGAAAAGCTCAGAGATAACATACGTAAGAGCAAAAGACTGTTTTTCTCCTAAGATTAAAAACAAGACAAGGATGTCTGTCCTAAACGAAGTACTGGAGGTTGCAGCCAGAGCAATTAGGCAAGAGAATAAAATAAAAGCAAACAGACTGTAAAAGAAGAAGTACAACTCTTTCTATTCACAGATGACATGATCCTGTATAAAGAAAATGCAAAGCAATCCACTTAAAAATGATCAGAACCATTAAATGAGTTCAGCATAGTTTTACGACATGAGATTAAAATACAAAAATCTATTTTGATACATCTGAATAACCAATCTGAAAATAAAATAATTCAATATATATAATATAGCATCAGAAAGAGTGAAATACTTAGGAATAAATTTTATAAAACAAAAGACCTGCACACTGAAAACTATAAAAATGTTGTTGAAAGAAAGAAAAAGAATCTAATGTGAAAGTCTCTGGTACTCTCCTGGGAATCAAGAACTCTGCCTTTTGAACTCTTCTGTTTGGCTAAACAAGAATACTACCTGGTCTTAAACTTCATGGATATGCTTTAATAAAAGACAAACCTTTTTTCAGCTGGTATTCCCTTCATGTTTTAAAGTAATGTTTCTTAAATTTAACATGTACATAACTTATCTGATGATGTCATAAAAATGCAGATTTTGATTCAAACTGGGGATGGGTGGGAGGAGGGGCCGAGGTTCTTCATTCCTAACAGCTCTCAGATGATTCCAATATTGTTGGTTCTCAGACCACACTTCTAGCAGTTTTTAAGTAATTGCATACATGCAACCGGCCTAACTCACTAGGAGAAAGAAACAATAAGATGGGTGGCAAATCGTGAGAGGAATGAGTCTGATGGATCTTTTAAGGTTTTCATAACCAAACACAATATATTCCCTATCAGTAATTAACACACACTTGCCACCACCCCTCCATTGTGGCCACCACTGATGCCGCTAGCCAGCTAGATTGAGACTAAATCCATATAAAACTTATAAAACCTGTTATACAAAGATCATCCCACAGAACTTTAACTGTCACCTCTTCCTCTGCATTTTTTCTCTAGTATTCCTTTGTCTAGTCAGTGTCTCTCACGTGTTATTTGGAGACCAGGGTATAGTCCCAGGCGATTACTCTATCAACTGGTCTACAGACAATTTGATGAAAAAGTAAAAATTTTGATCACCAAACATTTCCCAAATTTGAAAAGATAAGGACTTTAAAGAAAATTCTTTTAAGTCTTTAACTGTTATGTTTCCAGGGTCACACATACTCTACAAGGATACTTAAGAGGAGACTGTTTTGGCTAACAAAGCTTCACATCATGAGAACTGTTCACATTGGTTAAACATGTATTTTGTTATTATTATGTGTTAAATCTCAAATTTAAGAAAAAGAATCAATGCCTCAAAGGTTCACTGAAGAGCAAAAGTGATAAAAATACATTTAACTCAGAATGTCATAAATGATAAATGATATACTATCAGAGTTTAAATAATGTGATCTTGGAATGGACTGTGGCCAGTGAATTAGAATTAGTTTGCACAGAAGACCTCCTTGTTCCCATTGTACTGTAACACATTATTAAACAGGGACTGAAACATTATAAAACAGGGACGAGAAGCGACTGAAGTATTCACAGAATTTTCAACCACTCCAGCCTGCGATCAAAGCCTGCATTATGAATTTTGTCACTGAAAACAAAGATAAAACTGTAGTCAAAGGAACTTCCAACTTACTTTAACAAAAACAGGCATAAATGGTTAGTGAAACACTAATCACGAATATGCTAAAAGAAAACAATCTGCTGGCAAAATTCTATCATCAGATGACACTACTGGACATTTATGTTTGGTACACAGTAAGGAAGAACAATTACTATTACAGATGTATATTCTTAAATATTTTGTTTTATGGCTGGAAGAAACCACTAGTGTTCAGAATATGAATCAACTCATGGCATATACACCATGTAAATCAAGAAATATATGCAACTTTTAACTGATTATCAGTGAAAACATGAAACAGAAGGGATTTTCTTTTAACCAACAATTATTTTTGAACCTTGACTTGAAAAGGTATACTGGGATCAGTATGGCACCTGAAAGCCAATTCACACATGGCTTCATTTATCGACAACAGCTGGCATTTGCCAGTGAGTTGCCTATTCTTGAGTTAGTGTTAAAAACTGCATGGCTAAATGCGTAAGGAGCACTAAGGAATCTACTCCTGAAATCACTGATGCACTATATGCTAACTAATTTGGATGTAAATTAAAAAAAAAATGTTACGAAAAAAATTGCATGGCAAACTATGAATATAATTCAAACTGCAGCCCTTGAGCAGGTATCTTTAGCATGTTATCTCATCAAGAGAAAAGAATGCTAATAAAAACTATTCAAATGAAGTATACAAACTTTTTTTCACGAAAATGATAGTCAGTAAATAATTTCTACGATTACCTGTGGTTTACTCAAGTGGCAGATTTCCATGGCCAACAGTAGAGTGAATAGTGTGAACTTGTCATTTGAGGGCAAAATTCTTAAGGTATATAAAGAGCAAATCATGATACAAATGCCTCAACCAAAAGAAGTCTGACCTTTCCAATATCTAGCCATTTTCTCTCCTTGTGGCAGAAAAAAATCAATGTCTTAGTATTAGGTATACCTAACAATCATATTCAATCATCACACTAGACCTAAAAACTTTTTAGAAATGAATACAACCAAAAGGAGAGATTTACCAGTGCCACCTTCCAAATATTCAGTGTCACTGCTGAGTGCCACTCATTTGTCAACTCAGTGCCTCACCTAACACTGTATGTAGTTTTCGATGAGGATTCCTGTAATAATTTTTGTATCCATCCAAATATAAATATCTAAAACACCTAACAGAATCATCCTATACTTCCTATTCCCAAAAACCTATAGTTGAAAAGTGAGATTAGTAGAATTAAAAAGTTGGAAAAAAAAGTTAAATATGAAAGCTTAACTTTTATTTTAGTGAGCTAGGTATCAGTATGGTGAAAGAATACAGCAGTAATTGCTTTTCCTGATGTTTAAATTACTTTAGAATACGCTTTAATATTATTAGTTGACTCTTAACACAGGTTTGACCTGCATGGCTCCACTTATAAGTGGATTTTTGGGGATAAATTCAGTGTACAGTACTATAAATGTATTTTCTATCATAATTTTCTTAACATTTGCTTTTCTCCAGCTTACTTTATTGTAAGAATACAGTATATAATACATATAACATATAAAATATATGTGAATTGGCTGTTTATGCTAGCAGCAAGGCTATGAGTAGATAAGTTTTAGGGAAATCAAACGCTGTAGGTGAATTTTTGACTGCACAGTGTTAGTACCCCTAATGACTGTGTTCAAGAGTCAACTGTATAATGGAGATGTGTGACTTACTCTTTTGTCTTTATTTAAAATCCATGGTATATTTGAAGACCCATCATGTGGTCCACAAATTCTAAATGTTTGAGAAACACTACTTTCTCTACTACTTTCCATTTATAAGAAGCTATTATTTCTTCCTATGAATTATGCTAGGGAAATTTTGTTTACCCTTATTATTAAACTTCTCACATTAGAAAAGCACTTCATTATCTGCATTTACATTGCCTATTTTTATTTTTTTTTAAAAGAGGGTCTTACTTCAGTATGTATAGCCTCTAGGAAAAACAAATCTAATAATTATTTCAA
This sequence comes from Prionailurus viverrinus, assembly GCF_022837055.1. NCBI lineage: Eukaryota > Metazoa > Chordata > Mammalia > Carnivora > Felidae > Prionailurus > Prionailurus viverrinus. The sequence goes on along the minus strand of NC_062571.1, from coordinate 53,104,557 downwards.
TTTCTCCTTGAACCCTACTCCCCTTGAAAGTCATTCTTTCCATCTGACCTTCCCAGAACCTGAACTGCCTTCATATACCTATTATAGCCAAGGTGATATTAAAAATGTTTAATAACTGGTATAACCTAAACACCAGAGACACCATAATCATGTGGCTGTAATGGAATGTGGTAACTAAATATCAGCCTTACTTACAGCTTCCTTTAAATCATCTGCTCTACTTTTTTCAATGCTAGCCCTATTCTAAAAGATCTCTGGTTATTACTTCCCTGCCCAAGTTGCAGAAAGAAGAAAGTAGTTTTCATGAAGGATAACCACATAAATTGGAATCCAAAAATGAGATTAACACTGTCTATTAAGTCTTTAACTTCCCTTTTATTCCTTAATAGAAGAATTAAGGATAAGTATTATAAAGAACACATTGTTGTTTTCTTTCTCATACATCAATGGTCTCCAAAGAATAAGGCTCTTCTGGTCAGCTCTTTATTATAGTTTTGTTATTTGATTTTATCCACAGAGTCAGATGTCCCAGTTTTTTATCCACTCAACCAAAATAAAAACATTTAATACACAGACAAATGGGTGGATTTGAGGATATATTAAGGATAATGTAAACTATTAGCAAAACAAAAAAATAACATTTAGAGAGGAGATAACAGAAAGGGAATAGAGAAATTTACAAAAAAGCAAAGAGATGGGTCACTTTTAAATAAACCTGAGATCATAGAGTTAAAAAACAACATCACATATATCTTTGTTGTTTTTCATGATCTGCTTACCCAACTTTGGAAAAACTATTAAGTATTCAGCATTGCATTGAGGACATGCCACTCTGGCTGTACTGTTTCCTCTTTGTTTTTCATCTACCCAACGCTGTAGACAAGCCTGGTGAACCCATTTTGTAGATCCTCTGCACCTGCATGGTCTCACCCATTCAGCTGTTCTATCATCTTCATCAGTGGCAAAACACACCCAGCAACTTCTGTAAATTAAAGAGAAATAATGACGTTATCTTTAAGACCCCAGCCTCCCTTCCACCGCAGCACTCACTTAATGAGATAAGCCTACTATGTTATAATATAGAACCTCTACTTTACATTCAAATACCAAGGTGACAAAACAATCAATAGATTTCCAGTTGGAGTTTCTTCTTTTTGGTTTTTCCTTATATTCTTCTGCAGAATCTTGTTTTCTGAATTTTCCTTTTATGTAATTCCCTCCATCTTTCCAATAATTCTTCACCTTCTCTTATGAATCAGAGTGCAAAAAGACAACCCTCAAGCTGCTTTTGTTTTAGAAGACCCTAATAATTCTTTGGGTAAGCACAGAAATATGTGAAATTCAGTGTTTTCCCCACTTCAACAACACTAAACCTCTTCAACTTGGAAAACTAAAGGATTATACAAATAATTTCACTATGGTCTCATTCAATTTTCAACGGAGGGGAAAAATAATTTCTCTTTCTGGTAAAGAATGATTATGTGAAGAGGGAAAGATTATTAAGTCTTAAAAAAATAAAGGGGGAAGAGATAAAGACATCAGGATAAACTGTTTTAGGATAGTGATATAGTAAATTTGGCCCTACATGTTTCAAGTATGAATGACTTTCTTTTTTCTGTGGAGTTATATTTATTATATTTGAAATCTAGAAGTCTCAACTCTGAGATGTTTATATTAAAAATTCAATTGAGACGGTTAATTTTAAAACATATTCCAGGGGTGCCTGGGTGGCTTAGTAAGTTAAGCATCCAACTCTTGATTTCAGGTCAGGTCATGATCTTACAGGTCCCTGAGATTGAGCCCCACATCAGGCTCTATGCTGACAGCTTAGAGCCTCCTTGAAATTCTCTCCCCTTCTCTGCCCCTCCCCCACTCACAAGTGCTCTTTCTCTCAAAAATAAATGAAACTTTAAAAAAGTTAGAAAAAAATGTTTCCCATTTTGCTTTTCTTAGAGAGAGTGTGTGCACATGTGTGCAAGTGGGGGTGAGGTGCAGAGGGAGAGAATCCCAAGCAGGCTCCTTGCTCAGCAGGGAGCCTGATGTAGGGTTCTATGCCACAACTCTGGAATCATGACCTGAGCCAAAAATCAAGAGAAGGCTCAACTGACTGAGCCACCCAGGTGCCACCCACCCCCCATTTTGCTTTTAAGAATACCTGAAGTCTAGGGGCACCTGGGTGGCTCAGTCACTTGGGCATCCGACTCTTGATTTCGGCTTAGGTCAAGATCTCAAGGTTTGTGAGTTCAAGCCCTGGGATGGAGTGTGCTTGGGATTCTCTCTCAAATACACTTAAAAAAAGAGAAAGTACCTCATGAAGTCTAATTTTTTTCTTGTGGAATTAGGTTGCAATTCATTATTTTTTCTCCCAATTGACACAAGTTGGCACTGATTTTCATTACGGCAAATACAGTTTAACTCCATGAGACCATTCACTTCTCCCCACCCCCATTGAAGTGTGTACAATTAGAAACTGCTAACTGAAGCTTGTTATCTACTGTGCACTTAAAAAAATTTTTTTTAACATTTATTCATTTTTTTGAGAGAAACAGAGCGTGAATGGGGGAGGGGCAGAGAGAGAGGGAGACACAGAATCTGAAGCAGGCTCCAGGCTCCAAGCTGTCAGCACAGAGCCTGATGCGGGGCTAGAACTCACAAACCGCGAGATCATGACCTGAGCTAAAGTTGGCCGCCCAACTGACTGAGCCACCCGGGAGCCCCTCTACTGTGCACTTTAAAAAATGTTTTAATGTTTATTTTTGAAAGAGAATGAGAGAGTGCATGGGCACATGTGCACGCACAAGCAGGGGAGGGGCAGAGAGAGGAGCCAGAGAATCCGAAGCAGGCTCCAGGCTCCAGAGCTGCCAGCACAGAGCCTGACATGGAGGCTCAAACCTACCAACAGTTGAGATCATGAACTGAGCTGAAGTTGGACACTTAACCAACTGAGCCACCTAGGTGTCCATCTACTTTGCACTTTTCATTTAATTAAATAAATTGCTTCTGTGAGAACTAGCTTAACTATGCTCAATGGGAAAGACTAGTCAGGTACTGTAGATTCATGAGGTCTCCAGTCCTTGTAGAACAACATATATTTTAACTGGGTGCTCCAATTAAAAACTTCCAATTAGAACAGGTAAGAAAACTTCCTATTTTTTTTTTTTTTTAAGTAGGCTCCATGCCCACTGTGGGGCTTGAACTCATGACCCTTAGAACAAGAGTTGCATGCTCCACTGACTGAGCCAGCCAAGCACCCCAGAACAGGGGAAAAATACTTAATTCATAGCAACATCCAAAACTGTGACTTTATTCAGCTTTCAAATTCAATCAGGTTTCATACGACCTAGGTAAAAATGGGAGGTAGGCAGTGTTTGTTTAGCACCATGACCCACCTCAGTCAAGCTGTCTCAGCTCTCATACTACCTTATGGTTATCTAAAAGTGCCCCTTCCTCCTCTCCATCTTTTAAATTTTATTGTGGGAAAATATACATAAAATTTACAACTTTTAAGAGTATAGTTCAGTAGCATGACGTACATTCTTACTGTTGTACAACCATCATCACTATCCACAGTTTGACTGGGTATAACTATATAATTTACAAAGTTTTGCATACATTTCAAATGACAAGTATAAGCAAACAGACTTGGTTAACTGGGGTGTTAGAATATATGTGCCCCACAACTGAGGAAATTTTATATTTGTTTACCTCTGGGAAATGAGATATACAGTTGTGATAACAAACCAGGCATAATACCTAGAAACGTTCTAGGTTCTTCTAAGATTTTCATTTCAACAATGAGCAGCATATGTAGCTAAGTACATCTAGACCAGCATAATTAATCAGCATTAAGGTGAATTGAATAAACCCAATTTCAGTCACCAGGAAAAAAATAAAACGTAAAAATATATCTCCTCAGAACCTTAGTACCAGGCTGAACCAAACGAAATTGCCTACGTTCATCTGTTTTAGACCTACATAAATGGCAATCTCATATTTCAATTTAATGCAATTACTTGTATAACTATATTCCCCACAAATTCTCATCAGTGTAAGTTTATTTTTCTTAAACATTTTTTAAAGTTTATTTATTAAAAAAAATTTTTTTTAATGTTTATTTATTTTTGAGTGAGAAAGTGAGACAGAACGTGAGGGGGGAGGGCCAGAGAGAGGGAGACACAGAATTGGAAGCAGGCTCCACTCTGAGCTGTCAGCACAGAGCCCCACGTGGGGCTCGAACCAGGAACCATGACCTGAGCTGGAGTCGGTGGACACCCAACCGACTGAGCCACCAGGTGCCCCTTATTTATTTATTTTGAGAGAGAGAGAGAGGGAGAGCGTGCGCGCAAGAGTGAGCAAGCGCACAAGCAGGGGAGGGGCAGAGAGACAGAATCCCAAGCAGGCTCCGTGCTGTCAACGCAGAGTCTGACAGGGGGCTTGGCTCGATCTCGCCAACTGTGAAATCATAACCTGAGCTGAGATCAAGAGTGGGACATTCAACTGACTGAGCCACCCAGGTGCCCCTTTCCTAAAATTTTATTATGAAAAATTTCAAACTTTCAAAAAAAGCTGAAAAACTGTTCAGTGACTACCCTTTTTCTCAATATCTATATTCTATAATTCTTGTAATTTTGCTTTATATGTCCTTTACTCCATATTCATTTATCAATCTTTTATTTTTGATGTACTTCAATGTTGAGGCATCAGTATATTTCACTCCTAAACACTTTTACAGTTTTACTTTTTAGAAGGTACTCAACTGACATTTAAAGCAAGCACTTTCGGATGTTTTCTAATTTCACAACTATGGTAGATAAGGTAGTTGAACGGTGATTTACAGTGGAAACTCATTAGGAGTTAAACCTAATAAGAATTGTTAACACAAATAACCTTGTTTTGTTTGATTCATAGTGATAGTATACAGTTTACAAATTTGGGTTTTGAAGCTAAGCCTCATACCGATTAATTGAAATTATCTTACAGATGAGATATTAAAAGAAACCTTATTGACACCAATACGCTCAAAAAAGTGTGCCTGATTTTCAACATCTACCAACTTACCACATCCATTTTCTCTTTATTTCAACTGTTAGTGTTAATCTGATGATGGTCATTTGAGATCAAATAGGAAACTTCTGATAACACTAAATCACTTCATCTAAAAATTATAGTTTAGATACAGATAAATACGAAATGGCAATTTCTAATAATAGTAGAGACATTGCCAGCAACATTTACTGAGTATTCACTGGGTCCATGTGGCTGCACAAATAAAATAAATGGAAGATTGTATCTATTTGGAAAATCCTATAAACTAACTGGGGTCACATCCAACATAATAAGGTTCCAGAAATTACCATAGGTATACCTTAAGAAGAAATTGAAGGATCAATTTGGATAGATCAGAGAAGGCTTCAGGGAGGAGTGATAGTAGAAATTAGCAAAAGCAGGGACAAATGATTACAGAGATTCTTGAAACAAAGTTTCCTGGACCAGCAGTTTCAAGATCACTTGGGAACTTGCAAATTCTCTGGTTCTACCCCAGATCTACTTAATCTGAAACTGTGAAGAAGCGCCTTGAATTCTCTGAAGGTGATCCTGAGGTAAAGTTTGAGAACTGATGGTATAGAAAAATGGCAGGTAGGAGAAAAAAAAAAAAAAAAAAAAAAAAAAGGCAAAGAGATTGGTGAAAGCAAACCGTTATGAAGGAGACATTTACTAGATTTGCTTAAGTCAGAAATAAGTGCTTTTTTGGGGCGCCTGGGTGGCGCAGCCGGTTAAGCGTCCGACTTCAGCCAGGTCACGATCTCGCGGTCTGTGAGTTCGAGCCCCGTGTCAGGCTCTGGGCTGATGGCTCAGAGCCTGGAGCCTGTTTCCGATTCTGTGTCTCCCTCTCTCTCTGCCCCTCCCCCGTTCATGCTCTGTCTCTCTCTGTCCCAAAAATAAATAAAAACGTTGGAAAAAAAAAATTTAAAAAGAAATAAGTGCTTTTTTCATATAAATAACAGTATAGAACTATGTATGCTGACAGTGCTCTTGCAACCCTGGTGAATTCCTAAAAACCTGCCGGACTTTCTGCAAGAAGTGTTGCAAGCACCAACTCCATGAAGTGACACAGTACAAGGAAGGCAAAGATTCTCTTTATGACCAGGAAAAGCGGAGTTTATGACAGGAAGCAGAATGGCTATGGTGGGTAGCTTAAGCCGATTTTCCGGAAAAAGGCTAAAACTACAAAGAAGACTGTGCTGAGGCTTTAATGTGTTGAGCCCAACTGCAGATCTAAGAGAATGCTGGCTATTGAGAGGCAAGCATTTTGAACTGGGAGGAGATAAGAGAAAAGGGCCACATGTCACATGGTCCAGTTCTAAGCTTCATATTTTAAAATCTTGAGGTTATGTTCACTTCAAAAAAAAAAAAAAAAAGGTAACACTACAGAAAATGTTAATTTCTAAAGAATTTATTGATTTACAACCTTACTACATATAGGAGTTTATTCTATTTAATTTGGAAAGAACATCAGTCTGTGATATAAGGGCCAGATAGATGGGAATATATAACCATATAAAAATAAAAATGGTTACATGAATGTTTTTAGGCAAACAGCCTATATTATATAAGACAGAGTTACTAGTCTTCAGGGTTGGAAAAAAGGAGGGGAAGGAACAAAATATGAATGTGTAGGAATCCTTTTTTTCCTCATTAAAAAAAATTTTTTTTAATATTTATTTATTTTTGAGAGACACAGAGTGTGAGTGGGGGAGGGGGCAGAGAGAAAGGGAGACAGAATCCGGAACAGGTTCCAGGCTCTGAGCTATCAGCATAGAGCCGGACTCGGGGCTCGAACTCACAAACCGCGAGATCATGACCTAAGCCGAAGTCGGACGCTTAACCAACTGAGCCACCCAGGCGCCTCTTTCCTCATCTTTTAAAAACTTCTGATAGACTGACCAGGAACAACAGCTGAGAAGATCTTATAATTATGCTTTCCCTCTCTGATTCCCCATATCCTACTCCCTTTTTGGTGAAATCTATTTCAGCTATTTATTCTCTAATTCTCTGCCTTCTTATAGTGAGAAAAAGAGGGGACTGAAAATGACAGGTTTATTCTCAAGATTTTAGAATGAGAGAGTAGAAGAATGTACAGCACGATTTCTCCTCTTTTTAAGGAACAAACAATGTCCACCCTTCCCTCTAACATCAGTCCTGTATGTGGTTTAGGCAGTTAGTCCTCCCCTATCCCCAGCTCCAGGAAAAGTAATCCTTAGACTGGTTTAAGGGTGTATCCTAACTCCAAATTATAGTGATTGGAGGACTGGGCCCATGAAGCTGGTATTATCAGAGTGAATCTTAGAATTTTTGCTGGGAAAGCTGGTACACAGGTTTTCTCTTTTCTACAGAGCTTTAAGGCAGGAAGGTGTGAGGCTAAATGAAGGTGTAATGGTATTACTGCCAAGAGAACCACCATGTGCAGCCTAAAGAAACCAGAGGAAGCTGAAAGATGGAAACTGATGGCTTTGAGACATGGATCAAGCTGTGCTTAAAGCTAAATATACTCTTACACTGTTCACTTACATAAACCTATAGCTGTGTGTGTGGTTTTAAGTTTAACCAGTCTGGGGCAGATTTCCCAACAGGTGCAACTCAAACAATCTTGATGGTGTGAAAAATTAGATAGAAGAGATGGCCCCAGAACAATCATATGATATAAACTCCAAACAGCTTTTATAAATACACACAGTATTTTTTGTCAACAGCTTTGTTCCCTACTGTTCAGAACTTGAACAGATAAGTCTTAAATACACCTAATTTCTACTGCAAGTGCTTTGAATCTTGCAAGCTTTTCTATTTTTTACACTGGGCAAAATACGTTCTTGATTTTGCTACTGGATCAGGTCTTTTGAGATAAACACAGATAAAAAAGATAAAACCCAACATGTTCAAATTAAAAATTTTTACTGATAACACCATAATATTTACATTCAGGGTCAATATAACAATTCTACTTGAATTCAAGTTATTACAATTTTAATGTTATGATTTATGGGATACATTTTGAATATCCTAAAAGGTGAGAATAACTGGCTCTTTCCCATTTCAAAGGACAAAGCCAAAAACTTTTCAAAGTCCATACCCTAGAAAAGGTTGTAATTTCAGACCAAACCTTAAGTTTCTTTTTCTTTTTTTACTGTTTATTATTATTTTTTTTAATTTTTGAGACAGAGATAGAGCATGAACAGGGGAGGGGCAGAGAGAGAGGGAGACACAGTATCTGAAACAGGCTCCAGACTCTGAGCTGTCAGCACAGAGCCTGACGTGGGGCTCGAACCCACAAATTGTGAGATCATGACATGAACCAAAGTCGGACGCTTAACCGACTGAGCCACCCAGGCGCCCCTCTAAGTCTCTCTTTAAGTCATTCCCCATCCACCTTCAATCCTCCAATCTCTTAGAAAGTGGTATTCAATGTGATGCACAAACATCTTTTGAGAATTTACTAGAAATACAAATTCTCAGGCCACCCAAGACCAACAGAATCAGAAACTCTCGGGGAGGGACCTGATACTACATTTAAAAAAAATCATTCAAAAACATTTTAGGGGAGCCTAGGTGGCTCAGTTGGTTAAGTGTCCAACTCTTGATTTCAGCTCAGGTCATGATCATGGTTTGTGAGTTCACCCCTCCCCCACGCTCTGTGCTGGCAGTGTGGAGCCTGCTTGGGATTTTCTTTCTACCCCCCCAGCCCCTCCCCCACTAGAGCACTCACCCTCTCTCTCCAAATAAACTTACAAAATTTTTTTTAACTTAAAATTTTTATTGTGGTAAAATACATATAAAATGTATCATCTTAACTATTAAAAAAATTTTTTTAATGTTTGTTTTTGAGAGAGACAGAAAGCAAACGGGGGAGGGGCAGAGAGCGGGAGACACAGAATCAGAAACAGGCTCTTAGGCTCTGAGCTGTCAGCACAGAGGCTGACATGGGGCTTGAGTTCAAAGGACACAAGTTCATGACCTGAGCCGAAGTTGGACGTTTAAGCCACCCAGGCACCCATTTTTTTTTTTTTTTTTTTTTTTTTTGAGAGAGAGAGAGGTGGGGGGAGATGGATAGAGGGAGAGAGGGAATCTTAAGCAGGCTCCACGCTCAGCGCAGAGCCTGACACATGGGGCTCAATTCCGTGACCGGGAGATCATGACCTGGGCCGAAATTAAGAGTTGGACACTCAGCTGCCTGAGCTACCCAGGGACCCCCCATCCCCCATCTTAACCATTTTTAAGTGTGCAATTTAGTGGTATTAAATACATTCACAATGTTGTACAACCATCACCACCACTCATCTTGTAGCTCTTTTACCTTGTAAAACTGAAAGTCTGTACCTATTAAACAACTCCCCAATCCTCCTTTCCCTAGTCCCTGACAACCACCATTATAGTGTGTTCATGGTTTTGACTATTCTAAGTACCTCAAATAAGTGGAATCATCTAGTATTTGTCTTTGGCTTATTTCACTTAGCATAATGTCCTCCAAGTTCATCCATGTTGGAACACACTGCAAAATATCCTTCCTTTTCAAGGCTGAATAATATTCCATTGTATGTATATACCACATTTTGCTTATCTGTTCATTGTTCAATAGATACTTGGGTTGCTTCCATATTTAGCTACTGTGAATAACACCGCTATGAACATGGGTGTACAAATATTTGAGACCCTGCTTTCAATTCTCTGAGGTATATGCCCAGAAGTGGCACTGTTGGATCACACAGTATTCCATTTTTAATTTTCTGAGGAACTGCTGACATTGTAACAAGCCCTACAGGTGATCACAATACCTAAAGTTTGAGAATCTCTGCTATAGTCATTCCTCTGTATTCTTTTAAGCCTCAAATACTGTATTCACCATAACACAGAAATGAAATTTCATTTTACACCCAACATAAAAATTTTAAAATTATTTGGTTTTTAATTTAAACCACTTCTCAACCTTTTGGCTAAGATCAAGTGTGGTTTTTAATTTAAACAAGAAGTAAAATGCTCAAGATTTTTTTTTTCTCCTAAGGTAAAGAGCTAGCTAAATGTGGGGAAAAGACTATGCAACTTCAAGGTGTTCTATAACGGAGCAAAGAACTTGGGGTGTGGAGCCAGACTGTTCAAGTTCAAACCCCTGTCTACCACTTATTATAGGTGTAACAACAGAATCTCTTGTATTGTAAGGCAGGGGTTCTTAATCTGGGGTCCATGAAAATTTATCCCAGAAAATTTGGATGGGGAAAGAAATTACATCTTCACTTTTGCTAACCTCTAAATAAAATTTAATTTTCCTCCAATGATGAATGTAAGCAAACCATAATAATATTAACAGTACAGCAATTAGAAATTACAGTATATTGGCCAGAAGTTTTCATATTATGTTACAGCTACCTGTGCAGATCCCAAAATAACATTTACTCATTGCAAATTTGAATGTAGTTATCAGACCAACCAATACAGCTTGTATTTTAAGGTATTAAATAAAGCTCATATTACTGTATCAGATTTTTAACAGGTTGATTGGTTTCATTTATTTTCCTTGTTTGTTTATTTTTGAAAGAGAGAGAGGGCAAGTGAGGGAGGGGCAGAGAGAGAGTTGCAAGCAGGCTCCACACTGCCAGTGCAGAGCCTGACACAGGGCTTGGACTCACCCATGATAAAATCACGACCTGAGCTGAAATTAAAAGTTGGGTACTTAACGGACTGAACCACCCAGACGCCCCTCATTTCTGATACTATGTATTTTGTGTTCTTTTGTGTTCTTTCAAAACATTCTGAGCAGGAACCCAAAGGCTTAACCAGTCTGCCAAAGGAATGGTCAGCATTAAAAAGGTTTAATGTTAAGATCTCCTATTGTAAAAGATTAAACAAATGATCATGAAACTACATAAGCATGAACACTAAATGAACTAAATGAACACTAGTAATAATGGTACTGATAAAGACGGGAATGGTGTCTGGGGTGCTTGAGTGGCTCAGTTAGTTAAGCGTCTGACTCTTGGTTTTGGCTCAGGTCATGATCTCACGGTTCATGGGATCGAACCCCACAGTGGGCTCTGCACTGACAGCACGGAGCCTGCTTAGAATTCATTCTCTCTCTCTCTCTCTCTCTCTCTCTCTCTCTCTCTCTCTCTCCCCACCTCTCTCTACCCCTCCCCTGCTCCAGCTTGCTCTCTCTCAAAATAAATAAACTTAAAAAAGATGACAAAGATGGTGTCAACTTTACATCTATGGCTAGATGTTATGGATGCAATTTGTTACCTAAATTAGCACATAAGGGAATTCTGCTTGGCACCCTGGTATTCAGTGGAAAAAGTCCTGGATTCCTAATCACCACCCCTCCCCCCCCCCCCCGCCCCCACCACACACACGTTTTCAATAGGCCAATACCACTGCATAAGATATTCATTCAAATCCTCTCAATTCATTTTCTTCCACCGTTCTTTTCCTTCTACTATCTCTTTAAATGCCTCCTGCTTGCTCAGGTACACACTATTTACTTCTACACCTTCCCACCTGGCAAGTTGGGGCACATTACTTTACAAAGTAAAGGAAAATCTGGGAATTATCACAATTGGCTCAAAGGTTAAAGAACAAATCACTATTAACACAATATGAAGAAAAAAATGATGAATCTAAAGATTGTTATTCTTCAAAATAAATGTGTAGACTCAACAGTATTGGTAATATCACTAAATCTGTACCCTTTACATGCCACCCTTTACAAAAGATTATTTTATACTACATGATTTTAAAACTGTAACTTTTTTCCAGGTACAGATCCTAACAGTAAGCTTTATATACTGTTCAAGGAATACATGGTTAGTTTGTCTAAAACCTAAGATTATTCAAGATCTCCTCTTGAATCAGCTTGAGTACCTACTAAGTACATTCATTATTTGATGCCACAAGGACTACATTAAGTGCCAAGAAAAGATATTACAATGTGAGTAATAAGTTATATAGAAATGTGAGGATGACAGTACGACGCAGCTGAGTTGGTTTCATGAAAAGGACATAACTACGGATGAGAATTTAAGCTGGATTGGGAAATGAAAAGAGTAAGGGTATTCAAACTAAGAAAAATTGCATAAACAAGACAGAAATGAGCATATGATCATGGACAATAAGAACACCAACATAGTTGAAGTGGATTTTAAGGTAAACCTAGATATTATAAACCAGTTAGGAAAGGATGGATGACAAAGATAACCTTACATCATAGGGCTCATTTGTGACTCATCCACTGTTTATATGGTTATTTTTTAAAAGTACATGGAAAAAAGGGGAGGAAACTTTACCAATAAAAGTTTCTCAATAGCATATTTATTTACTAAATAAGTAAGTATGGTTATCTAATAAAACTGTCAGTAAAGTTTATCTTTACAGACTCAAATTGCAGGTGTATATCTTGGATTATTAGAAAGATCTGGGAAATCATAGGCTCCTGCCTTAGAGATCACTTTGATTAAAACTGGAGTGTAGCAGAATGGAATTCCAGGAGGTAGGAGAGAGAACGATGAAACAAGCTTTAAATTACTGCTGTTGTATTATATATGGTGCCTCAACAATGTATTTGCAGGACTGTTTTAAGTAAAGAGAACAAGCAGTCCTTAATTCAGAACATGCTTTAGAGACCCATACTCTGGTTAATGCAAGGAAGGCCTCATTTAACAATGGAAAAAACTGCACACTGTTTTGTCTCACGATTAAAAGTTTCACACACCATGTATTCTGGTACAGGAACTGTACCATCAAGAAGAATAAAAATCCCTTTATGTGTCTGTTCACATAAGTGGAATGGAAGTTAAAGTATCTGAATTCATCAAAAGATAAAACCACAATCACAACACATTACCAAAGGGTAAAACTGAAGGGAAATACACTCCAATCAAGCATATACATGCCATCCCCTTTGTCTCTGATATTCAGAAACTCTGCAAGAGTAATTATTTCCATCTTAAATAAACAAGGAAACAAAAGCCTAGAAAGGTTAAGTAATCTGCTCAACGCCTTACAGAGAGGCACGGATGCAACCTAGGCCTCAACTCCAAAATATTGGCTTTCTTCACTGCATCATGCTGCCATATGTATAGTGAATTCTGAGAAATGTTTCCACTTCTTATTTCATAGAAAATTATAGCCAGTACAAGAAATTGTTTCATTTTTTCTAAGGTACCTTTAAACAGCCATAAGGAGCTTTCACCAGAGATCTAAACTCCTCCCAGTCTATTTCACTGTGCCATATAAATATTATGTCTCATCAACTGATGTTGATACAACTGATATAACAGTTGTATCATGCAAAGGACTGCTGTATGTATGTATGTATGGCATGTAAAGGACTGCTACAGAGTCTAGAGAAGAGGGGAAAAATATTTCTGAGATGGTTAGAAAAGCTTTATAAATGAGGCAGAACCTAAAATGGGTGTTGAATGATGGGTAGAACTTTGAAAGACAAGATGCTAAAAAGAACATCTTGTGTTCAGAGGACAGTGAGCTAATCAGTTTGGCCTGGGCAGCAAACATGTATGTACTATTATTAGTTTTTTCTTCCTTTTTAAGTAGGCTTCATGCCCAGTGATGTCCCAATGCAGGGCTTCAATTCACGACCCTGAGATTGAGACCTAAGCTGAGATCCAGTTGGATGCTTAACCGACTGAGCCACCCAGGTGTCTGTACATACTCATTCTTAAAGAGAAGCAAAGGTTTAAAAAGGTAGTTGGTGCCAGCCATAAACTCAGTGTCTTAAACATAATAGGGAGCACAATACATATGATTATGAAGGGTCTTGAAGGCCAGGCCAAATAATTTGAACTTAAGCTTAATAAGCAATAAAATACAGGTGGTTGAGCAAATGAGTTGGTTCTTTAAATTGTGCTTCTGCTAAGATTATTCTAACCACTGATACGTCATAAAGGATGAAAAGAAAGACACAGATTCAATAATGTATCCAAGGTACCAGGCCTTTGTGGGTAAGAGGGATAGGGAATAGTTTCCATTCTCAGCGAACTTCCAGTTAAACATGCATGGTGGTGGTGGTATCAGGTGTGTGTGGAAGGCTCTAAGACATGGGATAGATGCGTTAACAAAATAACAATACAATGTGATTTTCTATAATAAATGCACAAAAGTTCTATGGAAACACAGGAAGGAGTAACTCACTCTGTCTGAAGGAGCTGTGCAATGCTTCAAGGTGATATTTGAGCTGAATTCTAAAGAAGGGTAAGAGTTAGCCAGGTGTTAAAAGGGAGGAAGTCATCTAAAACAAAAATAAGGAAATGACATATTCAGAGAACAATGTAGTGGAATGCAGAAGAGTATGATTAAGGTAGGTTGAGGCTGAATTACATTAATAGATCTAAACCCCTTCACTAGATCTTGAAAGTTTACATTTTATCCCATAGGTGATGTAGACTGGCAGGTTTTGAAGCATGGAAATGATGTGATTATAATTATGCCTTGGCCAATTCTGGTATCACACTAAGTCAAACTAGAAGAGAAAAAGTAGAGCCAGAGAAAGAAGAATCTACAATATCTGATGAGTGAATCTGGAGAGAAAGAAGCAAAAAGAAAAAAAGTGGTGGACTAGAAGGATGGGGTCTAATCAAAGAACAAAAATTGGGAAGAAAAGTAAAAGCCAGGGAAATATCAGTTTAGACACATTAAGGCGCTAGTAATAACATGTATATACAAATGGGAATGTCTATTGGCCAGCTAGGAAAGAGACACTAAAATGTGGGAAAGCGGTCAGGAATAAAGACGCTCATCTGGGAGTCATTCAAACAGAGGTGAAAGTGAGATAATAAGTGGGTACACTTCAGAGAAGAATGGTAAGTGTGGAGGCTTAAACCATACTTCTGTGATTGAAGGGAGAAAAGGTAATATATGAGGGGAAAATAAGCAAAAGATAGAAAAATAGTACAGTATAATAGAATATAATTTCAAGAAGTTAGAGGGTGGTGGTAATCAGTTTCAACTTTATTACATATATACCGAGGATACGAAGACCAAGTAAAAAAGGTATTAGATTTACTGATTAAGAAATTATTAGTGATCTTTAGTATACTTTTAGTAGAGCTAAGAAAGGGGAATGAAAGTCAAATTATAAGGAGAGCTAAAGAAGAGAAAATAAGGACCTAAATATCATAAACAGGGGAATGGATTAAGAAAAAAAGAATGTCAATCCAATGAATATTATATATATATTCTCTTTAATTGCTGAGTATCATAGAACTCAAAACTGTATTTAAAAAAGCAAATTGTAGACTGATACATTCAAATTTAGAAACAAAATCACGAATTATATATGGTATACCTGAAAACATTAAACAGGGGCATCTGGGTGGCTCATAGGTTAAGTGTCTGACTCTTGATTTCAGCTCAGGTCATGATCTCATGGTTCGTGAGTTGGAGCCCCATATCAGGCTCTGCTGACAGTGTGGAGTCTGCTTGGGATTCTTGCTCTCCTCTCTCTCTGCCCCTCCCCTGCTCTCTCTCTCAAAAAATAAAATAAACTAAAAAAAAATTTTTTTTAAAAAAAAATTTTTTTTTTCAACGTTTATTTATTTTTGGGACAGAGAGAGACAGAGCATGAACGGGGGAGGGGCAGAGAGAGAGGGAGACACAGAATCTGAAACAGGCTCCAGGCTCTGAGCCATCAGCCCAGAGCCCAACGCGGGGCTCGAACTCGCAGACCGCGAGATCGTGACCTGGCTGAAGTCGGACGCTTAACCGACTGCGCCACACAGGCGCCCCCAAAAAATTTTTTTAAATAAAAGCATTAAACAAAGGAGCCTGGAAAAATATAAACCCATTTATGAGAGTGAAATGGGGATGGAGAGAAGATATGGGACTGATGAGAATAGTCAAAGGAGATGTTTTCTGTAATCCTTCCACTTTTTACAGATGAAAGCAAACATAACTAATTGCTATGGTTTTTAATTCCAGGTATTGGTCTGTTAATTGTCAAAATGGGATAGAGATGTGACTGAAGAGATACCAACTGACACAGAAAATGAGAAATTGCTTTAATGCAAACTAAGAGATAATTATACAAATCTGAAAATAATATGGCATGTTCCTATCAGAATAGTCTACATCTTCTAAAGGGATGTACACTTCTGGTTGATAACGCTTTTAGAGTGAGGATTCTAATTCACTTTGTAACTGCAGGAGAGGGACAGGGAACAGATTATTCTCCCTGCTTTCCCTCCCATCTGACTGTTTTGGGACACCGGCTAAGTGCCTTGCCTACTCACCAGGTGCAAGTAAGTGATGTAATACAACATCAACAAACTCCTGAGTATTACTGTGAGATGGGGTATACATAAGTCAAGTTTTCAGAAGGATCACTCAGCAGGCCCAAGCTTCAAATACAAGATCCATTCCTGCAGTTTGTTACAATATTCTTTGTACTCTGTATACATTTAATCCTAATTTTGAGAAACATAAGAGAAATCAAGAAAACAGATGGTGACAGAGTAATGATATAAAGGGTTTGAGTTTATAAACTTTTCTATTTTTTAATGTTCATTTTTGAGAGAGAGAGAGAGAGACAGACAGACAGACAGTATCTGAAGCAGGCTCCAGGCTCTGAGCTATTAGCACAGAGCCCAATGTGGAACTCGAACTCATGAACCGCGAGATCATGACCTGAGCCGAAGTCAGATGCTTAACTGAGTCACCCCAAAGGCTCCCCAAAGGGTTTGAGTTTATAAATGCTTATAATTTCAAGGCAATGATTTGTGATCCTAAATCATTCATGATACTAGAAAACCACCCCCTTTCCACTACTCTCAAAAATTGTTTGCCCACAACAATTTATTTTTTTTAACGTTCTTGAAAATTTATTTTTGAGACAGAGAGAGAGTGGGCAGAGAATACCAAGAGGGCTGTGTGGACAGCAGAACCTGATGTGGGCTCCATCTCGCCAGTCATGAGATCATGACGTGAGAAGTCCGATGCTTAACCGACTGAGCCACCCAGGCACCCCTACCCACAGCAATTTAAAAGATTCAATAATAAATTTACACAGGACATGTGCTTATTGTTACCAAAATGAAAGGCAATCAAAATATCTATATGTGCTCTTTCCACCTACAAATACTGCAATAAAATTTATCAAGATAAATTGCTAAATTAAATTTATTCACAAAGGACAAAGCAGTTCAACTTCAGCTATTAATAAGTTGCCATTGGAGAGCCTGGCTGACTCAGTTGGTTAAGTGTCTGACTTTGGCTCAGGTCATGATCTCACGGTTTGTGAGTTCGAGCCACGCATCAGACTCTAGGCTGACAGCTCGGAGCCTAGAGCCTGCTTCCGATTCTGTGTCTCCTCTCTCTGCCCCTCCTCTACTTGTGCTCGGTCTCTATCAAAAATAAATAAATGTAAAAAAAAAAAAAAAAAGTTGCCATTAGTTAAAAAACCCTGAAAGACTAAGTAGTATAAACTGAATACACAATCCATGTTACAATGAAGCACAATCTTCATTTAATTTCACAGTTTATTGGAACAAACCTCACTAGAATTTAAGCTCCATATGAGCATTTTCGGTTATGTTCACTACCAAGGATCTAGAATGGTACCGGGTATATGTAGGCACTCAATATTTACTATATAAATTCAATAAATACAAATAATAATTCACTATCAAATACCTAACTTTTAACCTAGAGGCAAAAAAACAACTTATGCGTTGCACACATTTCCTTAGTCTTCTCAAGGATAAAATCTGCATCAGAAAAACAAACATATAGGCAGGTTTCGGAGCTAAATTCTGTCCCTCAAAAACTGCCACCCAAAAACCAATTAAATAGGTTGACATATTTTAATCTGTTGGGCCTGTCAGTATTCCTCAAATGAATCAATCATCTTTGTATTCAACTTGTATGCAGGGCCAGCCCACATTAAGATGACAAATATAAAGGAAAGGGGGGGGGGAATTGCCACAACTGTTGGTTATATGAGAATCTTAAGCACCTTCTGTGTGCCTAATACATAAAATAGCATTTTACTGTTTTATAAAGTGCTTACACGTGTTCTCATTTGATAAAACCCTGTGAGGTAGGATATTATTTTATAAATGAGGATGGATAGCCTCAGATTTAAGTGCAAAAATTCACATAGCTGGTAAATGGCAAAATGACAATTTCAAGATCACTGTCTCTAAAGCCCAAACTTTTCTTCAGGAATCTCTACTCTTACCATGAAACAATCCCTTAGGGTTTACAGCAGTGGTTTTCAACCACATCAGAAACAACTGGCAAGCTTTTAAAACTACAGATGCTCAGGCCCCATCTTTCAGAAATTTGTGATCTGACTGGTCTTGAAAAGAGCTAGGCATCCATCCATAGTTTAAAATGCTCTCCAGGTGATTCTAACGTGAAGCTTGGTTGCAAACTACTGAGATAATAAAAGTCTTCGTCATCTTAATCTACCTTGAGGTATGTCAAAAAGGTACAAAAGATGAAGATAAGCCAATATTATAGTCATCAGCTTCAATAAACGGAGTCAGAATTTCCAAGTTTCTGTTGAGAAGTTCTGAATGCCTTATGAGCACTCCTTGGCTTTTTACTTCTATGGAAATCTCTAAAGAGTGTATGAAAGCCAGGTCACTTTTGCACACAAAAATCTTTCTAAAAGTCACCTATGTAAGAGTGAAAGCACCAGACACTCAAAGGAAAAAAAAAAACAAAACTAAGTACAACATATCCCGCACCAGAATAGGGTCTCATTTGATTGGAACTGGCAGTGGACACAGGTGGTCTTCTCTGGGCATATGTTAGTAGTCCTACGCAATTTGCCAGTATGCTGAATTATAATGAAGGAAAAACCTGCTAACTTATCACACCCTGAGGCAACTGGGGAAAACGACACAAAAGTTCATGCATTTGTTCATAAAACAAATATTTACTGATGACCTACTGAGTACCAGGCTCTGTTCTAGAATTTAAGATAAATAATGAGAAAGTTTTTGCTTTCTAGGAGCTTATAAAACTACTTATATTAAAAAAGGGGTTAGTCAGTACAACCTGACAACCTGACCTGAATGCTGACCTTAAACAAAGCTGAATTAATCACTGGGTCACCCCTAACTGAATAAAGTCCACAATATGATTTTTATCAATTCTGGTGTCTCAAATTCTAAGCTCCAAAGGAAATGTCTGTTCTGTCACTCTGGGAGGAGATGTACTCTTGGGTGATTTTCGTTCTGGGTGTGGCTGATCCAAACAGCGTTTAACTGGGTATAATCTCAGTTAAGGGAGGCCTTTCATTTAACGTCTTATTGGTGGAACTTTACTCTGTACAAAGAACTGTACCACCTGCTTAACAAGGTGGCAAGTGGTCTGACAACTGTAAGCAACTGCAAACATTATGTATTAACCTGTAATATTCCCAGGAATTTAAGACCTGGCGAGGGAGAAAGGTGGATTGAGTCTCCAAAAACTCATGGAAGAACCCATGAACTAGAATTTGAACAGCAGAGGGCGGTGCAACCGACTTCGCAAAAAAGAGTTTTACTGTCTGGAGCCCCCAGGAATGGGCCACTGGCCCCAATAAAGGACGAAACTTTCTTAGTGAACTCAACGAATCATAAAATGTGCTAACTGTTCAGTGTTGTATTCATGTGGCTGTTTTCCACAACCTCTATTCTGGCCGTTAAAGCTCCCTTGCGGATACTCTTGCCCTTCCAGTTTGGGGGTGGGGATGGGATGGGGGAAAGGAGGAATAAAATCAGACTATCAGCCTTCTCAAAAGAATGCTTACTTACCCTTGGTTTTTGCAAAGAGTCTTAAAATCGTAGGGGATTATTCCCCTGAAAGATAGTCTGGTTGTTGTTGCCAGTGACATCGCTGGCAAACACGTTACAACATAGTTTTGGGGGGAGGGGAGGAGAGTAAGAAACAGAAAAAGAAACTAACGCCGTGGGTTAACCCAAACCCCTCTCACTTGAAAAGGGCGTTCCAACAAAACTCGACGCCACTCCCTAAGTTTCGCTTTAAGTCTACGCATCCGAGCCGCCCGCTCTGTCCTCCCCGAGCACGGACTCCAAACTTTCTGCCCCTCACACGGCCCCCCGGCCGTGGAACTCCTCCCGGCACGCCGGGCTCCGCTTACGGAGAGCCTCGAGGCCGGGCGCGGGCAGGACCAGCGCCAGACGAGGGTCTGCGGCTCGCTTTCTCCCCCAAAGCTGCCCGTACCTGTCTAGCATCTGCTGTAGGGCTTGGTCCGGCATCTTCGGCGGAGCCGGCGCACTCGGCCCTCCCCGGTGGACCTGGTCAGGGCCGGGCCCAGGGACAATAGCACTAAGAGGCGGCGGAGTAGGCCTCAGTCCGGCAGCAGCCGCGAACCCGCTGCCCAACCTCTCGGGGTGGCTCCGCGAGCCCGGAGGCGGCGGTGCGCGTCCTGCGGGCGTCCGGAGGAGGCGGTGGAGAGCGAGGAGGAGGAGCCTGGGGCGGGGAGGCGGCAATCGCGGCCCGGGTTCCTGCCCGTCGGCCCGGGGTTCCGGTCCATGGACCGCGGGCGCCGAGTTGCTGCTGGCGGAGGAGCTACCTCTGTGAGGTAAGAGTCACCGCCTCCGTGCGCGCCGGGGTCACGACGCAAGTCGGCCCAGAGCAGCCTGGGAGATGTAGTCCTCGGACCGTCCCCGCTGGAGGCTGCACAGCCCGCCCCGACCACCGCCGCCGCGCCCGCAGCCGCCCGGCCGGCGCCCTCCCGTTTCCTTCCTCCAGGGGGAAAAATGTCCTTCGGGCCGCTTTCCAGGAAGCAGCAGGATGTGCCTCTCCACTGTCAGTAGCAACAAGGTCAGCCCTCCCTGCCTGTTCTTTTCTCAGCTCTTGCCCTCAGGTGGGACCGAGCCAGGTGAGGGGAGGGGGCTGAAGGGCCATTTCTCTTCAGGGTCCCCAGCCCTGTTCGCGGCGTCGGGGCGGGCCGTGGAGGGGGTGGGGGTGGCAGAAGTGCCTTCGGAAGCCCTCGGCGCTGGGGCCAGGCTGTGCCGCGTCTGAGCTCGTTTTGGGGAGTTACACAACCCCCGCAAGGGGACGGATGCACTGGTGCGGGAGATTATTCCCAAGGGGGCGTGGGGGCCGCCTTAACCAGATGGTTCCCACCCGAGTTTCTCACTGTGTGTTTTGGGGGAGTGATGGGGGAGAAAAGATTATTCTCTCCCTCTCTAAGAGCCTTCTATAATGTGCTTGGTCTTTCAAGGGCTCGCCGACAGTCTCCAAATGGAACATGTTCGTGAATAAACAGCTCTTGCTTACTCAGCTGTGGGTTGTCAGGGGTGTTTGTTTCTCTCTGTGCTGCTGGTCACTGTTAACCATTTAGAGTCGCTTTGACACCTCCAAGCAGGTGGATGTGTGTGTGTTGGGGGGGGGGAGGGGGTGGGAATCGAAAGGGAAAAATCATCAATCACTCGATGGGTTATTCTCTGACGCTCTAGGGACAGCTTTGGCGGGAGGAAAGAGCTGTTGGCTAAAACGAATGCGTCTTTTGGACGACCTGTGGCGTTCTCCAGTGCTGTGATTGGTAGGACGTCTGGTAGTTTTCCCTTGATTATGCCTAATTTCTGCCGCAAGATGTTTGATTTGTCTTGCAAGATGTTTGATTTTTCTTTAAAGTTAAAGTGTGTTTTTTTACGCTCTTTTTAAATGTGGAATTTTACAATCAGCTCTTAATTCTGTTTCAAGTTTGCTTCCTGAATATATTTGAACTAGAGTGTACACTGCCAGAAAAAACAACAACAACAACAATAACAACAACAACAACATGTGAACAGAAGTTTATTTGGCCTCCAATTTCTGAAAGATGCTTTTATGAGAGGCTTTGACAATTTACATGACTATTTATAATTAACGATTCACCTTTTTCTCACGAAATGTGAAACAGGCCCCCGCTAGTGGAGGGAAATAAGAATTTAACTTACTCAGGGTTTTTGGTATTTTAAATTCCTATTTATTGCTCCTCCTACTGGGTAAGCCTTCCCTTACTGTGTATTTATCTCTTAAGTAGTTATGCACCGCAAGGAGATGGATATATATATCCTGCTCAAAAAATAGAATTTAATCCTAGCATATTGATTAAGTAGGCTAGCGCAAACTCCCATCTAGTTTTATGATTTACGCTAAAAGGAGTTCTCACCTCGTTTTGGAATTTATATTTGAACCCCCACTTACAAAGTAATACGATACAGTCTGTTCATAACAAAGCTGTGTGCAGATTAACATTATCTTTTAAAAGGGTTTTATATTAGAATTTTCATGAAAAGTCTGTTTCCTGGCTGTGTCAAAAATCCTTCAAAATAGAAAAAAATATAGATGTTACTCATCTTAAAAGTGATTAGCATGTGACCTAGTAATTCCACTCCTTGTTATTTATCCAAGAGAAATAAAAACACATGTCTAGACAAAACTTGTATGCAAATTTTCACAGCAGCATTTTCCCTAATAGCCAAAAAAGTGGAAACAACCTAAATATCCATCAACTGATGAAAGGATAAATCAGATGTGGTATATCTATGCAATAGAATGTTATTAGATGATAACAAGGAATGAAGTTCTGATTCTTGCAACATGGATGAACCTTGAAAACATAGGCTAAGTGACAGGAGCCAGTCACAAAAACCACATATTTATTGTATGATTCCATTTATATTAAATTTTAAAAATAAAAAAATTCATAGACAAAGTAGATTAGTGATTACCTAGGGCTGGCGCGGTGAGAGAGAAAAGGGGAGAGACTGTTAATGAGTACAAGGTTTCTTTTTGGGGTGAAGAAAATGTTCCAGAATTTGAATGGTGATAGTTACACAACATTGTGAATTATATCCCAGTTTAAAAAATAATATAAAACAAAATTAGATTCTAGTGATGATGGTAAGCTCTTTATACTAAAAAAATTGAATTGTACACAATATGGGTGAATTTTATGGTATGTAAGTTATATCTCAATAAAGCTGTTAAAAAAGTAATTAGCTCCATATAAAATGTTCATAAGGACAACTCATGATTCTTTACTATAGAATTTTAATTTTTAAATATATTTTAGTTAGTATGGGTAAAAATCATGATTGATAAAACTCATGAAATAAATTAATTCCTTGTATTTGAAATGGGTGACACGTATAGCCTAAATTTCAATTTGTCTGTCAACTTTGTTTTCCTCAGCTCTTGGATTTAAAAATAAGACTCAGAATAATTGGAATTACAATTTAGTCTCTGATCTTGAAGGAAAAAAGTCTTAATTACTTAGATCTGAGTCTCACCAGAGGGGGGGAAAAAGTTGAAATATACTGCATTTTATATAGGGTTAGAGGCTTGTGGTAAATGATATTCAGGCAAGAGAGTTATGGAATCCTAGAGAATATGGAATATATTAATAATTTTGTAATGGGTTTAGAATAAGCTGAGTGCAGAAGGGCTCTAAATATGTCCGGAAATTTAAAATAGTATATTACTTTAATGTTCTTCCATCACCCTTGTTTTGAACTGTCTGCCAAAAGGGGCTCTGGAGATATTACATGGAGAAATAGTATAAAATAAACAAGTGCCCTCCAAGGAGAGTTGTCATTTGCTAAATTTGGTAATAAACTGCAGGCTGAGTCCACATTGCAGGCCAAAGAGAGTTCTTCATTAATTCACTCTGCAGATGTTTACAGAGGACTTATGATGTGCCTAGGTACTCCAGTAGCCAATTAAACTACTGTTTTAAGAACATACAAACTCCCTAATGATGCTTATACTAAAAAAATAAAACAAGGTAATTACATATGAAATATTACATAATGATATGTGGCATCATATAATGAAGTACCAAATGAATAGCATGGAAATACGAAGTGATTTAGAGGTTTAGAGGCATCTGTTAGGGGCTGGTGTATTAAAGAGAACTTTACGAAATAAGGGAAATTTAGGCTCTACCTTGTAGCAGTAGGAAGAATTGTAGGTGAATAAGTGACTTGTAGGTGTATGTAGATGAGGAGGTGGAGAAGGGTCTTGGGTCTGGATAAGGATGAAAAGATGTAGAGAGAGGAGTTAACCTCTGTTATTGTAGGTCTCTGTTGAGTGAGAGTGAAAAATACACTGTTGGCTAAGTAGGGAATAGATAAAAAGGCCTTGAATCTATTCTTTCAACAAATATTTATTGAACGTGCACTATTTATGTGACAGGCACGAATAAGATAGGCACTGGGGATACAATAATGAGCAAAAGCAAGCATATTGCTTACCTTTGTAGAGTTTATAGTGAGAGAGAGAGAATCACATAATTTTTTTAAATTTGCAAATGTACATAGTGTTATGAGAGATTATAGCTAGGGAATTGACCTAGATAGGGAGGTCAGGAAAGTGTCTCTCAGGAAGTGTCCATTATGCTGAAACCTGAGGAAGAGCAAGAGTTAACTAGAGAAGAGGAGGAGGAATGAGCAATCCAGGCCAAAGAACAGCATGTGCAAATACCCAGGGTAGGAAAGGCCTGTGATGAATGGGGGGCCCTGAAACAAAAAGGGAACTTGGGGCAGAATGAGACCAAAAGGGTGAATCAAGTGATAGGAAATGAAGAACTTTGTAGACTAATTTGAGGAATTTTGCCCTTATCCTACAATCCTGCTGGGAGGAGTAGTTTAGACATAGGAAATCAACTCTATTCTTTAGGAGTAGAGAATGGGAAGTTAACTTATGGTTCTTAAGCCTGCTGTGAGTCAGAGACTCACCCTGGAAATTCTGATGTGCCTTGTCATTGTGCCCAATTAGCTGTTTTGTTTTGTTTTGTTTTTTAACAAGTTCTGTAAGTGATTATTAGACCACTGGTATCTGAGGAAATACTGCAGTGGGTGGAGAGCCTACGTTTAAGTCTTAGCATTGCCACTCAGAAACTCAGCAACTGTGGGCAGGTTATTGAATCTCTTTAAATCAAGTTTCCTCATCTCCAAGGGAAAGAGCTATAGCATTTACTTCATTGGATTGCTGGGAGGATTAACTGAGAAAATTCATTTAAATTGTTCAGTACGGTGCTGGGCACATGGTAAGAGCTCTATTGGTGTTAGCTCTTAATTATTACTAAAAGTTCTTGAATAAAGGTGAGAATGATTTAGGGGGATTAGTTTTGAAGTAGTATGCAGGATAAATTAGAAACAAAGACAAGTTAGATCTCAGTAACTTGGCCATGGTCTGGAACTATTTTCAAAAGTTTACTTTAGCACAGCTATTAGTTCTTGAAGATCCTTGGATAGGCTAAGTAGTTCTTAAGTAGATAATGTCTCTAAAGGACCTTTATGGGGGGACTTTGGTCCCCAGAGTACATCTTACTGGCTTAGAATCTATAGGATTACTTTGAATTGGCTTAATTCTGGACAGAGGCTTCACTGGCCCTTGTAGTGGACAGCCTAAAACCTATTTATCTTTATTTGCTGCTTAGAGAATAGGATCCTAACAGCTTATATCCACTCTAATGCAGTAGATATTAACAAAGAGTAAATAATTTTACATAATATCATCATGCACTAACTTGCCTTCTTCACTTCTTCATAAATATGGTGGAAGACCCATTACTTTTCATTATCTTTGCTTAAATTCCTCTTTGGGTTATGTGTCCCTGGGATATGCAATGGTGTGTCAAAAGTAGACAAAAATCACAGATAACTTGTCACATATTCCCTCTTGTATCCCTCTTGTGTCCCTGAAGTATCAGTTTTATGAGAAAATGTACATATAATGAATTTTCTTCCTTTTCAAACAAACATGGATGTCATAGAGCAGCAGTTCTCAAAATGTGGTCCAGCAGATCCCTAGGGCTACTTGAGGTCAAGATTATTTTCATAATAATACTAAAATATTATTTGCCCTTTCACTGCATTGGCATTTACTTTGATGGCACAAGTAATGATGGATGAAACCGCTTGTGCCTTAACACCATTAAAGGCATTGGTACTAACCTGTACTAATGGTTATATATTTTTCACCACCATGCACATGCAGTAAAAACAAACCAAAAGTTCACTTAAGAATGCTCTTGATTAAGCAGTAAAAAATATTTGATTAAATCGTGACCCTTACATACACACATCTTTAATATTCTGTGTGATGAAATGGGAAATGTGCACACATCTGCATCCAAATATGATAGTTGTCTCAGAGAAAGACAAATGATTGAGATGCAAACTGAACTGGCTACTTATGACAGACTATTTTTACCTGAAGGACTGACAATAAAGAATTTAAACTTTTGTGCTATAAAGAATACTGTTAAGAAAATGAAAAAAAAAAAAAGAAAATGAAAAGACATCCCACAGAGTGGGGAAAAATTTTGGAAATCATGTGTCTGAAAAGGGACTTGTATCTAGAGTACATGAGATTTATTACAATTTAATAGTAGAAAGGCAAATAGCCCAATTAAAAAATGAACAAAAGATCTGGATAGACATTTCTCCAAAGATATACAAATGGCCAGTAAACACATACAGAGATATTCACCAACCATTAGAGAGATACATTACCATTAACCAACATTAACCATTAGGGAGATACAGTTCAAAAAAAGGACAAATGTTGGTGAGAATGTGAAGAAATTGGAGTTCTAGTACACTGCCGTTGAGAAGGTAAAATGGTCCAACCACTTTGGAAAACACTCTGGCAATTCCTCAAAAGGTAAAACCTAGTTTCCATATGACCCAGCATTTCCACCCCCAGGTATATAACCAAGAGAAGTGAAAACATGCCTACATAAAATCTTGTACGTGAACGTTCATAACAGCATTATTCATAATAGACAAAAAGTGGAGCAGCCCAATGCCCATCAATTGAGGAATGGATAGATGAAATGTGGTGTGTCCATGCAATGGAATATTGTTCAACAATAAGAAGGAATGAAGTACTGATACATGCTACAACATGGATGAACCTTGAAAACATTACACTAAGTGAAATAGTTCCAAATAGCACATGTTCTAGGATTCCATTTCATGAAATGTTAAGAGATAGAAAATAGATTATTGGTTACCTA
Source organism: Prionailurus viverrinus (assembly GCF_022837055.1). Taxonomy (NCBI): domain Eukaryota; kingdom Metazoa; phylum Chordata; class Mammalia; order Carnivora; family Felidae; genus Prionailurus; species Prionailurus viverrinus. Next base: position 53,077,532 of record NC_062571.1, on the reverse strand, counting down.
GGACTATGACAGATGGGGTCTTGGGTGTGGTGACATCTAAGGTGTGCAGGGGGGTTCTTTCTGAGGTGATGAAGGTGTTCTAAAATTGATTGTAGTGAGGATTGCAACTCTGAATACACTAAAAGCCACTGAATTGTATACTTTAATTGGATGAATTACATGTGTTTGAATTATATTTCCATAAAGCTGCTATTTAAAGTAACACCAGATCGGGGCCACCTGCTTGGCTCAGTTGGTAGAACATGCAACGCTTGATCTTGGGGTTGTGAATTCAAGTCCCATGTTGAGTGTAGAGATTACTTAAAAATAAAATCTTAAAAAAACATCAACAATGGCACTGGATACTAAATGTACTCTTGATCTTGGGGTTGTGAGTTCAAGTCCCATGTTGAGTGTAGAGATTTCTTAAAAATAAAATCTTAAAAAAAATAATAATGGCACTGGGTGTTATATGTAAGATGAGTCACTAAATTCTACTCCTGAAATCAATATTACACAGCGTGTGAACTTACTAGAATTTAAATAAAAACTTAAAAAAACAAAAACAAAAACAGAGTTTACTCATTTCTTACTATTTTTTTTTTAATGCTGTTTTTTAAAATGATTATTTTTGAGGACTAGAGAGCACAAATGTGCACATAGGGGAGGGGCAGAGAGAGAGGGAGAGAGAGAATCCCAAGCAGGCTCCATACTGTCAGGGCAGAGCCCTATGCAGAACTCGATCCTACAAACTGAGACCATGACCTAAGCTGAAATCAAGAGTCGGACCCTTAAGCAGCTGAGCCACCCAGATGCCCCTCCTTATTATTGGTTTTAAGAGCTCTTTATACATTCTGGACACAAGTCCTCTATGAGAGATGTGTTTTTATAAAGTTTATTCTTCCAACTCACATCTTTTTCACAGGAATATTTTTTGAAGAATAGGAATTTTTAATTTTGATGAAGAAAATTTATCATTTTTTTCTGAAATAGATCATGCTTATAGCAGCAGGATTAAGTATTTTTTAATTCAAATGTGAATATATTCTATAAAAGGGGAGTGTTCTTAGAACATTGAATTTGGTATCAAACAGATCTACTTAAATAGGAAGTAAATAGATACTCTGACCTTGAGTAAATTGTGAATGTCTGAGCTTGTTTCCTTGATATAAATCTTTGGTGTAATATCATGACTCCTGTATGGAGTTTCTGGCAGGATTATAGTAGAAAATAAATGAAAAGGAGGAAAGAGTGTTGAACAAAACTAACTAAATAAATAATTAAAAAAATTATGAAATGACACCAGATAAAGCCTTAAAATCCATTATTAGTTGGCTGATTTAATAACATATGACACACCCATATAACATAATAATATATAGCTGAGCTATTGGAACAAATGAGGTATTTCTATACAGGCCATAAGGAAAAGTTGCCAAAGATTTAGTAACCATCAGTTAGGATTTTTTTGTTGTTGTTCCACAGAAATCAACTACATAATTCAGCCTTTTAGGGGACATTTGCTAATGTGTAGAGACATTTTTGATTGTTACATAAGGGGATTTTACTAACATCTGATGGGACCAAGGATGCTGCTAAATGTACTGTAATGCACAGAACAGCTTCTCACAACAAAGAATTATGTAGCTCAAACTGTCAGTAGTGCTGGGGTGCCTGGCTGACTCAAGTCAGTGGAGCCTGCAACTGTTGATCTTGGTTTGTAAGTTCAAGCCCCATGTGGGGTGTAGGGTTTACTTAAAAAATAAAATCTTAAAAAAAAAAAAAGTGGTGCTGAGGCTGAGATATTCTGAACTAACTTAACTGAAGGGAAATTTGTTGAAAAGATATGAGTTACTTAAGGCAAGACCAGGCTAGGAACAGTGAAGTAAGAGCTACACCAGAGAATATTGGTAGCAAAACATTCCATGTTTAAATGGGTACAGCACTGGAATGAATAAACTACAACTGTTTTTATTCTGCTCACAGTTCAGAATCTAAGGAGGGAGGATCTAATCAATGTTCCTTGCCACTTGGCTAAGGGCAGGCAGTATACCGTGAGTGAATGAAGGCAATTCCTCAAAAGGAAGTACATTCATTAGCAAATACTTATTGACCATATGTTTATGTTTCAGGTTTTATTTAGGTGCTGTGGATAGAGTAGAGCAAAAGAAATGAAAAGATCCTTGTGGAGTTTATATTATTAAGAGGCTAAATCAGGGCAAATCTTTAAGTAATAAAGAAGGTAGAATAGTTGCCAAACATCAAAACCAATAAATACTACCTATATATTAAGTGAAAAAAGCAGGTATTATCCCACTTATTATTATTATTATTTTTTAATTTAGGATGTATATGTAAGATTTCTAGGGGCGCCTGGGTGGGGCAGTCGGTTAAGCGTCCAACTTCAGCCAGGTCACGATCTCACGGTCCGTGAGTCCGAGCCCCGCGTCAGGCTCTGGGCTGATGGCTCAGAGCCTGGAGCCTGTTTCCGATTCTGTGTCTCCCTCTCTCTCTGCTCCTCCTCCGTTCATGCTCTGTCTCGCTCTGTCCCAAAAATAAATAAACGTTGGAAAAAAAAATTAAAAAAAAAAAAAAAGAAAAAAAAAAGATTTCTAAAAGGATATATAGGAAATTGTTTTTTGTTTTTTTTAAATATTACCTCTGGATAGTGAGACTGAATATGGGGAGAAGAGTCTACTTTTCATTTATTACCTCATAATATTTTCCTTTTCACCATGAACATGTATTTTATAGTTAAGGTTTTATTTAATTAGATGAAAAAACAACAGAAGAAATCATTACAGGTGAAGGATGATTAAAAGCTTTTAAAAAATCACAATATTGTGGTGCTCTGCTTATTATGGAAAAGCAGAAAGGAAGAAAGAACATCTGACTGGAAAGTGTGGCCTGTAATCATTTAACAAATATTTATTGAACACCTAGCTGCCTTAAATCTTTTTTGGAAAAGGTGGAGTATAAATATCAAACATCAGCCATGTGTGAGGCACACTGTGAGGTGCTGTATCTGGAACAGGATTGAAATTTGAAAAAGATCTGACAACTGCCCTCACTGGTGCTTGTTGGCATCTACTTATTGACCACCAAATATGTGGCATGTGCTGGACCCTTTTTATACACATCATTTCAAATCCTAACAACAATCTTACCAGATAGGTATCTAGGTCTCCCATTTCACAGATGAGAACATTGAAAATTGGGAAGATGAAGAAGTCATAGCAAATAATGGCATAGCTGACATTTGAATCCCAGTATATCTGACTTTACTGGAGAACAGTGTGTGAGTATGTGAATAGTTAAATAACAAGTAAAAAGGAAAGTAAAAAAGCAATCACAGGACTACCCTTGGTTAATTTTTGAAGAATTTTACAGATAAGTATTCCAGGAGCTGAGAGAAGGAAAAAGAAGTTGCTCATATTTGGAGCAGTCTGGGCAGGTTTCCTAGTTGGAGGAGTGGTTTGAATTGGGTCTTGAAGGAGTATATAAATATGTGAAGAGAAAGGCAGCGTGTCAACTTTTACTGAATGCCTGCTCGAGGCTAGAAACATCTCATCTCAGCCCCATATCCCCATTTGAGAGATGAGGAAACAGAGGCCTCACCTTACCTCCACCCCCTGCCAGGGACAAGCAATTAATAGGCATTAATTTTTGGCAATCGGATAGGTGAAAAGAGAAATTTGTTGTTACAGCCAAACACCTCTATTTTATAGCTTCTGGCTTTTAGTCTTGGGTAAGATGAGTTAATGGTAGGAGAGAAAGTATACATAATAAACTAATAGACCAGGATATACCCTTTTGGGAGAATAGGTATTCAGCATAAGTAGGTTTCCTCTACTTAGGGAGTTTTAGGCCTTTATGAAGGTGTTCTATCTAATTTGAGCTTCTACAGCTGAAATCTCAACTTGGTAAGTCTTAGGAGGGTCATCCATTCAATCATTTATTCAACATTTCTTGAGCTCCAACTATGTACCAGACACTGTAGGAGATATTGGGGATACAAAGATATGAATAATACATGGTTACACTGTTTTTATTTTATTTATTTTTATTTATTTTTGAAAAAGAAAACAATGGGGGTGGGGAGAGGTACAGAGAATAGAGGGAGGCAGAGAATCCCAAGCAGGCTCTGTGCTGGCAGTGCAGAGCTCAAGGCAGGGCTTGAACCCATGAACCTAACCGTGAGATCATGACCTGAGCTGAAATCAAGAGGCGGATGCTCAACCAATTGAGCCACCCAGGTGCCCCTATTACACTATTCTTGTCATCAGGCTGCTTACAATTTAATGGAAGAGACATGTAGTCATATATACAATATATGGAAATGTGAATCCAGTATTTTTGAACATACTCTGAAAAACCTAGGAGTCCTCCTTGAGTCATTTTTCTCCTTTACCTCATCCTCCTATCCCTCAGTCAGTTACAAAATATGGTCCATTTATCTCCTAAATATTTCTCAAATACATTTATTTCCATTCTTTCCGCCTTCACCTCAGTCCTGTTGACTGTGTTCTCTTACCTTGTACTATTTAACAGCCTCAAATTGCCTCCCTGCATTCACTTTAACCCCTCTCCCCCTTCAACTGATTTGACAATTGGCCTTCCAGTCTGCTCTTTCTTCCTTTGACTCTCCAGTAGAGTGACTTTTTAAGAAATGTAGAACTAAAAAAAAAAAAAAAAAAAAAGGACTGATCATGTTATCTGCTTAAAATCTTTCTGTGGGTTGTTTAAATCCTGGTGAGAAGGAGCCAATGGAAAGCATAAATTTAAATTTAGCAATTTTGGAGAAAAGGGGAATAATCTATCAATTGTACCTTATAGAATCTAAGCTTCATGAGGGCAGGGACAGGGACCCTATCTGTTTTGTTCAATGTATTTTCAAAATTTTTATAAATGTTTATGTTTGAAAGAGAGAGACAGAGTGTGTGGGGGGGAGGGGCAGAGAGGGAGACAGAAAGTGAAGCAGGCTGCAGGCTCCAGGCTCCGAGCTGTCAGCACAGAGCCTGAAGCAGGGCTGGAACTCACAAGCCATGAGATCATGACCTGAGCCTAAGTGGGAAGCTTAACTGACTGAGCCACCCAGGCGCCCCTGTTTTGTTCAATATTATATCCCCAATGTCTGGCACAGAGCCTGGCCCATGGCATGTGGTCAGTAAATATTTATTCAAAAAAAGCAAGACACTTCTAAGGCTAGAATGAACCCTGTAATGTTTGGTTGGAATTGGAGGTATCAATACAAACTTATGATTTTATAGATATAAATAGATCTACACAGAGGTATGCATACATATACTTTCTAGCTCTATCTGCTGAGAGAACCTGAAGCAATGACACCCCAGAACCAGTGAATATATCTAGTGGTATCTCCAATAAAGGGAACCCAAGCTCTTTAGAGAAATTAGCTCTTTGCTAATTCTAAACTGGCTCAGGAAAAGTACATGAGCCTGGAAAATCTGCGGTGACAGAAAGTAGGGATGTGCTCAAAAAAAGATGGGAGCATGTCAAAAAGACCTAGGAATCAACTTGAAGGGATTCTAGTGGAATAGGGGACATTTTGAGTAACAAAATACTAATACTAATGAATCATAACTCATGGAATAAAATATGAATCCATGAGTCATTACTGATAAAAATAAATGACTAAATCAGGGGAGAAGGAAAAAGTCTTCCTTAGAGTAGCATTCCGGATAATGTAGAAGAGTTGATAAAGAGCACAGATTACCATTTGCAAACACCACAGAAATAATTGATACAGGCAAGAATCATTAATGGATGCTAAAATTACTGGGTGAAATTATGTTGGGAAACAGAATATTCACATAGAAAGTGTCTTCCCAAAGATATTTAAGTAAAAAGTGAATAATAGCTTTACAGTGGAGAAATCTGGCAGACCCTACTTTAACCAAGTGATCAAAGTTAACACGTGGGACAAATCCACATCCTGTTCCTTCTGAAATGATGCACTGAGCAGGACACAGTATCCCTTTTGTGGTATTATTGCCAAAAATGTATAGCCTGAATTTGGTCACGAGGAAACATTAGATAAATAGTAATTGAGATACATCCTACCTAATAACTGGCCGGTGCCATTCAACAGTGTCAGGGTCATGAAAGATAGAGGCTGAGGAACTATCCCATATTAAAGGAAACTAAGGAGACGTGACAAGTGAAAGCACCGTGTGATCCTGGATTGGATTCTTAGAAGGGACATTAGTGGGATGATTGGTAAAATAAGGTATGCAAATTATGTAATGAATCAATGTTATATCCTGATTTTGATAATTATACTGTAGCTATTTAAATTGTTAACATTTGGGGAATGTGGTTGAAAAGTATAGGGAAATTATTTTTTATAATATTTTTGCGATTCTGAAATTATCTCAAAATTAAAAGACGAAAAAGACCAAAATAAAATCCTACTTGTAATGGCTTTATATTGCCCTTGCTTACTTACCAGTTTCCCTTACTTACCTAAGCTCTAGAATGCTGGCTGGCTACTGGCTTTCTTCCCTAGTTCCTTGAGTACAATGTGCTGCCTCCTCTTCAAAGCCTAAAGGTAGGAGGAACCTTGGTATTCTTTTTGAATGGAACACACTTCTTTTGAACTCTTTAAGGCTCAGCTTGTTTACTTACACAATATATTTTTTTAATTTTGGAGAGGGAGAGAGAGGGCATGAGCTTGGGAGAGGGGCAGAGGGAGAGAGAGAGAGAATCTTATTCAGACTCCACACTTAGCGAGGAGCCCAAGGTGGGGCTTGATGTAGTGCTCAATCCCACAACCCTGGAATCATGACCTGAGCCGAAGTCAAGAGTTGGATGATCAACCGACTAAGCTACCCCTCAGCTTGCTTACTTTAGAAAACATTTTGACCCCCTAATCCATGTCCTGACATCATATGGTTTCATAACATCTAGTACTTTTTCATGGCATTTTTATCACAGCTTCTATGAAATTATTTATCATGATATTGACGAAAGCCTACTCACTGGTAATTAATGTTTATAAGAGACGGAGGGATTGTGTCTTCTTGCCCAAAGTTATTTACCTAAAGCCTTACAGTGACTATTTGAGGAATTAATACAAGTTATGAAGTGGAACATTCCCATATCCCCTGTAACAACTTGGATGAAATTGGACACAGGAGACATTTTAGGTTTGAGGAGATGAACATGGGGACCAGAATTGGTGGCAGTGACAGGAAAGGATAGAGGAGTCTTATCACAGAAGGAGCCATATGACTTGATAGAAGGAAGAGTAAAAACTGATGCAAATTTAATCACCAACTGCATAAAGGTACACAGTTGAAATGGCACTTGAGTCACTTTTCCAGCAGTATTTTTTAAAAGTATGTTCCTAAATACTTGAACATGAAGTCTGTTTATTTAAATTTTTTTTTCTATGTTTATTGAGGGGGGGGGCAGAGAGAAAGAGGGAGACACAGGCTCTGAAGCAGGCTCTGAGCTGTCAGCACAGTGCCTGAGATGGGGCTCAAGCTCACAGACCCTGAGATCCTGACCTAACCTGAAGTCAGACGCTCAACTGCTCAACCGACTGAGCCACCCAGTTGCCCCAAATTCTGTTTATTTTTAATAAAAATGTTGTGTGCCCATGGTAAAATACTATATTACATAATAAAAGTATTTTAGTGACATACTAAATTTTACTAGAGTATTTTAATTAAAATACAGTATACCCATGTTAAATTAATACTATGCACCATGACAAACATTAAACAGTAAACCAACTACATGAGAATACCTGAATGTCCCTCTGTAGTGGATGTTGTGATGCTACAACCGAGATTGTCTCTTCATAGGGAAGGTGCTTATCACATAGCTGATGGGAATATTGGCTCCTGGTGATGTGAAGCTTTGCTTTGTTTTGTTCTTACTGGGCATTGCTTTAGGATGCAGGGAACTGCCTCACTCTAGGTTATGCTCCTGGGAGCCCACAGCCAGTGATAAGATGCAAAGACTTAGCTTCCTTGCCTCATTTGAGGACAAGTCTGAGGGCTGTCTCAGCTCCAGAGCTCATCACAAGATGGACTGAGTACTCAGTTGTAACCACTTTGGGAGTCAGTGTATCTCTCTGACTCTTCCTGCCTTCCTTATTTCATTGCACATATATTTGTCAGTTGTGTCCTATCCTCAATGAATCATTTGCATGCAAAACTTGGTCTCAGAATCTGTCTCCAAGGAACTCAACCATTGACACTGTCTCATCTGGCTACCCCCTAAAGGTTGCCATCATTGGAACCTCTTTACGTATGTGTCTGGATCATTCCCCACCCCCGGTTTCTAAAAAAAAGTCTCGAGAAATATACAAAAAGAGTACCCAAAGTATAGGTACAGCTTGATGAATTTTCAAAATTTAGCAATATTTTTATTAGAGAAAGAACAAGGAAATGATTTTGGATAGTGTGAGAACCACTTACATTTACAACTTCCTCGTGATGGGAATTTTGAGAGAGAGGGGTGTGTTGCCAAGGGAAGTTGGAAGTTTCTCAGATTTTTAAAAGAGCAGTTATCTTTTGGTTGACTGCAGTGCACTCTGAAATGAGAGGAACATTCTAAGTCTACTTTATAATACATTTAGGTGAAAAGGGGAAAATAATGAATATGAGGAATCAGAGGAGAAACTGTGAATCATTTTACTAGGAAGAGAGTGGAAAAGATGATCTTCCTGAAAGTCAAATATCTATAAATCAAAAATGTCAAAATATTGCTAAAAATTTGAGTAACTAAGATTTTCCTATGAATCAAACTTAATACTATTTATAGCTCAACCTAAGCTCTTTATACAACTCTTTTGATTTTAAAGTAAAATTTCAAGAATCCATCCATGATTTTGTTCATCAGTGATAAACATAGCTTTCACTGAGGGTGTTAAGTTCACTTTCTATCTTTACCACCACCACCCTCTTTGCTTGCCTGGATGATACAATAGCTGGCCTCCTAATCAACTATTTCTTGGTTTCCACTCTTTTTTTTTTTAACTTTAAAAAAAATTTTTAATTTATTTTTGAGATAGAGACAGACAAAGCATGAACAGGGGAGGGTCAGAGAGAGAGAGGGAGACAGAATCGGAAGCAGGCTCCAGGCTCTGAGCTGTCAGCACAGAGCCCGACGCAGGGCTCGAACTCACGGACCGTGGGATCATGACCTGAGCCGAAGTCGGACGCTTAACCAACTGAGCCACCCAAGTGCCCCTTGGTTTCCACTCTTATCCCAAATGCAATCTGTTCTCTGCAGAGAACCACAGTGGTCTTTTTAAAAGCTTAAAGCAGATCATATTACTGCCTTACTTAAAACTGTCCAGGGATTTCCCATCAGACTTAGAAAAAAATCCAAAGTCTTAACTTAGTCTAAAAGACCCTACATGATCTGGCTCCTGCCTACCTTTCAGATCCCATCTTGTACCACTTTCCTCGTTGTTTACTTGCCCTCTAGCTACAGTAGATAGCTGTTCCTCTAAAACAGGTCAGAAAACTAAGGCAGGGGCCAAATTTTGCCAGAGGCCTATTTTTATACTGCCAGAGGACTAAGCATGATTTTTACATTTCTAAAGGATTGTAAAACAACTGTAACAACTGGAACAAAACCAGTTATATTCAGGAGAACTTCTGTGATTTACAAAGCCTAAAATATTGACCATGTGGCTCTTTCACAGAAAAAGTTTGGCAATCTCTGCTCTAGTCTTATTCCTCCTCCATCAGGATCTGTTCATTAGCTGTTCCCTTTCCATCCTATGCCACCAGTTCTTTGCCTGGATGGGTCCTTTTAAATTCAGGAGCAAGTTCAATTCATGGAGACCTTTAATGAGAGAATCAGATTCTCTCAATCACATCACCTTTTTCTTTCTTTCTTTTTTTTTTTTTTTTTAATATGGAACACTTCACGAATTTGTGTGTCATCCTTGCGCAGGGGCTATGCTAATCTTCTCTGTATCATTCCGTTTTTAGTATATGTGCTGCCAAAGCGAGCACACATCACCTTGTTTCTTTATAGCACTTACATTTATCTGATACTTTCTTATTTATTTTTATTTTTCCAACAACCATTCCTTCCTTCCCCTATGCAGGAAGATCTTTTCTTGTATACAACTTTTGAGCCTTCTTGATCTTGTATTTAGATGGAAGAGAGCAATTGTGAATGCTGGGAGCCTACTGCATAATAGGTGCTCAATAAATGTGTTGAATGGATGAATTTGCAAATTATTTCTGTAAGTGAAATTTAGGGCTTTTTTTTTTCTTTGTCCTCTCTTTTGTAGGGAGTACCTACAGTGCAAACAGCAACTAAGAGCCACTTTATTTTATTTATTTTTTATTTTTTTTAATTAATTTATTTTTTTAATGTTTTATTTATTTTTGAGACAGGAAGAGACAGCATGAACCGGGGAGGGTCAGAGAGAGGGAGACACAGAATCTGAAACCAGAGCCACTTTAAAATCGAGAGGCAGGGGCACCTGGCTGGCTAAGTGGGAAGAACATGCACCTCTTTGATCTTGGGTCATGAGTTTGAACCTCTCTACCATGTTGGGTATAGAGATTACTTAAATAAAGAAATAAACTTAATAAACGGAGAGACAAAACAATATCTTTCCCTTAAGAGATTAACTCTGTTCCTCCTCTGCTCTCCCTAGGAGAGGCCATTGCTGGAAGGGTGTGGGATGTTTCAAAGGGATGTCTCAAGGACTTCTTATTTAAAAAAGAAAAAGGGTGCCTAGGTGTCTCAGTCGGTTAAGCATCCAACTCTTGATTTCAGCTTAGGTCATGATCTCATGGTTTGTGGGATTGAACCCCACATTGGGTTTTGTGCTGACAGCACGGAGCCTGCTTGGGATTGTCCCTCTCTCTCGACCCCTCCCCTGCTCTCACTCTTTGGGCCCCTCCCCCACTCTCACTCTTTCTTTCTTTAAATGAATGAATGAATGAATGAATGAATGAAGTAGAACTTTTCTTCCTTTCATCTGTTTCTTTTAAGAGAGGAATTTTTCAGAATAACAAGACTAATTGAGGTCTCATTCTCTAAGATACTCTCAGGCTTTTGGGTGAAGATGGGCTTAACATTAAAGGAGATGGTTTAACACTAAGCTGAGGCAGGCCTGGGCTCAAAAGAAAAGCCAAGAATGCTCTAATAGGGCTTGTTCTAGGTGATCATATGGAGGAGAAGGATAACTCCAGGTGCTGGATTCTTCTGGAGTTTCTTTAAGATTGTCTGATCACATGTTTTCAGTTTTGGTTTGGAAAATACACAGTCACTAAAGGAAGAAGCAATGGGAGGCAGAAGCCTGATTGTAAAGGAGAAAAGGTGGGCACTATAAGCCCTCTGGGTGTGGCAAGAGGTAAGGGATAAGAGTTAAACTTTAGAGTTTGAGTTTTAGAATCAAAATAGACCTGGGCTTATTCACTGACTGGATATGTCACCTTGGGAAAATTATTTAGCATTTCTAAGCCCTGGTTTCCTTATCTGAAAAATGAGTATAATGATAGCTTCTGTCTTTTTAGAGTTATTATGAGGATTAACTGATAAGGCATATAAAATGCTTAGCTAGATGCCTACATAGACTAAGTGATCAGTTAGTATGAACATCATCATCATTATCATCACCAAATGATGAAGAAATTCTCTCAATCCACTAATTTTGAAACTAATAAAGAATAAAACCTGTATCCTGTAGCAATTTAAGGATATGTCTCACTGTACTCAGCTTCCATGGTAGAGAACACAGGATATAGAAAGAGGTGGGCTATGAAATGTCTGGATAACAAGATCAGTGTTGCTACAAGAAGCATGGGCTTAACATAGGTCATTTGACTCTCCATATTAAGTGGAAAGGAGACAAATCTGTACTTGAATGTAGATATTCCAGATAAACCTGTCTGCCTGTCAGTATTAGCTTTGGATTTCATACATTGACCTTTACTACTTTATAGTTTATTAAAAATGCCCTCATACACACTAATATAATTCTGACTTAGGTAGGGCAGCCATTGTTATTATCCCTATTTAATTCTAGAGGAAACAAAGACTAAGAAATTGAGAACATAGGTTTTAGAATCAGATTGTGTGGTTTGAATCCTGGCTTCTTCATTTCCCAATGGTATAACCTAGGGTAAGTTACTTGGACTTCTCAGAGTCTCAGTATCTTCACCTGTGAAATGGAGATAATGAAGGTACATAACCTCTTAGGGTTGTGTGCAGTTTCTCATCATGTAAACAAAGTACATGGCAAGGCAAATAGATGTGCCTAATATTTGTTTTTGTTATCTCCCAGGGCCAGGCACCTAACAAGTGGTAATTCTGGTATCTAAATTTAGATAATTGGATTTCATATCCAATGTCCTTTCCATACACGACCTCCCATAATATTAATAATGTTGATTCCCTGCCACTGTGATGATGTACAATCCATTAACATTAGGGCAGATGGTCCAATTTGTTTTTTCAGAAGTGATGGGAGATCCATCTATAGTATCCCTCTTGGTACAGTTGGCACACTTATCTGATTCTCAGTTTCCTCAGTGAGAGAACAGTTATGGCCTTAGGACAGGGCTACACCAAAAAGCTCTAGATTTTGGTTCAGCTGTTTGCAGCAAAGTGCTGAAGATACTAGTCTGACCACATGAGAAGTCAGCCTGTATTAACTGAACCAAAGGGAGACTTGTAGTGTAGTTGAAAAAGCATGCACCGGGGCGCCTGGGTGGCGCAGTCGGTTAAGCGTCCGACTTCAGCCAGGTCATGATCTCGCGGTTCGTGAGTTCGAGCCCCGCGTCAGGCTCTGGGCTGATGGCTCGGAGCCTGGGGCCTGTTTCAGATTCTGTGTCTCCCTCTCTCTCTGCCCCTCCCCCGTTCATGCTCTGTCTCTCTCTGTCCCAAAAATAAATAAACGTTGAAAAAAAAATTAAAAAAAAAAAAAAAAGAAAAAAAAAAGAAAAAGCATGCACCTAGTGAGTTGGAAGACTTGAATTCTAATCTTAGATCCACTACTTATTAACTATATCTTGAAACGTCTTTGAGCCTGAGTTTCCACATCTCTGTTTTGTATTTTTTCTAGCTTTATTTAGGTGTAATGGACATCTACATGTTTAAAGTGGGGATTCCAACAGTTATCCTTGGGGCTGTCACCTGGTCATACAGTCCCTTTATGGAAATTAGGAAAAGGTGCCTCTTCTTCCAAGCAGATGCAGCTTTACATTAAGGTTCATGAGCTGAGTGAGCAGAACATATACTAGATTTCATTCTCCACTAGCCTTCTGGTGCATTGCACAATGAGGGACCTCTGCTGTCTCTCCACTGCACAGGGCCGTTAACATCAAGTGAGATAATAAAGGTGAGGAAGCTTGGTAAAGTGTAATCCTGTCTGTCAATGTAAGGCAAATACTACTTGGTTTCAAATATTAGGACCCAAGGGTTACCTGGGTAGATATACTGAGCATTGCCCTTCCCTTTGTTTCGATGATCCCTCTGATCACTAACTTGTACAGCACCTATAAATTACTGGCTTTTAAAGCAGAGATTATGGCAAAGAAAGGCTTTCTACATCATTTTCAGGCCTAGACCGGTCTTGCTCTTGAGATCCCTGAAGACTAAAATCAGGTTTTTTTGATGATCCATTCTCTTGAAGACAGGCTGTTTTTAGAACACCCTAGAGTGGGACTGGGTCTTGCCCATGGGTGGAATTTGGAATCCTTTGGTTAGAGCTTATCTCTGGTTTTCAGGCAAAGGTCATTGTATAAAAGGCTTGTATCAATGGGAGAAAGAAAAGTTGCTGAGCCACAATTTGCCCTCTTTTCACAGCTTTGAAGCCCAAGCTGTGTTCTGGGCTCTGTGGATCAAATAGGACAAGAGGATCTGCTTTTATGAGTCACTAACAAAGAGACAGCTTTAGAGTCAGACAAACCTGAAATTAGGTACTAGATCTGACATTTACTAGTTTTACAACCTTGGGCAGGTAAATCACCTTTCTAAGTTTCCATTTGTCATCTGGAATTAGGGATAGTAACAGTATTTATCTCATGGTTTTTTTACGTGGATTAAATGAACTAATACGTGGAACGCACTTAGCATTTTGTCTAGCACACAGTATGTGTTCCATAAATGTTAGCTTTTATTACTGAGCTCCCTGCAAAATACCAGACTTTGCCATGCCTTCCCCCAAGAAGCCTAGGGTTCAAGTTGGGGATTAATATAATTATACCAGAAAAGATAAATAGAAATACAAAGCAACAAATGTGTGATACCATAGGAACTGATGTTAGGAACTGGTGTTTGAACGAGGCTGTGCAAAAAGGTGAGATTAAGATAAGTAGAAAGGATGAGGAGGGCATTCCATATGGGATCGGTAACAGGTAACAACAGCAAGCTTCAGGACACTGAGTAGACCAACTTGCCTGGAGAAGTGGGGATAATGCTATCTGAGAACATAGGTTGGGATTAGAAGAAGAGAATCCTAAATATAGGGTAAGTGTTTGACTCTTGTTCTATAGATAATGATGAGTGACATGACGAACCTTGTGCATGAAAATGTCTAGCAGGTGTCTGGAAAGCTCTTGGGAAAGTGCTCAGAGCCAAAGCTAAAACTTTGGGGATAGAAGTTGAAACTATGGAAGCCAGCTCCTTGAGAGGTGCCTGTTGATTACAATTTAATGAGGGTGGCTTTTGAAAAGCATTTAAAGTGAGATGGTGAATCTGTCAGATTTGAAGACAACTTAAAACATTAATGGGGGTAGGGTTTGCTTCTCTGAAGTCTTCTGAAAGAACATGTGGTCTGTCAGAAAAATTTCTTAAAATGGAAATTTGAAATATAAAATATAGTTATTATAGGGAGAGAAAAATGACCTGTATAAAACTTAACCGTATTTCCTGAAATGTTTTCAGAGGGTTCTTATGACTGAGTAACCATGACAAGAGTAGGAAAATGAATAAGCTCTAGTTGACTAGAGGGAGGGATGTTGTATCAAATCAGTTTATAAAGGGAGATGACATTGTGGTGAGGGGACTCAATTTGCAGTTCAGTAAAATCTAAAAATAGTGTGGGATACTTTTTTTTATTTTAATATAGTTGACACACAATGCTACATTAGTTTCAGGTGTACAACATAGTGATTGGACAAGTTTATACATGGCGCTGTGCTCACCACAAGTGTAGCCACCATCTGTCACCATACAGGCTACTACAGTACTATTAACCATATTCTTTATGCTGTGCCTTTTATTCTTTATTCCTGTGACTTTTACTTTATGCCTTTATTCATTCCATAACTGGAAGCTTGTACCTCCTACTCCTCTTCACCCATTTTGTGGGGCACATCTCTTAAGAGTACAAATTTAGTTATTCCATAAGTTCACAAATTTTTTCTTTAAGATTTTATTTTTAAGTAATCTCTACACCCAACACAGGGCTTGAGCTTACAACCCCAGGATCAAGAGTCACATGCTTTACTG
Organism: Prionailurus viverrinus; assembly: GCF_022837055.1. Taxonomy (NCBI): domain Eukaryota; kingdom Metazoa; phylum Chordata; class Mammalia; order Carnivora; family Felidae; genus Prionailurus; species Prionailurus viverrinus. The sequence continues at coordinate 53,062,091 of NC_062571.1, read as the reverse complement.
ACTGAGACAGTCAGGTGCCCCAAGTTCACAAATTTTTTTTAAAAAAAAAATTTTTTTTTTCAACGTTTATTTATTTTTGGGACAGAGAGAGACAGAGCATGAACGGGGGAGGGGCAGAGAGAGAGGGAGACACAGAATTGGAAACAGGCTCCAGGCTCTGAGCCATCAGCCCAGAGCCCGATGTGGGGCTCGAACTCACGGACCGTGAGATCGTGACCTGGCTGAAGTCGGACGCTTAACCGACGGCGCCACCCAGGCGCCCCCCAAGTTCACAAATTTTTGATGCATAAAACTTTTTATATAAAAATACGTAGGCCACTGTGCATTATTTAGACCTAAGATGAATACAGATACATAATATATATATGAATATTAAAATTTTTTTAATGTTTATTCATTTTTGAGAGAATGACAGAGTGCAACTGGGGAAGGGGCAGAGAGGGGGAGACACAGAATCTGAAGCAGGCTCCAGGCTCCGAGCTGTCAGCACAGAGCCCAACGCAGGGTTTGAACTCACGAACCATGAAATCATGATCTGAGCCAAAGTCAGATGCTCAACCAACTGAGCCACCCAGGCACCCCTTTAAATTGAGGTATAACTGACATAGAACATTATATTAGTTTCAGGTGTACAAAATAATCAGTATTTGTACATGTTGCAAAATGATCACGATAATAAGTTAACATCCATTACCACACATCATTATAATTTTTTTTCTTATGATGAAAACTTAAAAAGATTTTTTTAATGTTTATTTATTATTGAGAGACAGAGCATGAGCATGGGAGGGACAGAGAGAAGGGAAGACAGAATATAAAGCAGGCTCCAGGCTCTGAGCTGTCAGCACAGAGCCTGATGTGGGGCTTGAACTCACAAACTGCAAGATCATGACCTGAGCCAAAGTCAGATGCTCAACCGACTGAACCACTCAGGTGCCCCATCTTATGATGAAAACTTTTAAGGTCTACTCTCTTAGCAACTTTCAAATATGCAATGTAGTATTATTAACTATAGTCACCATGTTGTACATTACATCCTTAGGACTCATTTTGTAACTGGAAATTTGTACTTTTTTGTCCACCTTCATGAATATTCAGTTTTAAAATAAAATTAATTACAATTGAAGTCTAGAAACGTAGGAAATATAGATGAAGGCTGTTGATGTTTCTTTTTCTTTAATGGAATACATGTGCATACACATTGGCATGACATTTGAAATGGAATCTCCAGGTAATAATCATGGGCTCTAAGTATACAGACTTATATGTAATATTTCCTTATCACATGAAGGTATGATGACGAATGACAAAATATTGAATATACTGGGATGCTGAAAGAGAATTTTATTTGGCATATCAAAAGAATAGAAACTTCCACATTAGGTTATTATCAGAACAGTAACTATATTCTTTGTTATATACACTAATCATGCACTGTTTTCATATTAGAACTTAATTTCTGTAGGAACCATAAACTTCAACTTTTTAAAAATAATTTGTTAATATGTATCAAAAGCCTTAATGTTCTGCCTTTCAAACAAGTAATTTTTTCTTTAGAAATATGGCTTAATGTAACAATTTGAAAAATAGTGAAAATTTGTAAGCAAACTAAATGTCCTGTAATAGGAGAAAGAGTAAATTAATTCCACCAAATTTTAGTATGGAGTATCTTCATTAAATGTTATAATGTCATCAAACCTAGTGTTTTTGAAATACTTTTAATGGCAAGAGAATTTCTCTTCACCTAATGTTAAATAAGTGCTTTCAGCCTCTGTAGATTGAGCTAAAAGAACTTTGTTCTTTGATTTGGTCAACAAACTTTTATCTAATAAACTTTTATTTTATCTCTAAGTTTTAGGCCCAGTGCCTGGCTTACAAAGATGAATAGAGTCCTGATCTTGAATCTTTTCTAGGAAGGATAGATGTACAAATAAATAATTATACTAAAGCATGAAGAATATTTTAATAGAGGTATGTTTGTATTATGGAGGGATATAAAGGAGGGAATGGGCAATTCTCACATGGCAAGGGAAAGCCTCAAAGAGGTTTGAACTGGGTTCTTTTGGGTGAGTAAGAGTTGGTTATCAAGAGGTAGAAAGGTATTTCAGGCAGAAGGAATATGTGCAGAGGCATTATGGTAGAAGAGCTTGGTCCGTGCAGGGACCTGTAGTAGTTAGGTATGGCTGGGAAGAAGAGTAGAAGAGTTAAGTTTGTATTTTATCCTCTTGGCAGGGGGAAAGTAAAGAATTTTAGGAAGGGGCATACCATAATAAAATTGTATTTGAGTGATTAATTGGGCTTTAGTGTGGAGGCCACATTGGAAAGGGTACTAGATGAGAGACATTAGGGTAATACTGCCATAGTTCAGGTGTAGTGTTAAACTGGCTGCGAATGAAGAGGAGGGGATGTCAGGCAGAAATTTAGGAGGCCAAAGTAATAGGTTTTAGTGACCAATTGGACTTGTCCCTCAGTGAGTGAGAAGAGAAAGACAAAACCATGTCCAAATTACTACCTTCAGTGACTAGATGGTTCGTGGTCCCATTAAGTAGGAGAAAGATAAGTAAACCAGGAATAAAGGCAAAGGCGCGTGTGAGAAGAGGTGCTGCAGGATCCTGAGATAGAGAAGTTGTTAAATAGTTGTTTGGAACTTAGCAAAAAGATTTCATCTGAAAACCTGGATAGCAGTGAACTCCTGTTTCCCAGTTCATGAATATAACATTGTCCAGGGAGAGTGTAGAATTAGGAGAACCCTGAGGGAAGATCTATCTAGTATCCAAGAGACAGAAGAAACTTAAGAACTGAAGAACCAGGAAAGCAGTGTCTTCAAAGAAAACAGAACAGTCTGGAGTTAGTTTGCTACTGCTGTGTAACAAATTCCCTCAAGCTTAATGTCTTAACACAAGCTTATTTATGACTTACGGTTCTAGGGATCAGAAATCTGATGCAGCATGAATGGGTCCTCTGTTTAGGTTGTCAAATCTGCTTTCAAGCTCATTCTTGTTGGCAGAATTACAGTTACAGGACTAAGGTTCCTGTTGTCCTTCTGGCCTGGAATCTTGAAAGGCCATCTTAGAATTCGGCTTATAAGTGTTTTATGAAGGATGAATGCCAAATAAAATAAGAATTGAGCAGTGTCAATTGGTCATTGGTAAGTTTAGTAAGATCAGTAGCACGAGCACTTTTTAGCAGGATGGTAGGGGCAGAAGCCACATGCAGTTAAGTTTGGGAATCAACTGGAAATGAAAGCATAGCTGGGATATAGGGGCTTCTTTCAAACACCCTGTCGTGAATGGGATGGAGAATGTTGGGAATAATAAACTAATGAACTAGGTCTCAAGGAAACTAGAAGGAATAAGCTCTAGACTACAGGTGGAGTGATTAATTGTGGACCTGTAGGGGAACTCAGCTTCCTCTGAAATAGAAGGAAAGGAAGTATGGAGGGGACTACAGATAAGTTTGTGAAGGGGGTGGGGGGAGGGTCTTGGTGCGAAACAGCTGAGAAATTGAGGGCATTACTGTCTAATGGCCTCAGTTTTCTCTTACAAGTTCAATAAAAAAAAGCAGGTGAAGTTCTGGAATTGCTACTTTGTAGCTAGGAGGCCTTTCATAAAATTGTTGATGAATGCATGAACCAAAAGCTAATGGAGAGGCAAGAAACATAAAGAACTCCAGGTGCTCTCCAGATTGCCCACCAAACCACATCTGGCTCACCAGGCTCCCTTTTTGCTCCCTTTTCTCTTGTTATGTTCTCAAACTTAGTCTGAGCTAGAATTGCTTAATAGATCCTCACTCAGAGGATGTGGATTTCCTGCTTATAAATTGCCTTGGGCTTTAACAATCTTGAAATCTTTCTAGGTTACCTAGAGGATATCTAATTTACCATAGTTGACCAAAATTACTTTTCCCTCCTTAGGTTGCGAGGTATTTGAAGTCAAGGGACTTTGGATTTTTTCATCTTTGCGTGTAGCACCTGTAGGGACAGTCCTGGCATGTAGGGAGTCCCCCATTTATTTCTCTAGCTCCATGACCTAGACTTAAGGCTCCCCTTTTTATTTGGCCATATTGTGCTATTTTTTTCTCTTTAACTTAGAGAAGATAGTAAAACTTTACAAGTATATATGTAAATTTTAGAAATTTAATGGAAATATAACAAAAATACAGAAAAGTGCATATATTATAAATGTCCAGTTTTCTGAATTTTCAAAATAAATACACCTGTGTAACAGCATCCAGTTCAAGAAAACAGTATATCACCAGCATCTCTGCAGTCCTTTTTATGTCTTCTACCAATCATTATTTCTCTGCAGAGGTAACTACTATGGTGACTTCTAATCCATAAATTAGTTTTTAAAATTCTTTTTATTTATTTATTAAAAAATTTTTTTTTAATGTTTATTTATTTTTGAGAGAGAGCGCCGGTGCAAGTTGGGGAGGGGCAGAGAGAGACTGAGACTCAGAATCTGAAGCAGGCTCCAGGCTCTGAGGTGTCAGCACAGAGCCTGATGTGATACGGGGCTGGAACTCATATGAGTCATGAGATCATGACCTGAACCAAAGTCGGACACTCAACCAACTGAGCCACCCAGGTACCCCCATAAATTAGTTTTTTTTAGAACTTTATATAAATCAAATCATATGGTATGTACTTTGCCCTGTTAGGCTTCTTTCACTCAGCATTGTATGCATGCAGTTCATCTGTGTTCTATGGAATTAGAGTCTATTCATTATCTTTGCCTTATGATATTCCATTATATGAATCTATATATAGATTCACTTATCCATTTGATTGTGGATGGATATTTGGGTTGTCTCCAGGTATGGGTTATTTCTGATTGATGCTGCTTTGAACATGTCTTTTGGTGAACATAGGTTTGCATTTCTAATGGCTATATATCCAGAGGCAGAATTGCTAGGTTTTAAGGTATGTGAATGTTTGCTTTAGTAGATCCTGCTAAATAGTTTTACAATGTGGTTGTATAGCTATACTAAATTATACTTCTGCCAGCAGTGTTTGAGTTGCTCCCACATCTGTGCTAAGGTATGGCATTATCTGCCTTTTCCAATTTTAGCATTTCTGGTTTTATTTTGTATTTCTTTGATGATTAGTGAGGTAATCATGTACTTTTTTCATATACTTTCTTTGAACATTTGAATGTCTTTTGTTGAAGTCGCTTGTCTTTTTCTTTGAGATGTTTACTATTAATTTGTAAGGGTCCTTTATATATTCTAAGTCTTTTGTTGAAAAATATACATATTGCATATATTTCTCTCCTTCCAAGAGTTTTCACTCTAATTCTGTCCTTGGTAAACAGATGTTCTTAATTTAATTTGTTTAGTTTATTAAATTTTTCCTTTATGGTTATTGGTTTTGTGACCTGTTAAAATTGTTGCCTACTCCAACCTCATGAAAATATTCTCCTATGTTCTTTTAAAGGCTTTGTTGTTTACCTTTTACGTTTAGGCCTACAATCCATCTGGAAATGATTTTTGTGTATGGTGTGGCAAGGGTGAAAGTCTTTTTTTTTTTTTCCATATGGATATTCAGTTGACTCCAATATCCTTTATTGAAAAAAAACATCCTTTCAAACTGCAGTGTTACTGTTTTCATAAATCTGGTGACCATACATATGTGGATCTGTTTCTGGACTTTTTATTTTATTCCGTGTGTCTTTTGCTTATCCTTGTGCCAATAACCGTAGCCTAATTACTATAGCTTCATAATAAGTCTTGATATCTAGTAGTGTAAGTCCTCTAGGTATATTATTTTTGCCATCTAGATTGTTTTGGCATTCTTGGCCCTTTGGACATTATTGTAACTTTAATCCAACAAATATTTTTTAAAAATTTTAATGTTTTTATTTATTTTTGAGAGAGAGACCGAGCGTGAGCAGGGGAGGGGCAGACACACACACACACACACACACACACACACACACACACACACAGAATCCAAAGCAGGCTCCAGACTTTGAGCTGTCAGCGGGGCTGACAGAGCCTGATGTGGGGCTTGAATTCATGAACTGCAAGATCATGACCTGAGCCAAAGTTGGATGCTTAACGGAATGAACCACCCAGTCATCCCAATCTAACAAATATTTACTGAATATCTATTTACTATGTGCTAGGCACAGTGATAGATGTTGGGAATATAGCTGTCAATAGGATAAGCCTGGTTCTTTTGTTATAGTTGGGAAAGCCACTCACAGAGTGAGATGAAAAAATGGCCTAGGGGGGTGCCTGGCTGGCTCAGTTGGTTGAGCGTCCGACTTCGGCTCAGGTCATGATCTCGCAGTTCCTGAGTTTGAGCCCCGCATCGGGCTCTGTGCTGACAGCTCAGAGCCTGGAGCCTGCTTCAGATTCTGTGTCTCCCTCTCTCTCTGCCCCTCCCCTGCTCGCACTCTGTCTCTCTCAAAAATAAATAAAAAATTTAAAATATTTAAAAAAAGCTGGCCTAGGGTAGGGGCGCCTGGGTGACTCCATTGGTTAAGCGTCCTACTTTGGCTCAGGTCATCATTACACGGTTCATGGGTTCGAGCCCTGGGTTGAGCTCAGTGCTGACAGCTCAGAGCCTGGAGCCTGTTTCATATTCTGTCTGTCTGTCTGTCTGTCTGTCTCTCTCTCTCTCTCTCTCTCTGCCCCTCACCAACTGGCACTCTGTCTCTAAACATTAAAATAATTTAAAAAGAAAAAAAATGGCCTAGACCCTGAGAAACTCAGTATTTAAAGTCAGTTAACAAAGAAGATTGAGAGCTAGTGAGAGAGAGCACGGATATGCTAGAGGGCACATAACCCTACATGTGAGAAAACCAAGGACGGCATGAAGGAAGCAAAGGGAAGGTATATCCAGCAATTATGGTCAGTTATGTCAGTGTTACTGCAAGATCAAGCAAGATAAAGACTGACAAAACATCCACTGGATTTAGCTCTGAGTACTATTGAGAACTTAATGAAGCAGTTTCTGTGGAGAGGTGAGGTGTGTGTCTTTATTAGACTGTAAACTTTTAGATGGGAACAAAGTTTCCTGTTCAATTAGAGCTGAATGAATGTTATTTCATGATGATAATCAAATGATCTGCATGCTCCTCATGATGAAAAAGTAATTGCTGTTCTAAATGGAGAATAATTTAATACTTACTCAAATCTTGGTTGTTTTAGATAAGCAAAAACTATATTTCATCCATCCATCCATCCGTTCATTTATTTATTCATCCATTCATTCTGCAAACGTCTTTGGAGCAACCACCAATTACCCAGGACTCACATGTACTACATTGAGTACAGATGTGAGTAGTGTAGGAATGGAAGAAAGCTTAGAAAGATGTATTTGATCCATGTATATCTCAATGAGTTAACTCTGCAATCTCTCTTTTGACAGCCTTCCATGACCATTCAAAGCGATAAATGGTTAAGCATTGTGATCTGAAGACAAAATTTTAGACAGTGCTTTCTTTCTGGTTAAATAAAACACAGGATTTCAGTAGGGAAGGTCTTTTTTCTTGTTGGGGCTCCTTCTATAATTTATTATTTGTTTGGTATTTATTTACACTTTGGCATTTTTGTTTGAGTCCTTTTCTTTTTAGATTTGAATGCTTATTTTAGGAAAGGAAGAGCAGGAATTACTTCATTTTCAAATATAATACAATTACATTTTAGTGTGGGCAGTGCTAATTACTGATTGCCATTTATTGAGGGTCAGGGGCCAAAGTTTATTTTTCTTTATTGTGTGAATTATTATTAGACCTTCACTTGTGGTCAGGTGGATTAATAAATGCCCAAGTAAACCACTTTCAAGCACACCTGAATAACTTAAGAATTTCTATCAATAGGGGCACCTGAGTGGCTCAGTTGGTTAAGCATCCAACTTCGGCTCAGGTCATAATCTCATGGTTTGTGGGTTTGAGTCCACCATCGCGCTCTGCTCTGGCAGTGTGGAGCCTGCTTGGAATTCTCTTTCTCTCTCTCTCTCTCTCTCTCTCTCTCTCTCTCTGCCCCTCCCCCACTTGCACTCTCTCTAAATAAATAAACTTGAAAAAAATAATTACTACCTATAAAATCTTGACATTAATAATTTTAAAGTATTTTTTTAAAATAAGTCTTCATAACAATTTTATGAGGGAACTTTCTTTTACTTAATTGAAGTACTTGAAAACATAGAAGTTTGGTAGGTTAGGGAAGTCTTCAGGAATAAGATTAACCTTGAGTGATCCTGACAGACTCTGGAATGCAAATGATAAGTACAGCATGTTGGCATAAGTAAGGCTTTCTTTAGGAGAGTAGAGGAATAGAAAAAATGGGGAATATAAAATAAGTTCACGGTAGGAATAAGAAGGCCATTTAGTTCTTTTAAAAAGACTTTTCACAGGTTGATTCACAATAATTTTTTTCCTCTTAAATTGTTTTGTTTTTTTCCTTAGAAATAACTAGAAACAAAGACCACTAATGCTACAAATTGGTAGTCTCTGGTAATACTATAATTCTAATTGGTGAAGAAAGGAAATAGAGAATTAAGACAGTTTGAAATGATGCTTAATATTTTTAGTTCCAAGTTCAATCAGTATAGTCATCAACTGACATTTACTCTGAACCCCTTGGGTGAATGGCATTGAACCAAATCCCAAAGAAATAATATCTTCTGCCTACGTGAGCAAACTGGTAGTTGAACTATTGCTCTCAGAAGCTATGGATAATAAGAGTTGATGTTAATATGCTGTGAGATTCCAGCCTTGGAGTCATAAGGCTAAGATAGAAAAAATATACCCCCCCCCCAAAAAAAATCTCGATTTGAAAAATAGAAACTGTATTTACTTTTTGTTTTGAATAAAGAAGTCACTGCCCTATGCAATGAAACACTAAATTTCAAATTATTTTTTAAAATTTCACCAAATATTGTCTTAGCTTAAAAGAGTTGAATTTTATTTGATTGATCATTGTATGAATAATGCAAAGTAAACTTTCATTTTGACAAGTAAAATAACGAGGTGAGTTGATTCAGAGCATGTCAAGTAGAACCGTAAGTGATTTATGCCTTCATTGAAAACTCAAATACAAAGAAATCTTGGTGGATGTCAAAAATTTGTGACTGAAACCTATTTTTACCTGATCTCCATGGTTAATATCACATTTATAAAGGTATTTTCCATTCTATAATATTAAAATGTTTCTTTTTAAGGATGGTCAGATTTTAAGCATTTATCTTTTCCTAGTAGTCTCCCCTTCCCTTGCCCTCTCCATCCCAATCTCTTTTCTTCGGATAGGGTTCCTATTGCTGGCTACCCAGTCATCACCATGCTAATACCATTTAAGGTAGCTCTGATGGGTTCATTTATTTTGAGTCCTTCAATTCAGTTTCTCTTTTAACCTGGCTTCCTAAATCAAATTGACAAACCAATTTATTTTTCTCCCTTTTCATTTCAACAATTTGAGATTCAGATTGGTAGGAAAATATAACGTAATCCGAGCACAACCTCTTCCCCTTGGAATCAGTATTTTCGAGGCTTCCTCCTTTCCTTGGCGGAACGTGCTTAAGTCAGGCAGAGTACCTAGTGAAGGACTTCAGCCCCCACAGTTCCCTGTGCGCGCATGCCCTCTCCTCTTACAGTTGTCAAAGTGCTTTTGCCAGAGCGGTCACATAATCAACCTGAAAGAAGAAAATAAATACTGTACACTTTTTAATTTTATCGATCCTTAAAAACTGGACACTCAAAGGTAACTGCTACTAAGAATTTGTTACTTGAGATTGGGTGATTGCATGTGAAGGAAGATCTATTGTGTGTGTGGTGGGGGGAGGGGAAGGAGGTATCTATTTCTCGGACTTTGCTGTAAATAAGAAAAAAGAAAAAAAGAAACACACCCAAACAAACTATACGAGCAGTTGCCGAGAAACACTGTATGTTAACTTTGTAAATGTTATCTTAATCTATTGCTTTCCTTTTGTTTAAAAGCGTCTTATTTATTAAAGATGGGTCTTGACCTTGACAGAATGAATTTATGCAGAAAGTGAAATTTATATCTTTAAGGAGTGTTGCGACGAGAAATGGGTGTTCCTGGTATGTGGTATGATAAAAAAATTTTTAATTCAATAAATATATTAATTGTATATTATAAAATATTCTGAGTCCAGCTTACTTTTTTAGCTTTTTTGCTATATAGTACAGCATTAATTTTTCTATCAAGAGCATGTAGTTTAAACTGAAGGCATTACAGAAAGCATCAATACAAGCATCAGAAAAGCTGAATATTAAAATTATAATCAAATGCATATTTCAGCCATGATGATATGGCTATTGTAAAGACGATTCTAGCCCACTGGAAGCAACTCAGACCCCAGATTATAATGGTTTACTGCAGCACTGCTTAAACCAAGTCTGAAAATGTCTTTCTATGTCCATTTTCTTTGGCAGCGGTAGAACTTTGTGCTGTTGTGAATCCAAGCTTTGCTTGCCTCTTTGTGTGATATTTTACAATACAGATCAAAGCCATTGTTTTAGACCAAGGGACCTGAGAAACATAAAATCAATCTTAGGTAGGTTTTATTGGTAGTAGCTGACAATTTGTGAGGTATATTGGGCTGGGTTTTTATGGGGGGGGGGGTTGAAGGGGAGGAAAGAGTAGAGAGTAAGGTGGCTATGAAGCATTTCCTTCAGCCCACTATTTTTTGTCTGTGTATGAAACTTTAAAATGAATGAGTAACCATTTTAAAGATAGTTTTTTAAGAAAATAGAACTTTTAATTCCATTTCTTGATGTGAATCTTTTGCTTAATGGCTAACAGTGGTGGCATCTCCATTTTCCAATACATTTATTTTATAACATTTATCATGAGGATGTCCAAAGGCAGAGCTTCTGTGTATATCTGAATGTCCTTTCACAAGTGTTCTGAGAAAGATGCTTCCCAAGTATCTGAGTTAATTAAGTAACTGCATTATATATATTAATAACTTTGTTGCAATTATACTGAATCATCATCTAAAAATAATTGTATGTTTGGTCATTTGCTTCTTTAACATCTCTAAATATTTGTTTTCAGAGTCTCAGCACTTAATATTCATATATTTAAAACACTTAATATGTTCTAAAGGACAAACTAACTCAGTGATAACTATGTGTATGGAAATCTCCTGATTTTGAGTGATTACTATTTTCATCCTTGAATGGGAAAACAGGCTGTATGGCAGAGGTGAATATAGTCCTTCTATGAGAGATGGAAAATACCATACACTCCTTATATGGCTAAATGAAGCAGTGATGGCAATGCACTATAATTACAACGTATGAGAATTTGGGACTTTGTACTATGCTATTTTTAACGCTTTTGCTAGCATAATTCAGGGTCTTCAAACCATAATCTTTCATTGCTAATACCGGTGATAAGAGAATGGATTCTAAATTTGCCAAAGTCTTGTGACCAAGGCAGCATCAGGAGGATTCAAAAATGAAAATCTGGCAACCTCATAAGTATCTTGACTTTCTACTTAAATCTCAGGGGGATTTTTTTTAAAGCTCCGCCCCTACCCCATCTCACTGTCAGTCTGTCTCTATCTCTCTCTCTGTGACCTCAAACCCAACCAGAACATTTCTCCACTCTGCACAGAAATTCTCAGGCTCCTGTTGAGACCTGAACCACTGAGAAGCCAAGAAATTTCTTGTGTGACAGAATTGGAGACAAGAAGATTGGAGAATAAGCAGAAAAACTCCAATCCTTGGAGTAACACGAAGCAAACACAAACGTTTCAGTAGATTTTTTTTTTTTTTTTTTTTTACCTCTTTTAAAACGGTGGTTTTTTATGTCTCCTAACAAAATGGAGTAGCTGCAGCTACTGGGAGGCCGGAGAATGATTGTGCAGCTGAATCCTCCTCCTAACAAATGCCAAGGATTTCCTCCCTCGCGGTTCGCTGCTGCTAAATCAAACAATTATCAACGCAAGAAGCCAGTTTGCTAATCAAGAGGGATAAGACTGCTGTTTCTTTAAAGTGCGGAGCAGGGAAGGGGGAAGAAAGGGTCGTGTGCGGTGTCTTTTTAACCTTGCTGAAGGACGCAGCAGTATTTATTGACGTATGCAAATAACTGGGGGAGGGTGGTGCTTGGGAAAAAACAGGAACCAGAATCAGTTTCTCATTGCAGGGTGAACGCTCTGAGTTCCGGTGAAGGGAAAAGAGACGTGGCGAAATTGCTGTCTTTCTGTCTTATAAGCACATCTCTCACTAATACAGAAAAGGAACCAAGACATCAGAAAGGGTGAAGACGCTCTCACAGTATTTTTAGAGACCTTGCACGAGCCACCCCCCCCGCCCCCATTCCCAGCCCGACCTGTTCTTCTAAATGGGAGATTATGGATTTGCATTGCAATTGGCTAGTAGCGGTGGCACTGGATTTTCGCAAGTAAAACACCCGCCCGCTTTAGCGAGGGGCATTAACGATCACATTAACAATAACGCGTCTCTCTTTTTTCCCGTTTCAGCTGCGCAAACCATGCAGGATGATTTACTGATGGACAAAAGCAAAACCCAGCCCCAGCCCCAGCAGCAGCGGCAGCAGCAGCAGCAGCAGCAGCCCCAGCCCGACCCCAGCGCAGCCGAAGCCCCGTCCACGCCCCTCTCCTCAGAGACCCCCAAGCCGGAGGACAGTAGCGCAGTGCCGGCCCTCAGTCCCGCCGCGGCCCCGCCGGCCCCCAACGGTCCTGACAAGATGCAGATGGAATCGCCGCTCCTGCCGGGCTTGAGTTTCCACCAGCCCCCTCAGCAGCCGCCGCCGCCGCAGGAGCCCGCGGCGCCGGGCGCGTCGCTGTCGCCGTCCTTCGGCAGCACCTGGTCCACGGGCACCACGAACGCGGTGGAGGACAGCTTCTTCCAGGGGATCACCCCAGTCAACGGGACCATGCTCTTCCAGAACTTCCCGCACCACGTCAACCCAGTCTTCGGAGGCACTTTCTCTCCGCAGATCGGCCTGGCGCAGACCCAGCACCACCAGCAGCCGCCGCCGCCGGCGCCGCAGCCCGCGCAACCCGCGCAGCCCCCGCAGGCACAACCCCCGCAGCAGCGCCGCTCGCCCGCCAGCCCCAGCCAGGCGCCCTACACGCAGAGGAGTGCTGCCGCGGCGTACGGCCACCAGCCCATCATGACCAGCAAGCCGTCCTCGTCCTCGGCTGCAGTAGCCGCCGCGGCCGCAGCCGCCGCTTCGTCCGCCTCGTCCAGCTGGAACACGCACCAGAGTGTGAACGCCGCCTGGAGCGCGCCATCCAACCCGTGGGGCGGCCTGCCGGCTGGCCGGGACCCTCGCCGGGCGGTCGGCGTGGGCGTGGGCGTGGGTGTCGGGGTGCCCTCACCGCTCAACCCCATCTCGCCGCTCAAAAAGCCCTTCTCCAGCAATGTGATCGCGCCGCCCAAGTTCCCCCGCGCGGCCCCGCTCACCTCCAAGTCCTGGATGGAGGATAACGCTTTCCGGACGGATAATGGTAACAATCTGTTGCCATTTCAGGTAATGCTCCATTGCACCTGCACACACCTTCTACCCCGCTTCTTTGCCCCTTCTTCCCTGCCATTTAATCGTCCACTGATTTTTGTTCTTTAAAAGAAGGCATCGATGTCCAGCTCCCTTCTCCCCTTCCAAAGCCTCCATTTCACCGGGGCTGTTCTAGTTCCGGGGACAAGGGTGGGGGAACATTGTGACTGCTTGAGGAATCCTATTTAAGCGCCCTGATAAGATAGAAAAGGGCCTTTTTCTTTTGGTTTATTTTTTCCTTCACCGTGCGTGTGCCTCTTATTTTGACCTTATTTTACAAGTAAAGGTGCAAGGTGCTGGCATGGTCCCAGGATGAGTAGACTGAGATTCCTGTCATTTTAAGTAGCTACACATTTCAGGTTATGCAACCTGGGTTCAGAGTGCCGCCTGAAAGCCATCCACTCCTAAACTACCCTGGGCCTACTCTTAAAGAGGTTAACAGCCCTTGAGTGGTGCTATTTCAGACAGTTGCATATGCTCAATTAAACTAATGTGAACACATGTGTTTATGTCTCGCTAAGGTGCTGGCATCATTAATAGCAATCAGCATATTGCCCCTGCCGGGAAAATTATGAGTGTGAGATTCCAATAAACTCGCGAACTCCTCCAGGGACCCAGTTGGGGAGAATGGAAATTCTAGGGGTAACTCTTCCGATGTTACCTAGAAGAAAGACTTAGACATTGTTTTTCTAGAGCAAAGAGACAATAGGACGCGACCTTCAGAGCCATATTGCAATGGAGTCTATTTGCTAGCTAGCACTGAAATATTTAAAGCTGCAGTGTCCTTCAGTTGGGTTATTTAAGAAGACAATGCAGATCAATTACACCATTTGAAACTGGGCAGAGTGAAAGTCTTGCAACTTTAATGAAAAATGAGCCTTGTGTCTTGGTGTTAAATACCAGTGAAAAACCCAGGAAATGCCCCAGACAAAAAGGTTGAATGGAGTGTCCTTATTCTGTTCTTGTTTTCTAATCCAGCCCACGACCACATCAGTTAGTTGGCAGTGTCCTGAACATCTTGAGTTGGAAAAGGGGTGGTGAGGGTGAGTGTTCACTGGGAGCTTTTGTTCTCAGGCAAACATTTATCCTTCACTTACAAATTGATTTGGCTATAAGCTTCTAGGCTCAGTTAAAGAAAAGAAGAAAGGAAGGAGAGAGGAGGGCTTTGGACAAGACCCAATTTGGGTGGTCAAGGAAATGAAACAAATCCTTTGAGCATTGCTGAAAAATGGCAGAACCGACATTTGACAGAGGTAGAAAGCATCAGGTGCAATTGGAGCCTTCATTTTGTTCTTTACGTTTCAGATGTGATGTTTGGGGTGGCTCCCATCCATGAAGGAGGAGATAGGGTTATTGAGAAGCACATGATTCTCTAGGCCAGAGCAAGGATTTTTAACCTTGACAGTTCAAGGGGGTTCATGAAAGTTGTGTGTATGAGAGTTTTTCATGAGAGAGGATCTTGACAAATTTTCACCGGGGTCCTTTAGGCATGGAGGATTTTGATATTAAGGTGTATTTCTTTCCATTGTTCTAAAGTTTGTTTTAATAAAATGAAGAGACACTGCGAGATGGGATTAGTTTGGTAAAGAAAAGGAGGAATCTGCTTTCTGGAATTTCTCTATGTGCTTATTTTTGCGGTGAGGGGATAGAACAGGGAGGCTGCATTTGGTAGGAGAGCCCTTTTTCTAACAGTTCCTCTGTCACTCCCTATCCAAGTCCAGTCTTAGAAGTTAACCTGAAATATGATAGGAACATTGAGGGGTGAGAGCTGATGGTGTAGACATCATTTATCTTTTTCTAAGAGTTGAATATGAATACAACTAGCTTTTGATGATTGTCTCTGGAAATGAGGACTGGGGAGAGATTAAATCCATAAAATTTCCCTCAAACTCATGACACTACCCATGACAAGTAGTGTATGGATTGCCAGTCGTTTACAGGCTATGCTAATGAGAGCCAGACAGACTGGTTTGACTTTAGTTTGTCTTTTCATCCGTAGTGGTGCTGTTGAGTAGGCAAAGACGGCCACAAGATTTGACTTTATGTCTCACTTCTTTGTCTTACTTAAAATGGAGCTTCAGTATTTTGAAGCAATAGTAGAACCAAATTAGGAGTAACCTGGTTGTTCTTTGGTTTGGGGTTGGAATATTACAAGACTTGAGTTAAGTATATCACATATGTTTAAAAAACTAAAAACACCTTGAGTTTTGTGTTTAGAATTTTATGTCTGTGCATTTATTTAAATCATTTTCCTGTGAAAGGGAGAAAATATCTTTTTTTAAAAAATTTTTTTCAGTGTTTATTTTTGAGAGACAGAGAGTGAGTAGGGAAGGGGCAGAGAGAGAGGGAGACACATAATTCAAAGCAGGCTCCAGGCTCTGAGCTGTCAGCACAGAACCTGATGGGGCTTGAACCCATGAACCGTGAGATCATGACCTGGGCCAAAGTCGAATGCCCAGCCGACTGAGCCACCCAGGCGCCCCAAGGGAGAAAATATCTTAAGTAGTCCTAGAGACTTTATTTTACAGACTCTCAGCTAAAAGGGGCTTGCAACAGTGATCTACTGTAATGTATCTTAATATGTATTTTTGAAATCCATATCCCCTCAGTGCTGCTTCACCCTCTTTTGCCAACCAACACAATAGATTTTTTTTTTTTTTTTCCCGGAGCTTTCTTCTGTGGTTTATATTATAAAAGCAATAACTGTATTTGAATGTGGTTTTCCAAACTAGATGTTCCTTACCCCCTTCCCTCAATTCTAACAAAGTCGATTGGTTTCCCTGAGTTGGGGTGGCTTCTTCCTTTGGGTTTACTTGTATCTAAAAGCCATTTCATGGGGCGCCTGGGTGGCTCAGTCGGTTAAGCGTCCAACTTCAGCTCAGGTCATGATCTCGCGGTCCGCGAGTTCGAGCCCCACATCGGGCTCTGGGGTGATGGCTCAGAGCCTGGAGCCTGCTTCTGATTCTTTGTCTCCCTCTCTCTCTGCCCCTCCCCCGTTCATGCTGTGTCTCTCTCTGTCTCAAAAATAAATAAACATTAAAAAAAATTTTTTTAAAAGCCATTTCATTTCTGTAAATAAGGAAACTGAGGTCCTGAGCAGTATAGTGACATAGCTCTAGTCTAAAGGTTTGGCTAATTTTGTTGATGTGTGTCCTTAACTTCCCTGTAGCATTAGTGTTGTCAGGTAGAATTAATTTTAAGTCAGGTTCGCTTGGGGCTCCATTTAAAGGGACTTAGTTATGGAACTATCTAGTGAGGCTCTCTGTCTGGCTGATGCCTCTTGGCATCATGTACTTTCCGCTAACTGGCTCAGGAACAGTGAGGCACTCCACTGGGGGAATTCTAAATATGCATCATTCTGTATTTATATGAGACAGAGAAGGTTGGGTCTGTAAAAGGACTAAAGCAGAGATGTTTTCTATATGTAGTGAATGTGGATTTTTGTCCAGAGAAGTTTAGAAGGGACTTTTAAGAATACCTATTCTACCATTCTGTTTATTTTCCAGAGGAGGAAATTGAAATCCCAGTATGTGAAATTCCTTGCCCAAGTTTGGGTGGGTAGTTTGTATCAGAAGTAGGCTTTGGAGGCAGATTGCCTAGGTTTCAAAATCTTAACCCTGCCAGTCACTTGCCTTGTAATCTTGAGCAAATTATGCAGACATTTTGGCCCTCAATACCCTTATCTATAAAATGGGAATAATAATTCCTTGCTTCATATGAGTTCAAAAGAGCAACTGCATTAGCACAGTGCTTGGCTCATAGTAAAGTATCACATAAATGTTGGGCTACAGCTACTGTTACTGTAACGGTGACCAGGAGTTCTGCATGATCTTTTCATAGTATGGATTACTGATTTCTCATACAGAGCAATCTGAATAACTGTAAACTTCTATACAACATCGTTTGGTCTTTTTTTCTGTCTGAAGGTACCCTCTGGTTACTGTAACAATATGGTGACCCACCATTTACTTACAGGCCAGGCCCTGTGCTAAACAGTTTAGGTATAGTTTCTCATTAGAACTCCTTTGAGGTTCAGGACTGTTATAATCCTCATTATACTTGACAGAGAAATTGAGAGTTAGTACATTTACTTCATTTGCTCACAGTCACACAGCCAGTAACTCTCAGAGGTGGGATTTGAACCCAGGCAGTCTGCCTCCAGAGCCAGTCTCCACTCTTAATATCTTGGGTATGATAGCTCCAGGACATCAGTTAACAGTGCAGTGTAGAGGCAGGAGACTGGACTGAATCTGTACTTGACCTTATGTTATACCCTAGAAATAGTGCTTTTAAAAAATTTGTATTGATGGAAATGGAGGAAGAAAAATATGGTGTCATATATTTACTACCACTTTTTTGCAACAGTAGTCAGTATTTCCCTCTATTATTTATTTACTTAATTTATGTATTTTTGAATATTGTATTTTTTGGGGGAAAATTTTAAATCATATTTTGTTTTCTTTCTGCATCTCTGTTTTTATTCCTCTCCTCTTCCCTCCAAATTGAAAGACTTTTTGTTTTTTGACGTAAGTCTAACTAAATATAGTGTTAATTTTGCTAGTGGGTTATCTATAACAGAAGAAAAATTCCTTATGTGAATTAATGGGAATATAGATTATTTTTAAAAATAAATATGCTTATTTATAATTCTTAGGAAACATTAATATTTTTCAAGTCTATGCTCCTTTTTATTTCACAAGCCATCTTTTTAGGAAGTAATATAAATTGTCTAGTTTATGCTTGCTTTTGACTAAGGTTAGTATGACCTAGATTTAAAACTGGAGACTCTTCGGTTGATGGTTTCTTAAATACTGCTTTAATGCAAAACCACTTAAGGTCCACCCAACCCCACAAACTGTTTCAGAGCCTATTATGGCATGGTTACTGTGAATGCCAACAAAGCTACATTATCTATATTCTATTTAAAAGACAGGTTGGTTAGGAAATATTAGAAGGTTTTCTATGCTACTGAAAACATTAATCTGATAATATAAACAGTATACTTCAAAATTGCTTTTCAGTGTTGAAAAGTAGTTAGCTTTAAACTTTTTATGACCTTGCAGTGAGTTGATACAAAAGTATGCCTTCAGAAATGTAATGTTTTTAGATACTCTATAAGATACAATTTTCTGCTTAAATAGCTTTCTCCATTGTTTGGCCTATTTTGCTTTTTTCAAGGGCTATATAAGGTGTAATGCTTGTCCATTTGGAACTTGTCATTGCTCAGGTGGGTTTTGTAGTGTTTTGATCTGCAAGTGTCAGAAGATTATGGCTTTGTTTTTTACAATATGAAAAGTTTGATTAAGTCGTGTGGATTTTATTGAGGAGAGAAATGGAAAGGAGCATAGAGTAGTGGACAACCCATGAAGCTTGGAATGAGAAAGACACTGGTTGAAGCCACAGCTCTGTCATTGGTGATTGGGTCACATCATTTAGCCAATGATTCTTTTTTTTCTTTTTTAAAGTTTTTTTTTTTTCAACGTTTATTTATTTTTGGGACAGAGAGAGACAGAGCATGAACGGGGGAAGGGCAGAGAGAGAGGGAGACACAGAATCAGAAACAGGCTCCAGGCTCTGAGCCATCAGCCCAGAGCCCGACGCGGGGCTCGAACTCACAGACCGCAAGATCGTGACCTGGCTGAAGTCGGACACTCAACCGACTGCGCCACCCAGGCGCCCCAAGCCAATGATTCTTTTTACCAGTCAGCAAAAATGGAGAGAGAGCACCCATCTTCTGGGTTTGCTTTCAGAGAATGTGTACAAAGTTTTCAGAAAATTAGATACTGGTATGGCTCTTAGATGTCTGCCTAACTACCTCTAATTATAGTCAGTTAGAGTTTAATAGAGGAAATATTGTTGATAATCAGTAGTCCAGAGTTAAACAGTAGTTGATGGCATCTGGAAACGGAGAAGGGCTGGAAGGATGTGTCTGGCAGGGATGGAAGAGCAGTGAAAGGCTCTTTGTATATTATGGTGACTGCCTGACCTAGAAAGGCAGTAACTACCTGCTTTTGGTAACTACCTGCTTTTTGTAACTACCTGCTTCTGCTTATGGCTGACTCACCAATGCAAGCATAAGACTTTTTCTCGCTCTGTGAACATTTTAATTGGGGTTGGGAGAAATGCCTACACTTGTAATTTCCCAACTGCCAGCAATGTTGATTTTGGTAGTTTTGGAGCAATAAAGGCTCCAATTTGAAGCTCCTTATTACCGCTTTCCCGAAGACCTTGCCTGGCTCTCTGTAGGAGTCCATGTGATTGTCAGAGATAGAATTCAGTATACAGCCCCAAGTTTGGATCTTGGGAGTTGGGGAATATAACCACCACTGCAAAGGGGCTTTCCTGGAGAGATCATCATGCTTGCTGTAGTAGCCAGCCTAACAAGGGATTTCCTACAGCTGGTCCGTATTCCTTGTAAATGGCTTGTTCTGTGGGGGTTCTGTTATGTTTTTGTTCTATTACATTTAGTTTTCATATCCTTTAGTGTTCTTTACAGATGCTGAGCATGTAAATTTCTTAATATGAAACCATTTTACTTTTGCATTTTGACTTAATGTGAAATAGAAAGGTACTACTGAATGAAAATAATACAATAAATTAGTATCTTGGAATCCAGCCTACTTTTCTTTCCCCAGAAGCTTTAGTATATGATTCTCAGAAATAATAAATACATAATATGAATCCTTATTGGGATACTTCAGAGGAGAAAAACAGAAATGGGCACCAAACAGCCTTTATATCATTTTTAGGTGATCGTAGAATTAATACACATGGAGGGAAGGAAACATTGTGTACTGATTTTGTATGCATAAAACTGTTGTACAGCCAAATATCTTCATTTGTTAGGCATTCAAACTTATTTCAAAGTCAAGATGAAGTACAAGAGGAAAAAAAAAAATTCCCTTTCTTTAGTAACTCAGTGCAACTAACTAAATGGTCAGTGCCATCAAAGGACCAGTGTCTGGAAGTTCACAAGCACCTGACAGTAGCTACTGATTAAATGAATGAAAAAACATTTATTGTATTATTTTCTAATTTTTAAAAATTTATTTTTGAGAGAGAGAGCGTGAGCAGGGGGGAGGAACAAAGAGAGAGGGAGACACGGAATCAGAAGCAGGCTCCAGGCTCTGAGCTGTCAGTACAGAACCTGATGCAGGGCTTGAACCCACAAATCTTGAGATCATGACCTGAGCTGAAGTTGGACACTTAACCGACTGAGCCACCCAGGTGCCCCTGTTACTATTATTTTTAATGTTTATTTTTGAGAGAGAGTGAGAGAGACAGAGTGCAAGCATGGGAGGGGCAGAGAGAGACAGAGACAGAATCTGAAGCAGACTCCAAGCTCTGAGCTGTCAGCACAGAACCCAACATGGGGCTCGAACTCACAAGCCATAAGATCATACCTAAGCTGAAGTCAGACTCTTAAACGACGGAGCCACCCAGGCCCCCCAAATGAATGAATAAACATTTAAACACGAGGTGCTATAGTTTTGTTTTTCTACAATATAGTATACTTAACATTTTTGAGACAGATTTGCCCTTATACCATTTCTCTACAAGGTGGTAGGATATGTCCATAGGATATGGAAATAGGTTAATGTATATAATGTCACAAAGGACATTTTCAATTTATAAAAATAGAAAATATCATTTGTGTTCCCAGGTTTAAGGACATCCAATAGTTTCTGGGATATGACTCTCTTTGTAGGTTTGGTATGTCAAAAAGTAAGCAGAGTTCTTGTTTTGACATAAAAGGTTTTGGGAGCCAATGCATGAGAACACTAGCTTGCATCTTACAAGTTAAATTTTTCTTTACCTCCTCACTGTTAATCAACTCATTCTTCTAGAGTTAATTTATCCTGTCATGGTCATCTGTTTTTTTCCTTCTCAAATTGTTATTAATACTACAACTGACCAGAATGAGGGTCAGAATAATTTTGACAATAGCACTTAGACATATTAAGAAGAGAATTCTTTGGTCTAAGAGGTTGACACAGTAGGTTGCAGCAGGCCCATTCAGTCATTCATTCATTTGAGGAATGTGAGATTGGAAAGCAGAGAGGTAAAGGGCCAAAGACTATCTTTTTTTTTTTTTAATTTTTTAAACGTTTATTTATTTTTGAGAGAGAGAAAGAGAGAGATGGGGGAGGGGCAAAGAGAGAGGGAGACACAGAATCTGAAGCAGGCTGCAGGCTCTGAGCTGTCAGCACAGAGCCTGACGCGGGGCTCAAACGAATGAACTGTGAGACTGTGACCTGAGCCGAAGTCAGATGCTTAACCCACTAAGCCACCCAGGCGTCCCAAAAGACTGTCTATCTTAAATACATGGTAGGGTGTGGTAACTGATTAGGGCTTAAAATACCTCAGAGGAAACATTTTCATGATCTGACAGCTTAACCCCCTACTCAAAGTCCAGGAGACCTAGTTCTTAGGTTTCAGATACACAGCAATTTAAAAGGACAAGAAGTAAATGTGCCCAGCACCTCTCTTTTGCAATCTGCTGTGGAAAATTTCCTTTCCTCTTTTGGACTAGAGAAATATAACTGAGATATGCAGTGGATTAAAAATAGTGAAGACCAGTAATGTTTATGAGATTGGGGGAAAGGCTGAGATACAGTTTTTGGATATGAATCTGTTTTTATGTGTTTGCATTTGGTTTTGTGGGTAGACTAGTTACCTCTTGGCCACATTGTTATTGAAAGCAATTGTGATCAATAGAATCCTGAGTTCAGATAAGTAGTTAAGAAGGATAGCATAGGTCGTATTTTTGTTAACTACAAATCTATTACAGAACTCTTAGATCAAAGGGATGAGATTTACCTTGTTGAGTTTCTTTTGAGATCTTCACTCACAGTCATAATCCATGTACTCCAGCTTTTTGGTATTGTATTATATATATTATATATACACATGTATATATTATATACATGTTTAGTTTTTTTTTGAGAGAGAGAAAGAGAGAGCTTGCACACGTGTACAGGAAGGGGTAGAGAGAGAGGGAGAAAGAGAATAATCTTAAACTGGCTCCATGCCCAGCTCTGAGCATGGACCTGAACTGAAATTAGGAGTTAGATGCTTAACCTGCTGAGCCACCCAGGTGCCCCTTGGGTGTTGTATTGTTTTTGATGTCTCCTTCTCCAAGTAGATACAGCTTAAAAATACAGGGGACCCTGAATGTCAAGTACTGGCCTCACCCTTTTCATGGAAATTATCTTATTTAATCCTTTACTTAATCCTTACACATTTTTGTGAATTAGAAATTCAGAGAAGATTACCTGACTAGTAAGGTGATGGAGCAGGAGTGGAAACTTAGGTATTTTGACTCCATCCATGTCCAGTTCTTCCATTCTATCCCTGCTTGCCTCTTATCTTGTCACTTACCATCTTTCAATATGCCTTTGATGTTGCACTCTTTCCCCAGATCTTCCCTGATACTCCTCATCCCACGTTGCCTTTATAACACTTGTCACTCTCCAAAATGAGCCGGTTTATTTTGTTTTGTCTCTCCATACTAGAGTGTATCCTCCCACAAGGGCAAGGACCTTTCCACTGCAGTGTCCACAGGGGTTGTGACAGCCTGGGATATTTTAGGCACATGGTAAATATTTGTTGAATGTGTTAATGATTTACATTTTGAAATGATTGATTAGGCATTTATTGGTCATTTGCATGTAGCTGCATGTAGCTAGCAATGTAAAAGTAATTTTACTTTATAAACATTAAACTAGCCTCTATCAGAGATAAGGCACTAGGGATTAAAGCTGAACCAAATCCTGTCAGACAGCTCCCGGACAAACATGAATTAAAATATAGAAGGTAGGGATGCCTGGGTGGCTTAGTTGGTTGAGTGTCTTACTCTTGATTTGGCTCGGGTCATGATCCTGAGGTTGTGAGATTGAGCCCTCCATCAGGCTCTGCTGAGTGTGGAGCCTGCTTAAGATTCTCTCACTCTAGCCCTCTGCCCACCCACCCTGCTCGCTCACTCTTTCTCTAAAATGAAATGTGTGTGTGTATGTGTGTGTGTGTGTATATGTATATGTGTGTGTGTGTGTATGTATATATACAATATACATATATATGCACATGTATATATATATATATACGTACAGGTGTATATATATACACATATGTATATATGCATGGATGAGTTTATAACTGTGTGATATACACAACAAAGAGAGTCTATACTTGAATCAGAGGAGGGAATGATTAAACTTTTGTGTCTGTGTGTGTTGGTGTGTTGAGAAGGCTCCAGGAAAGTCTTAACAGTTTAAAATATTTTCAGTTTTTCTGATTTTGAAAGTAATCCATGCTCACCATTAAAACTGGAGGGAAAAAAATTGCTCATAATCCTATTATGATAAGTAATAGATAAGTACTCCTGTTTTAGTGTATTTCTGCCAGTTATCTCTTTTATGTATATGTAAAATGTATTTATGTGGTTGAGATGATTCTGTGTTAACAATTTATAGCCGTATTTTTTAGCTTTTCATATCATTAAATTTATAAACATTTTTTATTACCGCATAATATTCTAACACAGCAACACAGCAATCCATTAAAATTTAACAAGTCACTTTTTAAAAATGTTTGTTTATTTTGAAAGAGAGAGAGTGCATGTGCACACATGTGAGCAAGGGAGGGGCAGAGAGAGAGGGAGAGAGAGAGAAACCCAAGCAGGCTCTGTGCTGTCAGCACAGAGCCCAACTTGGGGCTCAGTCTCACAAATGTAAGATCAAGACCTGAGCCAAAATCTATAGTTGGACGTTTAACCAGCTGAGGCACCCAGGCACCCCAGTAAATCATTTTTATTTTTGGAGGATTTAGGTTGTTTTCAGTTTTTAACTATTAAACATAATGCCGTTATGAACATTTGGGGGCATTTTAAAGCTTTATTTAGAGCTGAATGGTCAGGGTTCCATAGGCACACCTAGGGGATAGGGTAGGGGTTGCAGCAAAGAAGATTTGCTTTAAGCAGAGGGAACAGCAGGTATACAGGAAAGAACAACACAGTATGCCGTGAGAGCAGATGGTGCTGGGCAGGGATGAGGCGAGTGAGAAACGAGGTTAGAGAAGCAGGTAGGGGCCAGATCACAAGGACATTCCAGCATTCATTACCTTCAACTTTGTCCGGTAGGGGGACTTTCAAGGATTTTTAAGCTGAGAAAGATAGCCATTTTAAGGCTGTTAGGTTGGTGAGTGAAGTGATCACATTTTTGTTTCAGAAAGATTATTCTGGGCTATAGATTGTCAGGGACCAAACACAGGGTAGCCAGTTAAAATGTAAGGATCTAGGGGCGCCTGGGTGGCGCAGTCGGTTAAGCGTCCGACTTCAGCCAGGTCACGATCTCGCGGTTCGTGAGTTCGAGCCCTGCGTCGGGCTCTGGGCTGATGGCTCAGAGCCTGGAGCCTGTTTCCGATTCTGTGTCTCCCTCTCTCTCTCTGCCCCTCCCCCGTTCATGCTCTGTCTCTTTCTGTCCCAAAAATAAATAAACGTTGAAAAAAAAAAGTTTTAAATAAAAAAAAAATGTAAGGATCTAAAGTGATTGAGAGGAAAAGACAGACTTGAGAAATAAAATTAGGAGGCCAACTGGAAGCACTGGTGATTGCTTGGATATGAGGAAGAGAGAAGGAGGAGTTTAGAATGACTCCCAGGTTTTAGTTCAGGCAGCTGGAGAAAATGATCTAGAGGTGAAAATGCTCAATAGTGGCAGATTAGAATTTTCATGACTCATAAGCCAGGTGGGTTTAGAGTAGAGGAACTTCAGAAGGGAAAGCTATGTGTTGGGAATATTTGAGCAAGTGATTTGACATCTCTTATCCACCCATGCTTTTGTGTGACTCTCAATGTGTGGGAAGGAAAACCTTATTAAGATAGATTACTTCATGGACTGCTTATTAGAACACTAAATCTGAGAGAAGAAATAACTACCATTCTAAGTCAAGTGCTTTTACTGATTCTAGCCTGATTTTTTGTTGTTGTTGTACCCTGAGAATTAGAGTATATGTTAGCTGATTAGTCATCTTGTTTATGCGTTACAGCCTGGCATTGCAAAGAACTACAAGGAATTGCTAACCAGTCAATCAAAGGGGAGGATCACAGGCAATAAGAGAAATGAAACCTGGAATCTGTTATTTTTATGTTGAATAAACTCTCTTGAGATGTAGTGGATATTATTAGACAGTCTGAAATATAATTAATAAGGTCTTAACAAAGTTGATATTAGACCATTTGGAATTTAGTTGGCTGTACTAATATGGGTGTAAACATGATAAAATGTTTAGAAGCTTAGGATCCATAGAGCCACAAGGAGATGTCCTTTGTGGGAGGGTAGAGGGTGGAGGGGAAAGGAAATGGGGCCAGGGTATAGGAACCACCAGAACTGTAACTTGTTTATTTATTTGTATTTCTAGGGAGAAAAGTGGGCTGTACCATTCATTAAATTTCCAAAGGGACCCATAACTCAAAAATAGTTAAGAATCATAGATTTAGAGTAAAAGCACTGCTACGTGGCACCCAATAAACCTTTATAAAATTTGAAGCCTTTGATGTCTCATAAAATTTTTCTCCCTTTTCATATATTCACAGAGAAATTCTGCCTAACTTTAAGAACTTTCTAAATAAAAGGGTCCCAAATCCTCTTTTATCTAGCTTTCTCTAGAGCATTCAAAATACTTTTCATCATAAAAATATTTTTTGGGGGGCACCTGGGTGGCTCACTTGGTTGGGCGTGGGCATCTGACTCTTGGTTGCAGCTCAGGTCATGATCTCAGGGTTGTGAGATGGAGCTCCACATAGGGCTCTGCACTGAGTGTGGAGCCTGCTTAGGATTTTGTCTCTCTTGGGACGCCTGGATGGCTTAGTTGGACGTTAAGCGTCCAACTTCCGCTCAGGTCATGATCTCACGGTTTGTGAGTCTGAGCCCTGCATCAGGCTCTCCACTCTCAGCACAGAGCCTGTTTGGGATCCTCTGTCTATCTTTCTCTCTACTCCTCCCCTGCTCACATCTTCTGTCTCTCTCTCAAAAAATATTTAAAAAAAAACAAAAAGATTTTCTTTCTCTCCCTCTGTCCCTTTTCTCCACTTGCTTGTGCTCATGTGCACACACACTCTCTGAAAAAAAAAAAAATAATAATTTTTTGGCATTCATTTCATTGGTTTACATATATTAAATTAAATCACAGAATTACAGTAATACAAACATTAAAAATGGAGACTCTCTCCCTCTCTCTCTGCCCCTCCCTCTCTCTCTCTCTCTCAAAATAAGTAAATAAATTAAAAAAAAAAAAAAAGGCTTAGGGACAAACCCACCACCTCTAGGTAAGCTTGCAGCTCATCTGACAGGACAGAAATTTCTGGGCTAATCTGTGACAGGTATTGAGTATACTGTGGATATTTTTTATAGGGAAGATGTAACTCATGGGTTAATCTGGAAAATCATTTAAACAAAGCTTCAACTATAGTAGATGCTTGTGTGTTTTAATAAATGGCTAGCAAGTTTTAATTCAAGAGAAGGACGTTGTTTCATTTTGGTATAGGAGGTACAATTTAGAAATACTGGCTTTCAGAAATTGCTTGTATACAGTTGACCTCCTCTCCTCAGAGGGATATTTGCACTCTCCCAGTCACTTCTTTGTCATTGCTATGACCTCAGAAGGCCCATTCCTATTACTGTAACTTAATGAAGAAAGTAGAGCTAGGGGAGGGGATAGAAGTTGAGGGCTTGTGTGGTAGAGGGACCATTGGCCTTGGTCTCAATGATAGACCTGCAGCTCATTGAAGAGAAGTGTATCAGACCTTGAGGTTTCACATAGAAATAGGGTGGCTGCTGATCCAGGGTTTTTTGTTTAGCTTTGTAACCAATTAACTGCTTATAAGCTAGTGTGGAAACCTATCCATCATCTATTTCCTGGTTCCTATTGGTACAGAGCATTTTAACAGAGCATTTTGGAATACAACTTAAGATGTGTGATATCAAGTCCTGGTAAGCGCAATTGACCAAACTTTTGCCAGTTCTCAACTTTTTCCAGCATCGTGTTCTGCATATACCTAAACTAAAAGACCCTGTTCTGTTTGTTTGTTTGGGGGCGGTAATTGCTGTTTTTTGATTGGTATCTTAAGTTAAAGCTTTGCCAGGCTCCTCATTGTCATCGTGCTCATTCAAAGGGTAAAAATTATCTGGAGAAAGAAAAAGACTTTATTACTTAAATCTATGTAATGGCAGTATCAAAATACTGAAACTGGTTAAAAAATAGTTGCTCCTTAAACTACAAAAACACAATCTAAATACTTTGAACCATTTTACAATGCTGATGAAACATTATTTTGCAATGTTTGTGAGATTAAACTTTGTATTGATTTTAAGCAGAATGAAGACAGATGAATTGTGTTAATGCTTCAGGCTACTGCAGAGTAAAACTTTGATGAATGGAAATTTTTAAATTCCGCTTCAAAGGCATTATGAATTTAGCATTTTAGAAGATTTGAGCCTGGGTGGGGAGTTAGATTTTATCGTAATTTGCCCTTGAATTCCTTAACATTCCAAAGACGTGAGCTCATTTGAAGGTAGCAAAATTATTTAGTTAACATTTTAGGGCTTACTGTGTACTTTCTACTTATTTGCCAAAGTAGATGATCCTATTTGACCCACCAACTTTGGTATGATCTAGCATATGAAATGTTATTCCATTGTAGCTATTTTAAAGTTGGTGAATCATGCAAGTATAGCACAAGATTTTCATTTTAAAATACAATGGGGTATTTGATATTCTAATTTAGGCCTAGATTCAGTTAAATGTGGAACACAGAGACTTAAGGAAAATTATAGCTTAATATCAAAAATGCAAGGCCTGAGTGAGGAGGAAAGAAAGAAAAATCTTTTGATAGTGAATATATTGCTTCACGCTGAGGGACATAATGGAGGGTTGAAGCAGACAGGGAAGTTGGAGTGACACATTCTGTTAGAGGGACATAAATAATAGAGAATGTATTGAATACTGAGACGTCAAAGGACATTGAAAGACATGAAGAAGATTTCAACGAAGAGGACAAAGCTAGGTAAAAGGATGCTTCAGCTTTTGTTACAACAATTAAATATTCAAAAAGGCAGCCATTTTATACTGTCCAGGAAGTTAAGCAATTGCTCATTTGATATTCTGGTTTTATGCAAGCAGGCCATAGGCAAGTAAGCTGACATCAGGGATTTATATTAAGAAGTTTCTTCTAGGAAATGTCATAAGCAAGTTCAAAACACAATCTTTTAATCTCCTGTGGCATGATCGTAATATTTATGATGCCTCTAAGACACTTCATGTTTGTTCTAAACCATCAAAGAAAGACTGTGTGTTCAGCATAATTTGCATTGTGTATATTATTAATGATCCAGTCTGATGACTTCTTATGGTACTCAGTTACTGTAAAAAGTCAACCTATGTAGAAAAGAAATGTGTAGATTTATGTTCCATAGAGACAGCTCTATGAACCATCATGCTGTGTAAAATTCTTATATATTCTTTTGTATATTTTTTATCTCTATTATAAATCCAAAGAAATTCACATGCATCATACGTGGCAATGTTGTTAACTGGAGTTTGAATTCAGTATTTAAAAAAATTTTTTTTTTCAACGTTTATTTATTTTTGGGACAGAGAGAGACAGAGCATGAACGGGGGAGGGGCAGAGAGAGAGGGAGACACAGAATCGGAAACAGGCTCCAGGCTCTGAGCCATCAGCCCAGAGCCTGACGCGGGGCTCGAACTCACGGACCGCGAGATCGTGACCTGGCTGAAGTCGGACGCTTAACCGACTGCGCCACCCAGGCGCCCCTGAATTCAGTATTTAAAAGGTACATACTGTGTTCTTGGACTAGTGTTAAGTTTAATGGATGACACAAATTATCTGAATCCTGTCCTGAGGAACTAACATACATGCAACAGAACATTATATGAAAGCAAGTAACAGATTGTGTGACGTGTCAGTTGCAGTGAACAGCCAAGGAGGGGCAAGAATTTGGCCTAGAATGGTTTAAAAAAAAAAAGTGATAAAATTAATAGTGAGGGTCCTTGTAGCTCCCATTTTGTAACATATAAAGGATTTAGCTAGAGAGAATGAGAATCCAGAGTAAGAAAAGAAAAATGAGTAACAAGTGGGGTTATTGAACAGAACTTCCTGACTTGAGTAGGAGACCTTTAGATCTTACTGGGAGATAAGAATGATTTAGATTTTTTTTAGGATTAAAAGAAAATACATTTTTATTTACTAGATTCTACTTGATTTTAATCGAGTGCCTTACACCACTTGGCCACGCTACCGCTGACTTTCTATTTGATTTTAAAAAACACTTAAGATGTCTTTGTACAGGGGTGCCTGGCTGGCTCAGTTGTTAAGTGACCGACTCTTGATTTCGGCTCAAGTCATGATCTCACGGTTTCGTGGCTTCGAGCCCCACATCGGGCTCTGCGCTGGCAAGCATGGAACCTGCTTGGAATTCTCTCTCTCCCCCTCTCTCTGCCCTCCCCCATTTGTGCTGTCTCTGTCTCTCTCAAAATAAATAAATAAACTTAAAAAAAAAAAAAAAGAGATGTCTTTGTACCTACTAGATTGCAAGAGAACGTAGATTAGAAGTAGCTGAGAAAGATGACATAAAGTAAGAGTAAGGATTCAAAGTGGAGTCCAGAATGAGACTAGTACTGATGATGCTTATCATGACAGTGCCAGTCTTGAATGTCTGGTTGAGGAATGTGGATTCTTCTGCTGACTGTGGGAACCCTGAAGAACTAAGATCAGGGCAGTGGGACAATAAAAATAGATATTTAGAAAGATCAGGCACATTGATTGGAGAAATGTGTGTGCCCGCCACAGTACAACCTGGGGTCAGGGAGGGTGGTGAGAAGGCATGATAGTTATCTTGGATTTAGCACAAATCTAGGAGGGTATAACTATGAGAAAACTTACAAAGGAAAATATGTCACGAGTGCTGACTGATGGATTAGAGGATGTGAAGGAGAACAAGATCATTTTGAGCTGTTATGTGTAAAACAGTATCTACTTTTAGGCTTTTTTTTTTTTTTTTTAATCTTTCTCTTTCCTTACATGGCTTTGCTCCAGCTAAAACTAGGTGACACTGTATTGCCCACAACGTTCCCCATAGAGGTCTCTATCCATTAAGAGGATTGCGGAAGAAGAAAAGAAAATAGTATTCCCCCTTCTCTCTTTTTGGGACTTC
Organism: Prionailurus viverrinus; assembly: GCF_022837055.1. Lineage (NCBI taxonomy): Eukaryota > Metazoa > Chordata > Mammalia > Carnivora > Felidae > Prionailurus > Prionailurus viverrinus. The sequence continues at coordinate 53,031,369 of NC_062571.1, read as the reverse complement.
CAGAGCATCAAACTGCAGCCTTCTCTCTGAATTTTATCATTTGAATTTCAAGAAGGCAAAACTACGATTGCTTATTCTCATTCTTAAACTACTGATAAGAATATTTCCACTTCTTGACTCTCTGTCCCCACAGTAAATTGAGTGTTATGGCACTGAGGGGCTATTCAAATGAGAATGAGCAACAGGCATGCAATTAAAATTGGGGAAGTAGAACCGATAAAAGGTCAGGCTCTGGGAGTGAATGAGAGCATCTTTTTATGCTGCAGTATTCCCTATAACAACTTCGGCTCCACCTCTGTAGAATTCATAAAAGGGTCATCGTATCTTTTCAGCAATTTATGTTGACTTAACTGTGGATAGAACCCTTGCAGGTAGGCTGGAGAACGGTTTGTGCTTGTAATTTTTTTTTTACATTAAAACATATACCCACATCTCTCTTTAATATGTATGTATGTATACACACACATATACATGCACCCTTGCAGAGACTTGAGTTGGAGACATCTTGAATAGACTATGTAATCATGAATTAATGATGTAAAAGTCAAAATTTCTCGTTGATTTTGGAGTACTGTTTGTCATTGGTCATTCATTTTGTTTTACAGAGAGCATGCAGGAGCCAGGGAGAGGGGCAAAGGGAGAGAGAGAGAGAGAGAGAGAGAGAGAGAGATGAGAGAGGAGAGAGAGAGAATTTTAAGGAGCTTCCATGCTCAGTGTGGGGCCCAATCTCATGACCCTGGGATCATGACCTGAGCTGAAATCAAGAGTAGTATGCTCAACTGACTGAGCCACCCAGGTGCCCCTATCATTGGTTGTTCTTAATCATGTTCTGTTAAAACGAACTTAATTTGATTTAAGCATTCATTGGTGGTAGAGAGGCTTAAGAATACTGAAAATCAAAGTAAAGCAGCCAAAGTTGCAAAATTGATTGTGGATCATCATATTGATAAATCAAGCAAATGTGGTACTATTTAGATTCTGCCATGATGGTTTTTTTCATTAATATATGGTCCACAAGTTGGGAAAGATTTTTATTCTGATGTTGTATATTAGGTCACTGTAGGTTTTGGAGTGTATCTGATGTCTTTATTAAAAAAAAATCTTTGAATTTACTGATGTGGAGAGCACTGAGAAAGTTGAAAAAGTAAATGGTGAAAATAAGTTTGGGTGGGATGGATGACTATTTGGGGGTAAGCAGAATATGTGTTACTTTACATTAACATGTGTTCAATGGTGAAAAGTTGAAAATTGAGTCATATATATGATTTTCTGCTTAGTGATTTGGGGATAAATTTAGTTTTTCATAAATATGGCCTACTTAAGTAGTTGTAATTCTGGAGTTTAAATGTGACCACTGATAGGAATCAAAATGGCAGGGTGTAATTCACTCAACTGGGGAGAGTTGGTGGATTTCAGCTAATTGGCCACATTATAATCTGCTCTAGACTAGGGAGTTTACCTTGGCTATTGGATTTAAAATGGTGTTCCACTAAGTCCTGAGACTAAAAAGTAGTAGAGATGACCACATTTGCTTTGTGTCTCCTCTAAAATCCCACCCACTTTTACTCTACAGAGCCAGTCAGGAGTTGGGTACCAAATCATGAAAATAATGAGTTCTACAGCATCTGAAAATTTAGATCATGGTCCTAGCCCATTTATAAGACTCAGAAACAGCAGTGAAACTGATATACCTGTTTCTAACTTAAATGTTATGATCTTCTACTCTGGCATAGCAGGAACCATAGGGCCCATGTGATTTGCTTTTTCATTCTTCTGAAATAAGGTAGATTGTTACAAGTGTGTATTTTAATTTAGGTAATTTAAATCATTTAGAACAACTTACATACACTGTTGACCCTTGAACAATATGAGGGTTAAGGGCCCTGACCCCCTGCACAATCAAAAACCTACATAGAACTTTTTTTTTTTTTAATGTTTTTATTTATTTTTGAGACAGAGAGAGACGGAGCATGAGCAGAGAAGGGGCAGAGAGAGAGGGAGACACAGAATCTGAAGCAGGCGTCAGGCTCTGAGCTGTCAGCACAGAGCCCAACGCGGGGCTCGAACTCACACACTGTGAGAACATGACCTGAGCTGAAGTCGGACGCTCAACCAACTGAGCCACCCAGGCGCCCCTACATACAACTTTTTTAAAAAATTTATTTTTAACTAGTTTCTACACTCAACATGGGGCTAAAACTCACAACCCCAAGATCAAGAGTCAGCATGCTCTATCAACTGAGCCAGCCAGGTGCCCCACCCACATAAAACTTTTGACTCCCTTAAAGCTTAACTAATAGCCTACTGTTGACCAAAAGCCTTACTGATAACAAACAATTGGTTTAACACATATTTTCCATGTTATATGTTTTTTTATTTTTATTTTTTCCTGTTATATGTTTTATATAACTGTATTCTTACAATAAAGCAAGCTATAGAAAAACAAATGTTATTAAGAAAATCATAAGGAAAGAAAATACATTTACAGTACTATACTATATTTATTGAAAAAAATATAAGTGGACCCATGCAGTTCAAGCCTGTGCTGTTCAAGGGTCAGTCATAATTACTTTTTTCTGACGGTTCTTGTTCATTATGCATCCTCAATATAACTTACTGCATTTTACAAGGCTTGTTTATTAACTTTGCCAAAGCCCTATGCAAAGACCACCAGGAAACCTGTTGATCATACAAAGCTGGCATTCCTAAACTTGCTGAATAGGCTCTACGTTGACAGAAGATCAGGAGGGTCTTAGAAGGGGGGAAGGGGAATTAGGGTACTTAAATAGAGGCTAAGGTTAGTAATTGGGTGCTTTGGGGGCAGAAATTACTAAACAAAGTTTGGGCAGGGATTATTGGTTACATAGTAAACTGGTTTAGTTGCTGGGCTAGCCAGTGGTCTTAACTTTGGAATATAAGAATTCAAAGCTGAGTTTCTGTTAAATATGTAGCCCAATAAAAATAGACCACAAGGCACATACGATAATTTTAAAGTTTCTAGTAGCACAGTTAAGAAGTAAAAAGAAATAGGTGAAATTAATTTTAATAATATATTGTATTTAACCCACTTTATCCAGAATATCATTTCAACATGTGATCAATATAAAAATTATTAGTAAGATATTTTGCTTTATTTTTTCCATACTAAGTCTTCAAAATCCAGTGTGTATTTGATACCTACAACACATCTCAATTTGTTCTAGCAATATTTTAGTTGCTTAATAGCCACATGGAGGTAGTAGCTACTATATTGGACACTGAAGATATATAGACCTGTTTTAGAACAAATGGGTCTGAATGAGCTGATACTTAAAGCCATTTGATCTTAGATAATGTTCTGTGTCATGATTTGGCACAGTTTATCTGTACAGGAAGTCACAGTATAGTTTTATAATTTGTGGTTTCTGTTTCATTTTGCACTTTTATGCATAAATCTGAGGTTTTCCATTAGCATGCCATTATTAATAAAGCATGTTACACAAAGAGATACAATATGAATTTACAAGGAACATGTAAGAGTTTTCTTGTACACTTGATAGATTGTCTATTAGATTAAGTATTTGCTTCCAGTAGGCAGAATATTTCAACACATTTTTTAAAGCTATTGAGGTTTTCGAGCAACAAATATTGTTCAGAAATGGGTAGATATATATATTGTACTGCTGCTGTTTCTGTTGATTTTATGTGGTGCTTTCTTTACAGTTGAGAAAAACATTTTAAATATGTTCTCATTTTTATCACTAAAGATATTCCTAATTATTATCTTTGAGTTTTATGTTTACATGCTATTTTCTTTTTTAATTGTATTTTAGAGAGAGAGAGTGTGATTGGAGGAGAGGGGGTGGGGCAGAGAGAGAGAGAGAGAGAGAGAGAGAGAGAGAGAGAGAGAGAGAGAGAGAATCGCAAGCAGGATCCATGCTCAGTGTGGAGCCCGATGCAAGGCTCAATCCCAAAAGCCCGGGGATCATGACCTGAGCCGAAATCAAGAGTCAGACACTCAACTGACTGAGCCTATGTTTACATTTTAAATGAGATTGTTTTTATTTTTATTTATTTATTTATTTAATGTTTATAAATGAGATTGTTTTTATTTTTTTAATTTTTTTTTTAACGTTTATTTATTTATTTTTTTTAAATTTTTTTTTTTTCAACGTTTTTATTTATTTTTGGGACAGAGAGAGACACAGCATGAACGGGGGAGGGGCAGAGAGAGAGGGAGACACAGAATCGGAAACAGGCTCCAGGCTCTGAGCCATCAGCCCAGAGCCCGACGCGGGGCTCGAACTCACTGACCGTGAGATCGTGACCTGGCTGAAGTCAGACGCTTAACCGACTGCACCACCCAGGCGCCCCACGTTTATTTATTTTTGAGACAGAGAGAGACAGAGCATGAACGGGGGAGGGGCAGAGAGAGAGGGAGACACAGAATCGGAAGCAGGCTCCAGGCTCTGAGCCATCAGCCCAGAGCCCGATGCAGGGCTCAAACTCACGGACCGTGAGATCGTGACCTGAGCTGTGAGATCGTGACCTGAGCTGAAGTCGGACGCTTAACCGACTGAGCCACTCAGGCGCCCCAATGAGATTGTTTTTAAATAAGATAGATGAGTTGTCAACAAAATCATGAAATTTTTCAAGTGAAAAGCATTTTAAAAAGTACTGTATATCCACTGAAGCTTTGTTCATACCTTCAGTTTTTCAAGTGACTACAGATTGTTCAGTAATTTAAGTATTATTCCTTAAAGATGTGTGTGTGTGTGTGTGTGTGTGTGTGTGTGTGTGTGTGTGTCTGTGTCTATGTCTGTGTCTGTGTGTGATATTTTCCTTCCTTTCTTTTGGTCTTCAACAACTTTCCTATCTTATATTATTTCAAAATAATCACTGCGGATTTTTCATATGCCTTCTGTCTATTCAGTTCCACTTAGTTGGATGTAATTTATTTGCCGCTTGCTTTCCATAGTTTTCAGCCTATAAATTATGCCTGACTTTTACCTCAGTTCATCATTATTTCATGAAGACAGAATTGAAGTTCATTGTGGACTTGCATACCGTGGTATATGACCATCTTCACTTTCCTGTATGATGATGGAGAAAAATGGTACTCATTTGCTTATTTTATTTATTTCACACTTATTTGGTGCTTGCTTTATGCTATGTAGTGTACTAAATGCTTCACAGATATTGTAGTAACATCCATGTGAGGTAGGTATTACTGTTATCCGCGGTTTTATTGTTATTATTACTCACTTATGAGGATACTGATCCACAGGGAGGTTGAATAACTTGTCCAATTCTACTGAAATTTAAGTGCCTATGATGTGCTGTGATTTACTGTTTACCTAACTGCTGAGCACCAGAGCATTAGAATTCTGGCTGTCACTGGTCATCCCAGTGAAGAGACTATCTTGTATATACAGTTGTGCCAATAGTGAGTTCTGTCTGTGCTTTGCTTTTTATATTTTCATAGCTTTTCTCTCCTTTTTCCTTCCTCAAATTGTGCCTTGAAATTCCTCTTCAGTTTTGCTTTTAGAATATTGTATGTACCCTATAGTTTCGTTGAGTGAGGGTAATCATAACACTGCCTGTCAGCTTGCTTATTTTTTCCTCTGCTTCTAGAAGGCACAATATATTCCAGGGATGATAGAGTTCATGGAAAGAGTACTGTCTGTGTATTTATACTATAAAGCATTTATGTTTACATATAAAATTTTTTACACTGGTATCTCACTTCTTAGGTAGTAAATGTTTCCACAACATTTTGGGAATAAAAAAATTTTGTAAATTGAATCAGTTTCAGAACTTCCAAATAGCTATACCTTAAAAGGAGATCCTAGTTTAATTGCTTTTCAAAGGCAAATTATTGCTTTATGTTTTTCACTGAACTATTTCCCCAAAATAAGGTTTGACACACAAGTTTAAGTAAAACATTAGGGTTTTTTAAAGTTCTTTAGTAGGTCTGGAATTCAGCTTAATGAATAATAAGCCATAATATAAGAAGGTACGTTTCTTTTTCACTCTTTCTCCTGCCACACGCATCAGGATGAATAGAAAAATAATGGTTAGATAATAACAGAAATGAGAATTATTAATTAGGAATGATTCTCAACCTAGAAGCAGAAGAACACAATGATTTTAAGGCTTTGAATTGCCTGGGTTTAACTCCTGTCTCAGATACTTTCTACATGATATCTTTGTGCCTTCGTTTTCTCGTTTGTAAAATGGAATGACAATATTATTTACCTCCATAGGCTTTTGAGGAGGAAATGAGATAAAACATGTAAAGTGCTTGAAACAGTACCATATAGCCAATATTGATCAGTTCTGCTGTTATTTAATTCCAAGAGTCTTTGACAGCCCTGTTGTTGGTTTAATAGGAGGAAGGTTCTGGGATATGTTGGAGTGGTATAGGTCATGCTAAATAAGGCTCAAAAGAACACCTTAATGAGGTTCATATGAGCAAGAATGTGTGTGAAAATTCTTTATGAGATGTAAAGTAGTCTATAAATAAAAGGTAATAGGAAGAAATTAGATTATTTATAACCTTAGTATGCTGGAGAGTGAATGCTTGCAGATCTAGCTCAAAAATGATAATATTCCCCTCTAGACCCCCAGAGTTGAATACCAGGAAAAAGATTTAAGGCCACACACACCCAAAAGTCTTTAAAATAAAGTTGGGGGGCACCTGGGTCTCTTAGAGGGTTAAGCATCTGACTTTGGCTCGGATCATGATCTTGCAGTTCGTGTGTTTGAGCCCCACGTTGTCTGTGCTGACAGCTCGGAGTCTGGAGCCAGCTTCATATTCTGTGTCTTCCTCTCTCTTTGCCCTTCTCTCACTCACACTCTGTCTCTCTCTTTCTTAAAAATAAATAAATGTTAAAAACTTAAAAAAAGATAAAGTTGGACTCTGTGGTGGTGGAATATTATTCTGAAATTGTGCTTATTCACATGTAAGTTAACCTGATACTGTCCTGTAGAAAGGTTTTATTTAGTAAGCGACATCCTTAATGTCCATGTATTTACAAACAAATGTTACCTATTTGTAGCCTGTATATAACCTATATATCTTCTGGAGAATTTCTTCTTGGGTCCTTCCAAATTCCTTGAGAAGTTGGGCTCAGATGTCTGTGCAAGTCACTGTGCCTCTCCTTTTCAATCTCTCCATCATTTGTGCTCCCATAATTCCAAGCACATAGCTCTGTCATTGCATTTACCTCATTATATGGTAATTATTTGTAAACTAGACAGCTGGCTTCTTGTGGACAGAGACTATGCCTCTCTTAATTTTTTAATCTTTAATGTTTGGCACATTAAAGTTCCCAATAAATCTATGTGGAATAAGTGAAGAAAGAGTAAAAACAGCCCTCAACACCCACAGCAAAATTTTGTTAGCATTAACATTTGAAAGTAATAAAGAAAGCTGTTCTTCTAAAAAACATTCTGTGTTGTGGACATTTTGGAAATTCTGACTGAACTTCCCTTAATCTAAATTGTTGCATTTAAAAAAAATTTTTTTTTTCAACGTTTATTTATTTTTGGGACAGAGAGAGACAGAGCATGAGCGGGGGAAGGGCAGAGAGAGAGGGAGACACAGAATCGGAAACAGGCTCCAGGCTCTGAGCCATCAGCCCAGAGCCCGACGCGGGGCTCGAACTCACTGACCGCGAGATCGTGACCTGGCTGAAGTCGGACGCTTAACCGACTGCGCCACCCAGGCGCCCCTAAATTGTTGCATTTTGTGTTAAGATCTCTAAAGTACCTTAAAGTAGCATTGCTAGAATTATACAGACTTTATTTTAAAGTGAATTTTTTTAATCTTCTAAATACCAAATATTTTAATAAATGTAGATGCTTTTCATTTAGATGCTTTAGTATGTTCATCTTAAATGTGATAACATTTAAATTGAAGATTAGGTTAAGGATTTATAAATGTTCTTTTCTTCCTGGAATGCTTATATAACAAATAATTCGTGTGTAGTCTTCTTCAAGGGCACCTGATTTGTATGAAGGACTGAATTTAATAATTAGTTTCCTCATCTGTAAAATAGAGATTGTAATATCTACCTTTTAGCACAGTTGTAAAGATTAATTTTTAAAATAATTTTTTAAACTTTATTTATTTTGAGAGAGATAGGGAGACAGAATACCAAGCAGGCTCCGTGCACTGTCAGCACAGAGCCCAATGTGGGGCTCGAACCCATGAATCTTGAGATCATGACCTGAGCTGAAACCAAGAGTTGGACACTTAACTGACTGAGCCACCCAGGTGCCCCAAATAAAGTAATCTAAGTAAAGTACTCAGCACAGGTTTTGGCACATATTAATCATCCATTGTATGGTAGCTATGACAAATTATACGAGGCTTGTTATGAAAAGCAGTATACACATCCGTTTCTCCCTCCCTAGAGGCACATTGGTGGAGGCAGATTGATATTTTTAGAAACCAGCATTATCTTCTATCGGAGACGGATTGGGCATAAAGGAGGCTAAGGGCGTAAGCCTGCTCAAATTCAGAAATAATGAAGCTTTAAAAATGGTTAAGGCAGCTTGGGCTTTTGACCATACTATCCTATTATATTTGGTTACTTAATCTGTTTTTATTACTGTTCCTATCTGGAATCAGAATTGCATAGTAAACTTGAGATGTAGGTTTTTGTTTGTTTTCCCTCTCCTTCCATTAGAAGAAAAGGGTTCGAAAACGAGAAAAACTAATGTGCTTCTCCTCTTCTGGTCCCAGTTCATCAACTTGGAGTGAATTTTTTTGGTATTTACCAAGTTCCCTGCTTAAAAATAAACACACATGTACATTGGTGACCTCTCCAGTCGTGGCAGGGGAGTGACAGTAAAGAAGTCCATCACTCTTTTTTTTTTTAATTTATTTTTGAGACAGAGACAGACAGAGCATGAACAGGGGAGGGTCAGCAAGAGGGAGACACAGAATCTGAAACAGGCTCCACGCTCTGAGCTGTCAGCACAGAGCCCGATGCGGGGCTTGAACTCACAGACTGCGAGATCATGACCTGAGCCGAAGTCGGCCACTTAACCGACTGAGCCACCCAGGCGCCCCTAAAAGTCCATCACTCTTAATCTGTGTGTGCACTGGGCATGGCATCACCTTGGTTTCTGAAAGGGGGAAGATCCTTAGCTGCTAGATCAAATTGGCACAGTTGTTCCTTTATTGCTTTCATTGCCATAGGACTGTTTGCATAAAAGCAGCCGTGTTTTGCTGCTCAGGTTTCAAATACAGAGACCATAGAAGATAACAGGGACCACAGCAGAAGTTTCACATCGTGGCCCCTGTCAGATGCCAGTGAATCTGTAAATTTCTGCTGTGTAACTCCCCATTTATCCACTCAAGTCAAACGGCAATTGAAAAGAACAGCAGCAGGGTGGGCAGACTTTGGTATTTGTGGATTCAAATCAAAGGACCATTGAAATGAATGGGAGCAGGGCCTCCTTTGGTGTTTATAAATGTAGGTATCTTTTATGGCCTAATAATAGTTCTAGGTAGATACTGGAGCATATCCTTCTTAAAATGTGCCCTGGTTACAAATGGGATGAGCTGGGTCTCTGAAGACACAGCACATCATTCTAAGACTGGAATCTCTGAAATATAAAAAATTCAGAAACAGTGGGAGACATGAGAAGATGCTGTTTGTGGGTAATGTCATTAACTGCTTGTAGGTCTCTGCAGGAGCTTTAAAGACATCCTTAGAAGTGTAAATGACACACATTGTAACAATGGATGGCATTAGTTATTTGGCAATAGTTGCCTTTTGAGCTTTACTACTGTCTGGTTTAGGTTTTATTGCCTGAGTCCTGTTGTGGCTCCTGAATGGAACAGCTATAGTCAAAACTTTGCCTTCCTCCATTCATAGCTGAGGAAGGTTGTTATATCTTATGACCTATACTTAAAATAGATGATTTTCAGGTGGTATCATCGTTCTTATTAAAGCATTAGAAAAACTTAAAAAAAAGGTATTAAGATATAATTAACATACTATAAAGTTCATTGACCTTTTAAATTTTTATTTAAATAACATGGTTTTTAGTATATTTACAAAAATTATGTCACTAATCACTCTCTAATTCTAAAATGTTTTCATTGCCCCCAAAAGGGAAACCCCATAACCAATAGCAGTCAATTCCCTCGACTACCCCAGCCCTAGTCAATGACCACTCCACTTTCTGTCTCTATGGCTAATGTGCCTATTGTGGATATTTCATGTAATTGGAAATTATTCAACATGTGATCCTTTGTGACTGGCTTCTTTCCCTTATAGTGTTTTCAAGTCTTATCCATGTTACAGCACATATCAATACTTTGTTTCTTTTTATTGCTGAATAATATTTCATTATGTGGATGTAGCAAAATTTGTTTATCAGTTTACCAGTTGATGGGCATTTGGGTAGTTTCCAGTTTAGGGAAATTATGAATAAAGTTACTTTATAAAGTTGTTATATGGAATGCTACTTGGCAATGAGAAAGAATGAAATATGGCCTTTTGTAGCAATATGGATGGAACTGGAGAGTGTTATGCTAAGTGAAATAAGTCATACAGAGAAAGACAGATACCATATGTTTTCACTCTTATGTGGATCCTGAGAAACTTAACAGAAAACCATGGGGGAGGAGAAGGGGGAAAAACAAGTTAGGGAGAGAGCCAAACCATAAGAGACTCTTAAAAACTGAGAATAAACTGAGGGTTGATGGGGGGTGGGAAGGAGGGGAAAGTGGGTTATGGGGATTGAGGAGAGCACCTGTTGGGATGAGCACTGGGTGTTGTATGAAAACCAGTCTGACAATAAATTTCATATTAAAAAAAAGTAAAGTTATAAACATTTATATACAGTTTTTGTATGGACATGTGTTTTTATTTATCTTGGGCACATACTTAGGAGTAGGGTTGCTTGGTTGTATGATTTAGGGTAAGATTTAACTTTTTAAGTAACTACTAAATTGTTTTTCTCAAGTGGCTGTACCATTTTGCATTCCCACCAGTAATTTATGAGAGTTCTGGTGTTCTGTGTCCTAGTCAACATTTGGAATTGTCAGGGGTTTTCTTGGCTTTTTAGCCATTCTAATAGGTGTGCAGTTCTTTGTTAGTTTTAAATGAAAAAAAACAAAACAAAACATGTAATTTGAAACCTTCAGAAGGATGATTTAAGTGCAAAACAAGCATTTACTGTATGCCTGTGATGTGCCCTCTGCTAGGTGATGGGAATGTAAGATATGTCTCTGCTCCCATAGAATTTACAATTTGTTGATAGGCATGTAAAGAAGTAATAACAATACAGAGTTAGTGCTAATTACCTGGAGTTAAAATATTGGGGCAGAGAAGGAGAGTCTCAACTATACCGTGGAAAGGTGTTGACATTTATGATTAGTAAAAAGAAAACAATATGAGGAGCTACATGCACTTAAAAAAATTTTTTTTTTCATGTTTATTTATTCTGAGAGAGAGACAGAGCACGATCAGGGGAGGGGCAGAGAGAGAGGGAGACAGGAAGTCCCAAGCAGGGATCTGCGCTACCAGCTCAGAGCCTGATGTGGGGCTTGCACTCACCAACTGTGAGATCATGACCTGAGCTGAAACCAAGAGTCTGATTCTTTTTTTTTTTAATTTTTTTTTTCCAACGTTTTTTAATTTTATTTTTGGGACAGAGAGAGACAGAGCATGAACGAGGGAAGGGCAGAGAGAGAGGGAGACACAGAATCGGAAACAGGCTCCAGGCTCTGAGCCATCAGCCCAGAGCCTGACGCGGGGCTCGAACTCCCGGACCGCGAGATCGTGACCTGGCTGAAGTCGGAAGCTTAACCGACTGCGCCACCCAGGCGCCCCAAGAGTCTGATTCTTAACTGACTGAGCCACCCAAGTGCCCCAAGGAGCTACATGTACTTTTGCCTAATGTTCTAAGATAGGTTTTGGTTGCAAAAGTCAAACTCCCCCTACATTATCATGCCTTATAAACTAATGCCTAATAAACTGCTTGGGATGATATTCTGCTGACTCACAACCTAGTGATTTGGGGTAATACCAGCTAGTCATATATACACAGTCATCAAGGAAAGGGGCAACTTTAACTTTTGTAGTTCCTTGAAACCTGCTCTTTTGACCATTGTATTTATTTCTCTCCCTTTCTGTATCCTCCCTAGGTCTGCCTTTCTGCCTTTTACCCAACACACTGCTAACCTGTACATCTGCTCCTATTTTTTTTTAAGTGTGTATATACATAGCTCTGAACTGTTTACCATAGTCAGAGGTCATAGCAGTAGGCATTTGTACTTTTTGTCCAGTTTACCTCTTCACCATTTGTCCAGCTAGATCTGGCCTTCATATGTAAGTTACTTCAAGTGAATAAGGTGATCCCAAAGTCATGTTTTCCAGTGTCTGATAAACTGGGCTGCTTATCTGAATGTATGTGGCACACCAGTGAGAAGAGCTTTGAAGAAAGATTGGGGATGGCAGGGAGCTGGAAGAGGCTGGGTGAAAATTGCTGATTGTGCTTCAGGTTGTCATGCTCCTCTGGTTGTTGAGTGGAACTATCCTCTTGCTTTTTTTTAACTTGCCCCCCCCCCTTTTTTTTTAAAGAACCTTGGTTAGTTCTTGGTTAGTTTGCTGTTAACAACAAGGAAAAATATAACCTAATAGAAAAAGGTTAAACTGGAATTAGTCAACCTCAAGAAGAAAAAGATGAGGAAGTCATAATTTCTTTGTATACCCTCATTGTATCCCAGGCTATATTGAGGGGTCTGGAGAATTCTTATGTGGAAGACTGGATTTAACAATAATCTTAAAGAATATTAAAATTCATAGCAGGTGCTGATCAGTTATTTCTCTTCTGAGGATAAAGAAGGAGAAGGCTCAGCTTTGTAAGGACTTTAGGTTAGATACAAGGAGCATTGTTTACTTGCTATTGAGTGACAAGAAGAATCTATAGTCATGCTTTCCAGAGGGCTATTATTTTGCCTGTGGGGACTGAAAGACTTGGTACTCACTGAGAATGGGATAAAAATCTGCATTTGAAAAGTTATTGTTTTTCCCTTTCCCTCATATGAGTGACAGGTTTTCCTTTATTTGGGAAAGGTTTTAATCTTAGGGCAAATGTATGTCAAGCTGCTCAATAGTAAAAGTTCAATTTGATATAGGAACCTCATGTTTTTGATAGGTTCTGACAAATAATGGCAGTAATTAGTTTAGAACTATAAATTTCTAGACTTCTATTTTGTGATACCTAGAAGTTTTATATTACTGTTCATCTAATTGTTTGCTGCCCCTATGTAGTATTCATTATTAAATGTCCTGTCTATTCTTTATGATACTCTTAAGCAGATTCTATGCTTGAAATCACTGCATGTTGAACTTTTGGACGTATTGGCTCTTTGGTTTTTACTCAGGATTTATAAGTTCCATAGATTCTTATGTTTCATTGTTAGTATCTTTCCTAGAAACTGGAGGTCAGAAAACCATTTTGCCAAAGTAGACCAAGCATGGAAGGGATGCACTTAAAGGACCAGAACAGAAAATTTGAGAAAACTGAGCATTTACTTTGTAGGAAGGATGTGTATATGGTTGGGTTGGTGAGAGACAAGAATATATATATCCCATATATATATAAAAGAGGCCTACCTCAGAAGCACAATACTGGTCCAAGAAAGCAATTGTAGAACAGTAGGCATACTTCTATGTTTAGGGGAAGAAATAACATAAAACATTTTTCTATGGGTGTGTGTGTGTGTGTGTGTGTGTGTGTGTGTGTGTGTGTGTGTGTGAATATATTTTTAAACATCTCAAAGAATACATGCCAAATGTACATAGTCATCTGAAGAGTGCAAGAAGGCAGGATTGGAGACTAGCTTTTAATGTAATGGTCTTTTGTTTCTGTGTGTTCAGGAAGAATGTGTTTATGTGTTAGTTATGTGATTAAATACTCATTTAAAATAGGTAAAACATATTAATTACCATTAAACAGTGTTTATAGTGTAGATAGGGACCTGAGGTAGTTTCAAATAATATAAATTCATTAGAAAATAAGAGCAGTAGGATGGAAATTCAGAAATGGCTAATTTTGTGGGTTAATCCCTTATGTGTTGAATGTATTTAACTTTGAAATGTTTTATCCATACGTATGTTGAAACCATATGATAAATGTAAAAGCCTTCCTTCAGGAATGCCTCCTCTTGTTTTTCTATATTATTGCACGACCCCATTTATTCTTTCCTAGCCCATTCAAATATCTAACCACCTTTTGCTTTTTGATCCTGTCTGTGTCCCTTTTTTTGCTAGCCAAGTCCCCATTGTTCATGGAACACAAAGCAACTGATCAGTGGAGAAACATTGGAACATTACTGGCCTGGGCTTGAAAGTCATAGACCTGGGTTCACATCCTGATTTCTGTCCAGCTTTGTGACTTTGAGCAGTTATATAACCTTTGTGAACTTAGCTCTCTCCTCTGTGAGACGGAGATAATGCTGGCCCTATAGGGTTTTGCTGAAGATTAAGATCATGGCTCTAAAGCAGTTGGCCCAGTTCCTGGCACATAGTAGGCATAATGATTAATTTTATCATTTGGTTCCAGAGCTGCGTTTTTTCTCAGATGTTCTTGGGTCCTTGCAGCCTTCTACCTTGTATCTCTAGGAGAGGATATGTCTGGGGGATAAGCCAGAAAGGGTAGAAAAGGGTCCTAGATTTTTCTCTCAAGAAAAAGGCAGGTGAGTGGGATAGGACTGATAGAGGTGGGCCTGTGGCTCTGCTGGAGTGTAGATCAAGCTACTTCTTGAATTTAACTGTCCTTTGAACAAGAGTTAATTGACTAAGTGCAAATGAGGATTATATTAGGTTGCCTATGTAGCAGGGTGGTAGTCAAAGAGGCCTCTCTCTGATTGTGTTAGGATTAGGTTGAGGGGGGTATTTGTGAAAAGGATTAAAGGTTGAGGGAGTAGGAGGAAGTCAGGGAGGCAGTAGAGTGAGAGTCCTTAAGAGCACAGTCTAGATTTGAGTGGATTGGAACCTTGGCTCTGTTGCTTACTGCTCTGTAATATTGGGCCAGTTACTTAATCTCACCAAGATTTAATTGCTTAACTTACAAAAGGGAGGTAAAAGTTACCTACCTCATAGAGTTATGAGAGATTGCATGTAGCATGCTTAGGATAGTGGCAGGCACATATTAAGTACTTGATAGATTTACTAATATTAAGTCGAGTTGAGGGAAGAATAAAAGCAGGGCTAGTGAACTGTACAATGGGAGTGTGCTACCTCCATGTACAACTAACTGATAACATTTGCCATTGGTTATCTTCAAAGAAAAGGAGTCAATAATGGGATGCATCATTTATAAGTGTAATGTTCTAATACTTCCCGGTGTGTTTGCTTATTAAAAACAAATGAAAAAAAGATATTTTCCTTATTTTCCCGCTATAGGGAAACAAAGCTTATTAAAAATATTTTAAAGGTTAGTTGTCACTTGTAACTCTTGTTGAATGATAAATTATGGTCTACTTTTCTCTATGTGATTTCTGTTTGAATTTTGCTGCAAATTTTATAGCTTTTCTATCCTTTTTGTTCTGTTTCTTGTAGGCTTCCTGGTTAATCAGTTGTTTTTAGTAATGTTTACTTATAAAACAAAGAGGATGAATAGAATGCTGCAAATATAAATCAATGAGGCATAGATAAATAAATTTTAATGAGAAAATAAGTCTCAGCACTGAAGTTTGTTCACTTCAGTGAACAAAGCCTGTGCAAATTCTGTCCTGCATTTTGCATATCATGTTTTCATGTGTTGAGCACTAGAGAGCCTCTTGGTTTTTAAATATATGTCCCAGTACTCTAAGGTGGCATCCTAGAAGTCTCTTTGTGTTCTCCCTAATATTCCAGTAGCCACCACTATACAGATGCCTTGTTGTACATTGTCATTAGGTACTAAAAAAAACAAAACAAAACAAAACAAAACCAAAGGGAAAAATCATCATTATTTTATAGATGAAGATAACCAAGGCTTAGAAACTTGTTCAGAATGACATGGCAGCCCATGGCAGAGCCAGAATTAGAAAATCTGATGTCTGATTTCAGACCACCAATTGCTGTCCTAACCCATAATCCATTGGAAGACTGCAAAGCTAACCCTTGGCGAAGTGGCCAGGCTTGTTTATTTCCTGCTGCTATCCTTCCAGTCCCTCCCTCACTTTACTGTCCCATTTTACCGATCAGATGCAGGTGCAAGGGTGCACCTTAAAGAATCATCCAGTCCAGTGGCTCTCAAATATAGCCAGTGAAAAGAGTCTCCTAGGACGTTTATTTCTTTTCAAATTGTGATTAAGTTGGTTTTAGCTGGAGCCCAGGAACCTGCATTTTAACCCTTCTACGTGTGATTTTTGACAATCTGACAAGTTTGAGAACCATTTCAGAGGCATAGGTCCCCACCAAAACACCCTCCTCCAATTTTCCTGACAGATAGTCATCTAATATCCGATATTGTCTTCTGATGGGAATTCACTACCATCTTGCCAAGAAGGTCATTTCATTGGTAGTTAACTGCAATGCAGTGCTTCTATAGTTTTCATTTACTGTCCTGTATGGATTAGATCAAGTTCTTCTGACAGATGTAGGTATTGGCTTTGAGGTCAGATCTAGGCTGGAATCTTCTCTGAAGCTCACCTTCCTCATGTGTAAAATGTGTATGTTGTTATCTATCTTGACGGGTTATATCAAGAGTTAAATGAAAAAAATAAACTGTCCTGGCTGGAAAAATTCTTGAATGCCTTCAAACAGTCATTTTTAATAGTCCCTTCGTGTTATCAGCCTTTAAAAAAAATTTTTTTTAATGTTTATTTTATTTTATTTTTAATGTTTATTTATTTTTGAGACAGAGAGAGACAGAGCATGAGCAGGGAAGGGACAGAGAGAGAGGGAGACACAGAATCCAAAGCAGGCTCCAGGCTCTGAGCTGTCAGCACAGAGCCCGACGCGGGGCTCAAACTCACAAACTGTGAGATCATGACCTGAGCCGAAGTTGGATGCTTAACTGACTGAGCCACCCAGGAGCCCCTTTAATGTTTATTTTTGAGAGAGAGAGAGAGAGAGAGAGAGAGAGAGAGCGCGCGCGCGCAAGAGTGGGGGAAGGGCAGAGAGAGAGAGACACACACACAGAATCTGAAGCAGGTTCCAGGCTGTCAGCACAGAGCCCGATGTGGGGCTCAAACTCACGAACTGTGAGATCGTGACCTGAGCCAAAGTCGACCGTTTAACGGACTGAGCCACCCAGGTGCCCCGCTTATCAGCCTTTTTTGAAACAGCCCCATGTCTGCAGGACTCTAGTTAAAAGTTTCAGGACCCTGAAAATATGTTAGAAGGCTCCCGGACCTCCATTCCAGGATTGTCAGTGCCAGAAATAGGTTGTCATTTTGGCTTCTCATCAGCACACTTCTTTTTTTCACCTGTGGCTTTTTCTCTGGACAAAGAATATGGTACCTCTTATGGAGACAGATAAGCCTGCATTTCTGGAAATTCAGCTTTACTCCCTAAGTAATTGGAGTTTCCACTGATAACTTGAACCCAGAGGAAAACAAATGATCTGCAGAAAGACCTTAAAGGTAAAAGACAAGACCTTCTTGAATTATATAAAGAGCAAAATGGAGAGCCAAAGAAAATATTCCACGTCTCTTTCTTATCCAACAGTAGACAGTTGATGAGTGTTAAAAAGAAAAAAATGAGGTGAAGGTAGCAAGTGGGGGGGGGGCAGTGGCAGTAAACTAAGAAAAGTTGAGTGCTTGCCTTTCAGCAAACACAGTGTGAGAAAAATAAATATGTAAATTCAACCTAATCCTCCCAGGTAAGATCCCATTTTACCAATGAGAATACTGAAGACCGTTAAGGATAACTAAGACAAGCCTCATACCTGATCAGATGGCAGGTCTAGATTCAGAACACCTAGGACTTTACAGAATGTGATTTAAAAAAAAATTACAATACACACATTCATGTTCTTTAAGAAATAGATTTGACTTAGTGTCTGTTGTACTGTACACATTCTCCTGTCAAAACACCTGTAATTCTCTAATTTTAATGGGTTGTGTCTCTCTCTTTCTACTAGTTACTTGCACATAGGGACTAGGTTGCAGCATTCACCTCTGAGTCACCAGGGCCTAGTACAGGACTTGGCCCTTGACTTGTGCATTAAAGGATTGTAAAAATGGGGCGCCTGGGTGGCTCAGTTGGTTGAATCTCCGACTCTTGATTTCAGTTCAGGTCATGATCCCAGGGTCGTGGAATGGGGCCTTGTGTTGGGCTCTGCACTGAGCATGGGATATTCTCTCTCTCTCTCTCTCTCTCTCTCTCTCTCTCCCTCCCTCCCTCCCTCCCTCTCTCTCTCTCTCCCTCTCCCTCTCCCTCTCTCTCTCTCTCTCTCTCTCTCTCCTGCTTACGCATTCTCTCTCTAAAATAAAATGAGCAGGGTGGTTCCATTTGGGGGGAAAAAAAGGTTTGTAAAAATGGAATTTCTGTCTCTGGCATTTGAAAACATCTGTACCCTCCACCCCTACTCCTCATCTCTGAGTTAAAAAAAAATTTATATATATATAGTGTGTTATAAGAGATATTAGACATTCTCTAAGTTCAGTCTTCACATTTGTATAAAGGAAGGAATTTCAGGCACAGACTGGAGAGGTAGATCATGATGTACCCCAAAGTCCCCAGTTGATAGTAGTTATTCTAGTACTCTTGCCTCCTAGTTCTCAGTTCAGGGCTTTTCTTAGCGCCTGCATATATACATACCGCATTCATTTAATACCCCTCTGATTTTTCCTTTATGCTCAGTGCTGAGGAAATGCCACTTTCCTTTCTGCCTCCCTAAGTAGATAGATACACTGCTATGCTTTCCAGAAGCCAGAAGAAAAACAGCTTCTCAAGAGTTAACACTTAAGCTAGAAAATGGTCATTGAAGTTGAGGTTTTTACCTGACAGTCATTTATTCTGTTCATTGGAAACGATAAATGATCATGTGCATGCTGGATCAGCTGTTCAGGACCCTGAAAATAATCTGTCATTGCAATAGTTTGATTTGGTGTGGTTGTTGAAGTATGTGTTTGTTTTGCTTTTCTTAAAAGCCAGTTAAATCTATAATGTTAAGTTAGGCTATGAGTTGCACTTCCTTTTAGCTCAGACTACTAAAAAATAATTTGTACATGATGGTCTCCCATGGGCTTGATTGAATGATTTTTTTCTTCAGTTAGTGTTAGCTCTCTGTTTTCAAAATGTTTTTGACTCTAGTATCATGAAAACACTACCTAGAGTTAAAGTTTTTTTCAGGTGAGTGCATTTTAAAAGGTAATTTTAGTAGTACTTTGGACACATTTTAAATTTTAGAGAGTGTATCCAATGTATAGAACTTATCAGTAGTAATTATTAAAGATACCCAATAAAATTACATCAAAACTACAGCCACCTTTTGAATTTTCAGAAAAGCAATTCTGTTTGTAGACTAAAAGTTTTTAATTATGGACTTACTCTAGATAAAAAAAATTCTGTATTCATTTGAATAGAATGTCTATTTGACAGTGGAGGCTGAAGTGAAGGGCCGAGGGCAAAGCCAATTCACTGGGCTCTTTGTTTGGAATTTACTCTTTTAGTTCGTTTGAGAGAAAGTCTGAAGTAGCGGGACATATACATTAAAGAATATGGGGAAGAAAGAATGCAATTACAGAAACTTGTGTTAAACTTACACAGTGCTGAGGAATGCCAAATCATCATTCTTAATGAAAAGAATGTGTGTTATTAGATCTGGAACTTTTATTCATGTTATTAATCCATGGCAAGAAGCAAATGATGTAGTATTAATTTTATTTATTGTCTTGTTCTGTGTTTTTATTTTTAGGACCGGAGTAGGCCCTATGACACTTTTAACTTGCACTCGTTGGAGAACTCCTTAATGGATATGATAAGGACTGATCATGAGCCTCTGAAAGGTAAACACTACCCTCCCAGTGGCCCACCAATGAGTTTCGCTGATATAATGTGGAGGAATCATTTTGCAGGTTAGGAATATTCATATGTCCATTCCTTGCTTGGTGTTTTAAACAAAAATCAGCTTTTTAATAATTGTGATTTTTTTTTTTCCCGTTTGTTTTTGTTTGCTTCTGTAAAGCACTGTGGAATGTGTTTAAAGTTTTTTTGTTTTTTGTTTTGTTTGTTTTTTTAAGCTGGGTTCAGCTACCTACAATAATCAAGGTTGACTGCTTTAATCATAATGTCTGGCAGAAGCATGTGTTGGGTAGCATGAGACCAGAAGGCAAGTTTTCTGGACTTTGTGCATTTGGAATCCTTTAGCTGAACCTGGATAATTCATTTAAGTCAAAGTATACTGCAAGGAAATATGAAACTTAGTAAATCAGTCTCCAAAGACTGCTTCAGAAAACTTCATAGGAAAGAGTTCCATTTTGTTAAAATATAATCACTTTCCTAGTGTAGCAAGGATCATGACACAGACTTAAGAGCCAGCCAGTGATTCTTTGCACAGTCTTAAGACTAAAACAGAAGGAAAATGTCTTAAAGTGTGTAAATGTTTTGGGTTAAATATAAGGCAGAAAGTCCCAAGGTCAGCCATATTAGGACTTCCTATTTTTAGAGCCCCTGTAAATTCAGGTTAGCAGTTGATGTCACATTCATAATTACAGATAGTTCTTTTTATGTGCTATAGGGCTTTTTAGGGGCCCTGTGATATTTTAAAAAAATACTGTAATGGAAATTTCCTGTGGAAATATCCACTACACTTGGATTTAGAGCCAAAATATCTGAAAACTGGGAAGAGTTGGCTACAAGGATGCCCATCTTTTAAGAACCCTTATGTTCTCCGGAGCTGTGAAGAATTTGATCTCCTCTGGTTCTCTCCAGGCTTTTTTATATAGGGTGTGACTGACTATGGCCACCTGATCATCATTTCCTCAAGCCACCTCAGAAATCCATTTCATCATTTTCTTGTCATACTCATGATTTTCTGCTGCTTTCCTCAATTTCCAGTGAAAAGAAGGTAGTTAACAGGCTATGAAGAAAATAAAGCATTTTGAGAAAAGCTGTATTTTAAAAGCTGTATTCTACTTCAGAAGTAGAAAAAAAAAACCCTCTCATTTATTCATTGTTATATTTAGTCACTGTTACCACGTCTTTCCTCAGTTGAAAGATTAGGTATATGGTAATTTAAAGCCTGTTTCACTTAGAAGTGAGAATGGTGTTAAAAAAAAAAACCCTAATGATATTCACAGACTATTTTGTGTTTTTAGTTTCTTCTAAGGCTACATTTGTCTTCCTTCTCTACCATAAACAGCTATAAGCTTCTCCTAATTATTCTAAAATATTCAGCCCTTGTTCTTTATGCATACTTGTTTTATCTTGGTCTGAATTCTTCCAGCAATAAAAGATTATGAAAGGATCTTACAATATAGTCTGTAAAATAATTTTCCAGAATTTTGTGAATGTTGTTTACATCGGAGCTATCCTGCGCTGTTGAGAGCAGCACTGGCAAAGTGTAAGGAAGGTCCTTTGCTACAGGATAATGTATATTTATTCCAGTTTTGGTGGCCCCTTTAAAAAAAACTTTTTTTTTTTTTTTTTGACATTTGTTTATTTTGGAGAGAGACAGAGCATGAATGGGGGAGGAGCAGAGAGAGAGGGAGACACAGAATCCAAAGCAGGCTCCAGGCTCTGAGCTGTCAGCACAGAACCCGATGTGGGGCTCGAACTCACAAGCTGTGAGATCATGACCTGAGCTGAAGTCGGACGCCCAACTGACTGAGCCACCCAGGCGCCCCTTTTTTAATGCATATCCAGTTCCCTCTACATATATTTCTCTGCCACACTTGGAAATATGAGGTTTCATCTGTGAAAGTCTTCTGTATTGTACTTATAATATGTCCTAATAAGTTGGAAGGCTCATAATATGTACTTTTTTATAGCTTCAATATGCTTGCAACTTTTCTGTTCATTATACCACCCACCTTGATTTCCTGTGAATGGACTGCTTCCCATGGTCAATTACTTCACCATGTCATTGTCCTCTGGTTAGCGTGTTGAGGCTTCCTGCTTCCCTTTTCCAGCCGGGAGACTTTTAGACCTAATTTATGGCACCGTGTATTTGATTCTTATTACTTCTAATAACATAATTATGGTGCTGGCATTTTAAAGGAAAGATTTTAAATAATTTTTGACTTTAAAAATGGAGAAAATTATAATAAAAATGTAACTGAAAAAAGTAAACATTGTGATAGTGTATCCTTACTTTTCTGCATCCATATTTTTGGGTATTTTCTGTATCCCTATTTTTATCTGGTCTTTATAATTTATTAATAGGCCTTCACTTTGAACACTTAGGTTGTTTCCAGCTTTCTCTCCGTAATAGGTAATGCTGCCATGAATGAGTTCTTGCACCTAGTTTTTCTTTAAGGTAAATTCATAGAGAAGATCTCTGGGTCAAAAGATGTAAACATGTAGGTGAATGGAACTTTAAGAGAAAGGTAGTAGGCTAGGGGACTTACCATATGGCTTCTCTATGAGTCTGTCCAGAAACACTTCCCTCTATTCCATCCTGTTTTTCCTCCTACCTTTAATATATTCTTCTCCCACTTGAACGTGGGAACACTTTTTTGAGGGTCTCAAAAACTCAAGTTACAGAATCATATTTAGGTTTTTTTGTATGCTTGTTTTGGTTTATTTGCTGGAGCTCAGTTTTCTTCCAGGGGAAAAAAATACTTCCTTACTCATTATAGGAAATTCAGATAGTACATAAAAAGACAAAAAGGAAAGTGAAAAAATAATCTGAGACTTACTACCTAGAGATAGTAAAGATTATTATTTTTATTAACATTCTTCGAGGCATTTTATATTCTCTTTGTAGGAGATTAAATTTCAACTCAGCCTTTCTGACTTTGTAGTCATTCAGACCTGGATTTGAATCCTGGCTCTGCCTCTAGTTGGCTATTGATTTAGATAAATTAGTTAGCCTCTTCAAAGCCTTAGTTTCCTCATCATTGAAATAAAGTACCTACTTCATGGAGTGGCTATGAAGGTCAGATAAAAGTTCTTGACACTAGAAACTATGATTTTTTTTTTTGCTGGCAGTGGTAGTGGTGTGCCTACTGCCTAGCCTAGATAATGAATTAAACCTTATATTCCTACAATATTTACTTCCTTCTAGCTAGACTGCAGCTCTATGTTAAAAGCTTTTAAATACAAGTTGTCGAAATTTTGTATTTGCCATACACAGATAATTTGCCATAGTAATTATTGAAGGATAAACATTTTGTCATTATCAAAAACCACCTAAAAGAGAAAGAAAAATAATTCTCTTAAGTTGTGTTGGCTTTCCAAAATTGTGTATCTAAATAATGTGAGCAAAATATAATAAAACAGGATATCACATTCATGAAAAATAAAGTACTTCATGATGTATTTAAAGTGAACCTGATGAGGAGCACCTGGGTGGCAACAGTCGGTTAAGCATCCGACTTTGGCTCAGGTCATGATCTCATGGTTCATGAGTTCCAGCCCTGCGTTGGGCTCTGTGCTGACAGCTCAGAGCCTGGAGCCTGTTTTGGATTCTGTGTCTCCCTCTCTGTCTGCCCTTCCCCACTTGCGCACTCTCTCTCTCTCTCTCTCTCTCAAAAATAAATAGACATTAAAAAAAAATAAAGTGAACCTGATGAACTATATTCACAGTGATATTTCATCTTAGAAATGTATGCAATAAGAAATCCCCTTATTCAACTGTTCTGTTGATTTCGGTGGGGGAAAAGGGTTAGTGGGAGAAATGATAGCATGGGAAGTTCAGGAAGTAATAAGACTTGTGTTTTAGTAAAGAGCTTTAACAGCTTTTCAGTCACATTTATACTCCTAGGTCAGCCTTGAAGATGTTTGTAGGAAAATTTAAAAGGTCCCTACTTCTTCCCCCATGATAAGAATGTCAAGTAATGTAGAGGGAAAGTCAAATTGAGCTTTCTTCACAGCACCTGAGAAATATGTTTAGTAGTGTTGATCAGACCACAGCACTCTTCTTAAAATAAAAATTAGACAATTTTTTTTTTGGCTTCTTAAAGATCTCAAACAGTCCTTGGTTATAACAGAGTAACACTGTAATAATTACCTGTTGTCTCTTCCCATATTATATATGACTTTTCCTATTGTTCATTTTTTAAAAGTTTATTTTTATTTACTTGAGAGAGAGAGTGCAAGTGGGAAAGATGCAGAGAGAGAGGGAAGGAGAATCCCAAGTAGACTCCATGCTGCTGGCTCAGAGCCCAAAGCAGGGCTCAAACTCATGAAACTGTGAGACTGTGACCTGAGCTGACACCAGGAGTTGGACACTTAAGGAGGGGTGCCTGGGTGACTCAGTTGGACCTGAGCTGAAACCAGGGGTTGGGGGTAGTGTCTGATGAAACATTTCTAGTGCCTGATGAAACATTTCTATATATTTGAATTTTCTCTTTCCTCACTATTCATGGAACTGAAATTTGAAAAATGAAAAGAGCAGGTGTCAGTTGAGAAACTGATATTGAAGCGTTTGCTTTTCAAATGTATACTGAATCTGGGGGAAAAATAGCTATCTCCTGATAACAGTGCTTTAAAACATTTAAATTGACAGAAGCTTGGAAGAAAGAAATGCCACCCTTTTTGGTACTATGGAAGCATTTTTCTTTATTCATCACAATTTAAATTTAGTGTTGTACAGCCTTTCACAATGTTGGCCCCTTTTGTGGAATGTTGAGGTTCCCTTGTTTCAGAAAAAGTGCACCTTCATTACATTTAGTTTGTTCCAGAAATATGCTGTCTCTTTACTTACTTGCATTGGTGCTCCAGTTCTATTTTTGTGCTACCTCTGGCCCATATCAGTTTGTCTTGTATAAAAGTTAGCAGCGTCCAGAAATTGTTTGGGACATAGATTCTGAGTTAGCAAGAAGTGATTGTTCTGGTTCTATTCAAGAGGAGGACAGTAAATACAAGCTGAGTGATTTTTTTTTTTTTTTTTTTAGTACCTCCCATTAATTTACCCAGTGGTCCTTCTTATATAGCAGTGTAATCACCTGAGAGTTTTAAAAGAAAATTCTAGAAATTCTGATGTTAACTGTTTTATAGAGTAGAGCCTGAAATGAGTAAACATAGACACAAAGGAATGAATAACATGCCAAAAATTATCCACTACTGGTATGAAAAGAAACTAGGATTTGACCTCAGGTCTAAGCTCATGGCTTTTGTTTCTCAGTTCTTTGGAACATAGTTAGAATATTTTAGTGCCAAACTTTTATCATTTTTCCTTAAAAGGGCTTTAAAACACTATTTTATTGTATTCTTGCATAACATTATTGCATCTTGTGGATTCTTTTCCTGAAGGAATGTATCTTCAATTTTATAGAGAAAATTGGTGGAAAATACAACCCAGCGGAATATGCATTTTTCTTATAACCTTTTCTAGAACACAGCACTTACATTCTATTATGTAAAAGTCTCTGAAGGACTTGACTTTTTAGAGCAAACGGGGATGGTTAAAGAAAGATACAGTAGTTGTTCCTTATCTCATAACATATTGCAGAAGTAAAGAGGTGGCTTTCATAATTAATTGTGAAATTCATAAAAATTTCAATTTTTATTTGGGACATATAGAAGTATGGGTTGGTTGGACTCTGAAACTTTGAATAACAGTAGAGGTCATTTTTTATAACTAGCTTCTTAAATATGAATGTGACTTGAGCTTATGAGACTGTGGTTTTTACAGTCTAGATAAACCTGTGTAACCCTATTCTCCAGCCTCTCCCTCTATCCCCTCTTACCCCCATTTATCAGACCCTGTGCAGTGGGGAAAGTGGGACAGTCTCAGATTTCCACAGCATCATTTAACTCCGTAAAGCCAAGTATGCCTTTCAGTTTTCGAAACCTTATATTTTACACTATACTTAAAAGATAGCTGGCTGACAAGAACAATTTAAAAATAGCAGACCATGGACAGGTGACAAAATGTCACGCTGGCAGCACCAGACTGCATTAACAAAAATCACCAGATGTCACACACTTGATTCTATTTTCACAGCTGATTAAACAGCAGTATTTGTTGGATAAAAGGAAGAAAAAAATAAATGGCCTCATCTGAATTTGGAATCAGTTTTTCTTTTGCTGCTATATATTTTCTCTCTTCTTCAAAATCTCATAATAACTGTAAAATTTAGGATGCAAAATATATTAAGAAAAAAATAAAAAATAATTCTAATTTTAGAAAAGAACTTTTGCACATATATACCTCTTAAATTGGAAGACTATAAGTCAAAATGTTGGCAGAGCTTGTCTTTAATTGGTGATCTTAGTTTTTGCATTTTTCTGTATTATCTAATTTTTCACTGATGAAAATATATTGGATTTTATAATCTAAACATTAATTTTTGAAGAGGTAAAAAAAATAGCTTAAAGAAGCCATAAGTTGTTTTGCTACAAAGAATTTGCATTTAGTTGGGAAACAATTAGATTGTATTTAAATAATTGGTTCTGATGGGTCTGACATGACAGAGTTTCTTATAAAATCTTTTGTAGATGATATTGATCCAAAGATCCACTGAAGTCAAGGAGGCCAGCAGAATTAGGGAGGATACCAGGAAAGGCAAAAAGTTTTCTGCTTTTCAGCAAATACTGATGCCTTCATGTATAAAACATCACCTATGCCTTTTTTCTTTTTCTTTCTTTCTTTCTTTCTTTCTTTCTTTCTTTCTTTCTTTCTTTCTTTCTTTCTTCTACATCTTTAGAAAGATTGAATTGGAAGTAATCAGTGTGGGCTAGAGGATAATAATTGGAAAACTACTGAGCTTCCTTTTGGTTTCATCTTTTCAAGCTGAAGAGTCCTAAGATCTCATGGAAAGGGTCCAAAAAGGACCCAACTTCTGGAGAACTACAGAAAGAAGCACCCCTCTAAGCGTGGGAACACCAGTAGTTCCAGAAACATATAAAAACTATTATTTGATGTAGTGATTGTAAACCACATGCTTTTTTTTTTTTCTCTTTTACCATAGCGTAGGAAATAAAAGAAGTTGAATGAGAATCAAGTAAATTTGGGCTTGCTTGGTTTTCTTGATAACGCTTCATTATTCTAGGGAACACCTCTAGCTTTTTAGGAACCACACCCATGTCTGAATATTCCTTGGTCAGAGATTGAACAGATTTTCTCTATATGCCATTTCCTTATGTTTTGTTAGGCAGTGATTTTGAACTCTTGTTGGGTTTTCAGGCTTACTTTCCAGTGACTATTTACTGTTAAATTTGAGTATCATCTCAGAATACAATGAGTAAATCACATGTAGTTCTTATGGATATTAGTATTTGGGGGTAATGAATCCAAATCAGGTTTGATTATCTAAAAATAATGGAGAGAATATTGATGCAGCTAACTGAAACCGGAATGTAAACTCTCCCTGTTGAGTCAGTCTTCTTCTCATGACGAATTTTTGTATTCTAGGTTCTGATCAAGGTGGTGGTAGGAGATAGCACTTGTAGCCTCTGGGGTAGATTATAACTTTTAGACTCTAAAATGGCTTAGGAACTGGGAAAAAATAAGACACATAGAGTAGTTACATACATAGATACTATTAAATGTGTCTTTGAACAATGGGTAGTTTTTGAAACTACTAATACTTAGCTTCTAGTAAACGTGAAAAGATCTATGAAATCAATAAAAACATAAAGTAGGCAATTCTATTATTTAAAAAATGGTTGTGTACTAATAGGAAGATTTTTCTCTGGAAAACATTAAAATATATTCTAAAAACTAATTTTACTATAATATAAATGCTAACAAGAGCCTCCATAAAATTAGACATAGATGTAATATCTTCCTCCTAATAAAGTTTAAAATAATAAAAACTAAAAGTAATTTTTATTGAAAGTCTTATAATGCTTCATAGTAAAAATAGAATAGTCCCATGTTGATGATTTTTCTATTTTTAATTACTATCTCTCTCTCATATACACATACACAGACACACACCCATCAGTAGTAGCAACGTTACGCTTACAAGAGTTTTGTTTTTTCCCTGCCTTTTAATATGAAATGACCTTTCACAAATTACTGTGACCTGAGGGCTTTTAAGAGATCAGGGTGGCCTTGTCTAGGCAAAACATTAATTTGACTGAGAATTAATGATTCTTTTTATTTGAAGTAAATGCTCTGTTTTGTCCACTGTGATTCTTCTCTTTTGGGCCAGAAGAGCTACTGATGTTTGCTTCCAGTACCCCATAACAGAGATCAACACCAAATGATGACTGACCTTTTGCAATTATATATAATAACAGTGTATTAGTTGAAAAATCAATCACCATATCATCATATCTCCATATCTCCCGCTTTCTCTGACCACCCCCCCCTACTGTTGACGTTTTTTTTGGATAGTAGTAATGACATAAAATGGACATTTTTCTGAGAACTTCATGACAACCCTTCACATAATTGGACATGAAGGCCTTGCAGAACCAAGTTCATGTATGTTAGCTTTACACAAAAGCATGGTTTTAGAAACGATTTTGTTAAATCGTTTAGTAACGATTTTGTATTTGGTCAAATAAACAAACTTTATACATTTTTTTTCTATATCAGACTTTCTGTTTCTTTATTCTTTTAATACATCCACCTCCTTTTCCCAAATAATTCATGAAAAACATACCAACTGTTTTACATCTTTCACTTTTAACCCTGGAGGCTATTGAGTTAAAACATCTGATTCAGACTTACCATCTTCTAGACCAGGGGTTGGCAGACTTTGTAAAGGGACAGAGAGTAAGTATTTTAGGTCTGTGGTTCAGATGGTCTCTGTTGCATATTCTTTGTTTTTTAATTTTTTTTAATCCCTTTAAAATGTAAAAATGATTCTTAGCTCAGAGGTATAGAAAAACAGGCAGGTAGCCAGGGTGGGCAGAAGTTTGCAACCCTGTTACTGTAAGGATGAAGGTCTGGAGATGAGCGTTCTACCCGAGGTCATATAACTAGTTAGTAGTAGGGGAAGCATAAGAACCCTAGATTTTTAGGCCAGTCGTTGTTCCCCACTATCCCTGTTATATAAATTTTACCATCTTTCTTCGGGTTGCCATTCTGATAATTATGTTGCATTTTTGAGCCACTGTGAAACCTTTATCTTTTTATTCCCACTAAGCTTCAAGTTTATATACTTCTTTGAATTTATTATTTTGCTGCTTGAATTTGAAGGGCAGTATGAATGGTTGTTTAAATAAAATGCTTAATCCAGTTGGCATGTTTAAATTGGAATGCAAGAAATGCTGTAAAATTTCACACTGTTATAATGGAAGCTTCTTTTTTGTTTTTATTTATTTGTTATTGAGATTTTGGCTTCAAGATTTTTTTTCATTTGTATGTTTTATGATTTGATTTAAAAACCATTGTAACTGCTATGGCCTTTGATAGCATTGTTCTAGATTAATCTGTTATAGCTTTTTGTAATGTCCGTCTTTTACTATGTATTTGAAATGATTATATTAAGCATTCTTTTCTTTGTGCTTAAAATAAAATTATTTTATTTTTCAGGACGCATGGGAATAAATTTCCATCATCCAGGAACAGATAATATTATGGCACTTAACAGTAAGTCTTCATATGAAATGTTCTGTAAAATTAGCAGACAAGTTTGCAGCATGTAATTTCCACTTTCCTAATTGTTCATTACATTTCAACCTTCCACTTAGTCCAGGATAGACTGTTATTCTATACCTGTGGTTCTCAAAGTGTGATGCCTAGACCAGCAGCATCAACATCATTTAGGAACTTAAGAAAAATGCAAAATCTCAGGCCCTACTACAGACTTGCTGCATCAGAAACTTTAAGGATGGGGCCAAGAAATCTGTGTATTCACAAATTCTATAGGTGATTCTGATTTAGGCTACAGGTCAAGAACTGCTACTCTATACCAGGGGTTGATGAACTACAGCCTTATGAGCCAACTGTGGCCCACTGCCTGGTTTTATAAATAGTTTTATTGAAACACAGCTACACTTACTCATTTATGGATTAT
Organism: Prionailurus viverrinus; assembly: GCF_022837055.1. Lineage (NCBI taxonomy): Eukaryota > Metazoa > Chordata > Mammalia > Carnivora > Felidae > Prionailurus > Prionailurus viverrinus. The sequence goes on along the minus strand of NC_062571.1, from coordinate 53,001,341 downwards.
CTATAGCTGCTTTTGTGCCATAATGGCAGAGCCTAAAATGCCTGAACTATTTACTGTCTGGTTCTTTACAGAGAAGTTTGCTGGTCCCTGGTGCATACCATTGGGGTGGGGGAAGGAGGGAGGAGAGGAAGAAAGAAGGCAGGCAAAGGGAAAGAGGGAGTAGGGTAGAGAATGTGAGAGAATAGGTCAACTTATTTATACATAACTGAGAATTTTCTCATTTCGGTAGATAGCCAACAGGTGCTTCAAAACTGGACATCAGGAGTCTCCCATTAGTGGAATTTACATGGTATAGGTGGTCAGCTGCTTTGCAGGTTAGAAATGGTTTGTCAGTGTAATTGTTGGGTTGAGTTCTGGAGCATCAAAATCTAACCAGAAAGTCATTGTATTAGTTAATCCTGGATGAAAGGTCTGGCTGATATTAGTTCTCTTTTCCAGTGTCTGTGGACCAAGTAGCTTTGCAAAACAGTCTCTAAATAGAAATTGTCAGTTGTCAGAAGGACCATAAAAGCCATTGAATCCCTCAAGACTTAGGTTTTTTCCCCCCTATTAAGTGAGTGACATCAGATTATTCCTTGTCATCCTCCCAGATATACAAGCTGACTGTGGATACACATAGGACACATACTGGGTAAATCTAGGGTTATATACAATATTACCCCTTTCCTTCCTAAGATTGGAGTTGCTTAGGGCAGATTTTAGGTTACCTCTGAAATATGCATTCCACATTTCTTTTAGTTCTGACATGTAGCCTCCTTCCAGGGGCCACTGCTAAGAACCACTGGCATTGCTTGATGATCAGGTCCCAATCCACTGCATGCATATTTTGTTTTAAATAGCTAGTATCCACTCTTCTGGAGGGTCTTGGGAATAGTAAAAATTCTAGAACTACCCACCTTTCTTTTCTACTTTTTAAAAGAAAGGTCAATTTACCTTTAGATTATGGTACCTCTGTTTTTTTCCCTAGAAGTAGGTTCATTGGGGTGAGGATTAATAAACATGCTTAACTTGCTGAGCCTCAGCAATTTTGTGAAACTTTGTGAAAACACTTCAGTTAGGTGATGGGATCTAGAGTTGAATGTAAATGGAAAGAACAGCATGGTAGTGTGTCTGCCTGAAGGAATGAGTGTGTATTTTAGAAAAGACCTAATTTGCTATGGTGTGAGTCGTCTTCTGCAAGAGGAAGAGGATGTAATTTATGATTGTTCTGTGTACAAAATGAAGCTAAAAGACACTTTTCTTTTGAAAGATTTTAATTCTCTTTGATTTGATTTTCTTTAATTCACTGCTTTCAAATAAATTTTGTTTATGTTCTTTCCAGTATGTGCATGATGCTTAAATCCACCTTTTAACCTCTAAATTTCCTCATCTGTAGGAGAAGGGGACTGAATTAGGTTCTCTCTCTCTTTTTTTTAATGTTTTTAAATTTATTTTTGACAAAGAGAGAGACAGAGCGTGAGCAGGGGAGGGGCAGAGAGAGAGAGACGGGAGACACAGAATCTGTGGCAGGCTCCAGGCTCTGAGCTGTCAGCACAGAGCCCGAGGCAGGGCTCGAACTCATGAACCGTGCAAGATCATGACCTGAGCCGGAGTCGGCTGCTTAACCAATTGAGCCCTGAATTAGGTTCTCTTTAATGATTGTTTTCAGAATGAAGATTCAGTGAGTCTGTAATATTTTTTTTGTATTTATTTTTTAATTTTTTTAATGTTTATTTTTTGAGAGAAAGTGTGAGCAGGGGAGGAGGGGCAGAGAGAGAGGGAGACACAGAATCCGAAGTAGGCCCCAGGCTCTGGGCTGTCAGCGCAGAGTCAGACGCGGGGCTCGAACTCATGAACCATGAGATCGTGACCTGAGCTGAAGTTGGATGCTTAACCAACGGAGCCACCTGGGTGCCCCTAAAATTTTTTTTTTTTAATGTTTATTTATTTATTTTTTTATTTTTTATTTTATTTTATTTTTTTTAAATTTTTTTTTTTCAACGTTTATTTATTTTTGGGATAGAGAGAGACACAGCATGAACGGGGGAGGGGCAGAGAGAGAGGGAGACACAGAATCGGAAACAGGCTCCAGGCTCTGAGCCATCAGCCCAGAGCCCGATGCGGGGCTCGAACTCATGGACAGCGAGATCGTGACCTGGCTGAAGTCGGACTCTTAACCGACTGCGCCACCCAGGCGCCCCTAATGTTTATTTATTTATTTATTTTTTAAAATTTTTTTTCAACGTTTATTTATTTTTGGGACAGAGAGAGACAGAGCATGAACGGGGGAGGGGCAGAGAGAGAGGGAGACACAGAATCAGAAGCAGGCTCCAGGCTTTGAGCTGTCAGCACAGAGCCCGACGCGGGGCTCGAACTCACGGACCGTGAGATCGTGACCTGGCTGAAGTCGGACGCTTAACCGACTGCACCACCCAGGCGCCCCTAATGTTTATTTTTTTGAGATAGAGACAGAGTGTGAGCAGGGGAGGGGCAGAGAGAGAGGGAGACACAACTCAAAGCAGCCTCCAGGCTCTGCACTGTCAGCACAGAGCTCGATACAGGGCTTGAACTCACAAATTGTGAGATTGTGACCTGAGCCGAAGTCGGATGCTTAACTGACTGAGTGACTCAGGCGCCCCGTGTAATATTTTCTTAAAGTACCAAAAGGATCATTTTGCCAATACCTATATCAAATGTTGATGAGTTACGCATTATGGCAGATATCAGAGTGCATCTGTCTTCAAACGACTCTGGGTGCTGCCCTGTAAGATCCTCAAAGTAAACCATAAAAGCAACCAGAACTCGACATCTGCATTACTGTCAGTCCTCTTTCAAAGTGGACTCCAGCTATTCGGAACAAATAAAATATCATCCTTGGTAGGTAGATACTTGTGGGACCTACAGATTTTGACAGATTTGCTGTGATACAGCTTTTCTTCCCTTTTGTGTGGTTGAGCCTAGCTCATCTAGTGACATACATATATGACACATACACAAGCACAACTCCATATTGTCTTTCCTTTTATGCCTACCATTTGTCAGCCCAACAGATATTGTCCTGGGACTTGTCTGTCTCCCTTCCCCTCAGCTTTCATATAGGAATAATTGAAATCGCCGAAACTTTATTGGTGCTTTTTGAAAGGGACTGGGTTGAACTGTATTTTCAGACAAAAAGGGACTGGCTAAGAAAATTAAAGAGAATTGGATCAATGCTTAAATTAAAAAAAAAAAAAAGAAATGTCAGTCAGTTGTGGTTCCTTCTTTCCTACCCTTTTTTGCTTTACAAAATCTGTGCTTCCTGATTCTGTACATAATGCTGCCATTCATTGTAAGTCAAAAAACTTCCATCCTTATTTTATTTCCTTGACTTTACCAGACGCAAATTTCTTCTAAAGACATCATGTTCTAGGCTCTCTTGACTTGATGGGCATGAACAGGAGTCATGGTGAGCATTTCCACTTCTCAGTACCACTTCCCAGCTTTGAATGGGCCAGTTTCCCGTGTTGTGGTGTTCTTAGTGCATGCCTTCCAGTTATCCTTTCCTCTGAGAATTGCCACTGCTCGTGTCATCTAGAAGATAGAAAATCGGGGTGGAGGATAGGAAAGCAACTTTAGAAAACAGTGAACCTGTAGACATGTAGGGTCTGGAAGAATTAGCAAGATTTGTGTAAGCCAAAGAATCTACTGATTTTCCCTATTCAAGACCATGACTCTGGTAAGAATTAGCCGGCTAACCTTTGGGGAGGAAACTAAGGGACACATCTAAATTTTGGCTTTTTCCGAAAAATATTAGGTCCTCAAGTATTATAGAGTATGGGAGGGAAGGGAAGATTGGGGGAAGAAATTCTGACCTGTCAGTAAGACCTGCCACTTGTCTGGTATTTCCAAAATAAAATTAGTTCTGAAACAACATGTCCCTTCCACTTAAACTGGTAATATATTTTTTTCTGTGTAGTAATTCTTTCATTCTCTTCACCTTAACACCAAAAACACTAGAAGTTTGCATACTGTATTTTTATTTTTCCTGCTGGAGAAGGAAGGAGGCTAGTGCAAGTGCTTCCAGCTATATATGTAGTAGTTCTATCAGCCAGATTTTTTTTTTAAACAGTAACAGTAGCTTTTGTTTTGTTTTGTTAAATTCATAGGTATAGAGTTGAGCTTAGCAGTTGTGGGCTTGTATAGGGTTAATGTCTGACTTGATGATTTTTCTCTATTATGATGATCCTCGGAAAAGGATATTGGTGCTTTCATGATTAGTTAGGTGAATCAAAAAGTTATGGTCAACTTAATGTTCAAAACCAGAATGCCTGGTCTTGTAATTTACTCTAGTATATGTGCTGCCGAAGCGAGCACTGTAATTTACTCTAAAAAATAATCATCGCCAAGAGTATCCACTTTCTTTTTTGACTGGTCAGCTCTTCTTTTTCGAAGTAGAGAATGGGCTTGGAAAACCAGTTTAGTATCAGGAGAGTTGCTTGATGAGTATGAACTTAGAAACAGGAAGAAGTGTTGCTAAAGAGTAGGATCATTCAGCTTCAAGAAGGCATCCTCTAAGCAGCTGGAAGGCGTGTAAAACCGGAGGATGGAGCAGTAAAAGAGCATAGCCAGGAAAAGCATCGTCTAGAACCAGGCAGATCTGGTTCCATTTCTTACAAGCCATTCTTCCAGCCATATTCTTAACTCCTAGGCCTCTGGTTTCTTCACCTGGAAAATGGAGGTAATGGTCACTGAAGTGGCCATTGATAAATCTTGTAAAGCTTAGCATCATGCCTGACTAGGTGATAATGCTTTGGTGAGCTGCTATTGTGATTGCTCACATCAGCTTTATTGTTGCCTTTTAAAGTTTTTTTTTTTTCTTGCATGTTCCAAAACATGAGTTTCTATTATATTGGTTATATTTAGATACATGTTTTCCTGATTGGATTTAAGTCAGCAGACCTACAAGTCAAAGGACACAAAGTAAGAGCTTAGGTCTTGGAGGAGTCATGTGATAAGGATGGCAACTAGCTGAGCAGGTTTCTGAATCTAAGTCTCTCCTCGTTTAAAAACCTATTAAAGGACAGTTAGGATACTCTGACTACCTCATTGTTTTGTGAGATTTAGATGAGATTTGGTACATGTACAAATAAGGTGTTATTACTGCTGCACTTGGATAGTAGGAAGCAAAGTCTTATTCAGAGAAGGTATGCCAGAGAATGATTTTGTTTTTAGACAATAGTTTTGTGATGTAACAGTGTTTCAATTTTATTTAAATTAAAAAAGCTTCCATGGCATTTGTTTTCTAGTATCTTTCAGCTTGTTAACTAGTCTATTCCAAGATACAAGCCGTGAAGATTTAAAATTTTTATATCTTAAAAAACCACAAAGACATTCACCTGCTTGAGAAACTCCGAGGTCATCAATTGTTCAACGGCTTATATATAGCTGACACACCAGGAAACTTGCAGCTTTAGTTTATGCTGTCTTCCACTTTTTCCCTCTTATTAATGCCTTGAATCTGTTTTGGAAGATTTTGCTTATATTTCTGTTTGAACTCTGGGCTGCTAGACTAGCATTTGTTGAATTGAAAGAGGAAACGTGAAAGGGTTTCTCTATAAACTTTCAAGTTGGGCAGAGACTCCTGTGTGGTTGCAGGCTTCCTCTTCCTCCTCCCTTCTTTCTGTGCTGGGAGCCAGCTCCTTGGGGAAGGGCTCAGCTGAGAGGAAGTGGCAGAGGGCGAGCTGAACACATGACGCTTTTATGCCAAAATGGGAAGAGAGCCAGGTTTTCTAGAATTCCAAATGGAATTTTCCCAAGTTTGAAGAGCACATTGTATTCCTGTGTACTGTGAGTGGATATAAGTAAATAATTTTTTAACAGAGCAATAAAATGGTGCAGGAATTATTTTGAGATTCTCAGATTGAAGACATGGTCTCTGAGTATTTTGAACTTTCATTTTTTTTTTAAAGTTTTTTAAATGCTTATATTTTAGAGAGAGACAGAGACAGAGAGAGCAGGGGAGGGGCAGAGAGAGAGAGAGGGAGACACAGAACGTGAAGCAGGCTCCAGGCTCTGAGCTGTCAGCACAGAGCCCGACATGGAGCTTGAACTCCTGAACCATGAGATCATGACCTAAGCCAAAGTCAGACACTTAACCGACTGAGCCACCCAGGTGTCCCTGTATTTTGAACTTTTAGAAGACAAGATCTAGTGCTGTTGGCTTCCATCTGAACAGATTTAGAAGTAAAATCATTGTACAATTGTGGCATGAATATATTATAAAAAATGGCTAATTTAAAAATGAAAAATAGTAATTATAGAGATATGCAATATTCTATAACTTTTAAGTTTATAACTTTTAAGTTATAACTTCAACTCAAGTTTCAAACTATTTTGAGTGGATGCTGTTTATGAATGTGGTAGGGGACCTAAAGGCATTGCTGTTTTGTTTTGTTTTGTTTTTTTTAATTTTTTTTCAACGTTTTTTATTTATTTTTGGGACAGAGAGAGACAGAGCATGAACAGGGGAGGGGCAGAGAGAGAGGGAGACACAGAATCGGAAACAGGCTCCAGGCTCCGAGCCATCAGCCCAGAGCCTGACGCGGGGCTCGAACTCACGGACCGCGAGATCGTGACCTGGCTGAAGTCGGACGCTTAACCAACTGCGCCACCCAGGCGCCCCCGTTTTGTTTTGTTTTGACCTTCTCATTTTACAGAGGGGGCAGCTGAGGTTCCAGAGACTATGTGAATTGCGTAGGGTGACGTGAGGGAGTCAGGAGCAGAACCTTTTGCCTCCAGGTTGAGGGTAATAACTTTTGCTTTAAATACGTAACTATTAAGAGTGATTATATTATTTTTATACTAGTTTAGCACAAATACATTCTTGTCTTTGGGAAAATTGTTTTTCTAGTATTACTTGTCACCCTAATTTTGCTCTGAATACTAAATAAAGCCTCTTTTCCTGTCAAATAGAGTGATAAACCTGGTCTGCATGTCCTGACATTGAACATTGTAAGTAAGTGAAGCCTGAAATATTCTTGACTTATTAATTGGATTTTGGAAGAAGTTCCTTGTGTGTGTGAATATGTCTAAAGTGCTAGGAATTGGGTGCTTCCAACCCAGTAATAAAGATGTAGGAAACTGAAAAGTTACCTACTTTCCCCTGCAGACCTCCCTGTTTGCTTTCTCCACTTGTGTAGGCAGTAGAACCTGGACTTCCCATTTATAGGACTCATCACACTTATAATTGACTATTTAATGCTGGTTTTTCTCTTTAATATGTATGCTTCGAGAGAGCAGAGATTAGCTTTTATTCACAGCTGTTCACCAGCTTCAAGTACAATGCCTAACCTATTCAGTAGGTACTCAATATTGGAGACCAGCAGAGAGGGAAAGATAGCTCCAAGAAATTGTGAAAAGCATAGTGTAACAGCCTTAGAGAATATCCAGTCTACCATAGTTCCTTTATAAAAATTTGTTTTTAATACTTCCTTTTGGAAGATGGTAATAACATATTTGGATCTAGCAATTAACAGTTGATTAAGTGCTTTCGTAGACCTCTGTGCCTTTGTAATGCATTTATGGGTTGGCAGGGTATGGTCAAAACCTACTTTCCTGAACACCAGTTTTATCCCCTGATTCTTCTCTTATCCAAACAAAACATGGGTATGTGATGGGGTAGCATATGAAATTGACATGCAGTTTTTTTTTTAATTTTTTTTAACATTTATTTATTTTTGAGACAGAGAGAGAGAGAGCATGAACAGGGGAGGGTCAGAGAAAGAGGGAGACACAGAATCTGAAACAGGCTCTAGGCTCTGAGCTGTCAGTACAGAGCCCGACGCGGGGCTCGAACCCACGGACTGCGAGATCATGACCTGAGCCGAAGTCGGACACTTAACCAACTGAGCCACCCAGGCGCCCCTGACATGCAGCTTTTAAGATAAACCTGGAGACTTTAAGGGGTATCCTAAGATTTCAACAAGTTTTAAGAATGCTTCATTATTTGTTTCCCTCTGCTTTGGGGGAAGTTTGATAGAAAAGCTGAGAATCGTGTCATTCATTTCATCTTTAGCGCAGCCTTATTTAAAACATGGCAGGATCTTCCTTTTCTGAAGAAGGTAAAGGAACTTGCTGATGTCATATGGCCAACTAGTAGCCACCTATGGCTTGGACAGAGAGATTATTCCTTAATCTAACGTGACTTCTACTCTTGGATTTTTCCCAAAAAGATCACTCAGGTTTCATTTAGCTTCTTTAGTAAGAGTTAGCTAAATAATACTTTATTGATTGTGGAGAATGAATGTACTTGCAGAGGTGATCAGTTTTATTTTCAAAACATAGTCTCCCTTGTTAATGGAAGGAGTTTTAACTACTCTTTCACTCAGACCTTTAGTATGTGCAGATGAGTGTCTTAAATTTGAACAACGACTTGGTATGCACATGATCCCTAGGTAAAATTAAGGAGGTGAAACTTTGCCTTCTTTTCTTTGTTATCCTATGCACAGTATAGTGGGGATAATGCAGTGTTGGGAGGGCCAAACATCTGAATTTAAATCCTGGATCCATCACTTACTTGCTCTGTGACCTCGGACAAGTTACCTAATTTTTAAAATTAAAAATAATTTTTAAAAAATATTTATTCATTTTTGGGAGACAGGGAGATGGAGTGCAAGCAGGGGAGGGGCAGAGAGAGAGAGGGAGACATGAATCTGCAGCAGCTCCAGGCATGGAGCTATCAGCACAGAGCCCGACACAGGACTCGAACCCACGAAGTGCAGGATCATGACCTGGGCCAAAGTTGGACGCCTAACCGACCGAGCCACCCACGTGCCCCTGTTTTTTTAAATTTTAAATGGAGTTTTTAATCTCTTCTTTACAAACAGTAGGGTCAAGTGTGCAATGCTCCTGTTACCAAACCTGGCAATAAATACACACTTAACAAATGCTAGCCTCTGCTTCTTCCCTCTTCTACCTCTAGTTTCTCCTTTCTTCCCCTTTGGGTTAGCAGTAATTCTTAATTCCAGTTATACAATCAAAATGGGAAAAAAAATAGAAAATACCTGTGACCCAACATCAGAGACTGTAATTTAATTGATTTGGGATCAAGCTTGGCTGTGAGGTGTGGACAAGAGGTGGATGGAAAAGACCACAATTAGAATTTACCTCTTGGGAGATCCAGTGCTGCTACTCCGACTCCTTGCCGATGTCTCTGCATGAAGGCATCATGTAGCATAAGGACTGTGCTGTGCACTCCCTCCTATTCTTTCTTCCCTGTCGAAGCTTGGTCTGCCTTTATTGTGCTCTAAGATTTTCCCAAGTTCAGGTCAGAAGAAGAAGCTGTTTTGGGGAGGTCAGGGCAGGGGTGAGGGGAATGAGCAGCTCTCCATGTTGCGGGAGCTCTTCCCAAATTCTCAAGTCAGTTCCTTTCCATAACTTTCTTCCATGAAGGAACCCTCCTTCCCGCACGAGAAGAGCCTTATTGATAGGGAAGACACAAGGAACAGTGACCAAGGGGCTGGGCCTTTGGTTCTGCTTATGCTCCTGAGCACACTGGCACCCATTTTGTTTACCCTCTCTTCTCTCTGTATAGTTCCTACTTTATTTGGAGTTCAAAAATGTAGAATTAGCAAGTGTTGGCTGTCCTGAACAGTCTAGAAATTGAGTATTTATATGTTTGAAGAGACCTCATGAGACTTTGACATAGTGGTTCAGAAAAGATGGTTTGTTGAGAATATATGCCAAATATTTGGGTGCATACCTCTATAATAGGCCTGACCTGATCTGGACACATTGATCTGTGTAAAATATAATATACTCTGGCATGTGATTAGAATTCTCAGGACTTTTCTTGATATCTTCCCCTTTTTTGGGGGGGAGGGGCAGTTATTCTATCATTTAGTATCGTTCTACTGAAATATAAGTAAGGTGATAGTTACTCGCTGTGGAATGCTATTAGGCCACAGATGTGAAGGGCATAGACATCACCTGATGTGGGGAGATGTGCATGCACACTCTCTCCAAGTAGGGATAACAGAATAATGCAGAGATTCTTTAGGTTTGTTTCCAGAGAAATCTTGTCAGATACAACAGACTTAGATTGATTTTCTTTTGCTTTCATGAGGAGTTTAGGAAATGAATTTAGAAGTTCTGAAGTGATACTTTGATAACATACCATACACTGAGACTCCATAAGTAACCTATATGGTAAATGTACTTTGGAGACTAACCTAATACTGGGTGTGAATGGACACTGCAAGATGGTATAGAGAAGCCTTGAACTTACATTTTGGGCAAGATGGAAAAAATAATAGTGGATGGAAATGGACAGAGGAGTTCAGGGGTTCTTACGGGGCGGAATAGATGTCAAGACATGGATATCTAGATTCTTATGCAGACTAGATAAGTACTTATATTATATTGATACTATGGGAAAAGTGGACTGAATTGGTGTGACTAAGATGAGGATTTGAAACGTGGTTGGGGTCAGATGGTGAAGGGCCTTGTTTTCATGAGAAGCTTGCACAGACAAGTGTCTTCCTGGAAAATTACGTTTATCCAAAGGAGAATGTTCAAAATGATATGGATTATGAAAAACCATTTATTATGAAGAGTAATTAAATGTATTTTTGTTATAGAAAAGGGAAAACCAAAAGATAAAGCAACGACCCTCAAAACTGGGATTAGGCTGGGATCTATTGTTAAGGAAAATAGAGAGATACATATTAGAAGGAACTTTCTACCTTGTAAGAAGGGTCCTACCATAGAGTATAGATCTTTAGTTTTCTAATCTTGTTCTGTGGAACCCCAGCATCCAAGGAGCTACTTTAAAGGCCACTATGGGAGAAGGGTACATGACAGGTTGGGCTCTGGATCCCGGTGCTGCTCCGGGGAACAAAATATTTCATATCTGTTGGAGTTTGTTTTGGGGAGGAGAGAGAGTTCTGCTGGGAAAAAAACAAGACTGGAAGAGGCTGAAGTGAGTCTCCTTAGTCTCATTTTAAAGTATTCTAGCTGAACTAGGTCGAACACCTTTGTTTTGGTTACACAAGTAATTCCTGTTTTGTTTGGGAGATTGACTAAAAGTCTAGGGTTCCTATAAGATTTTTTAGGCAGTGAAGTAGAACATTGCAAAAACTCAATTGTTTAGGATGCAGGATACAGTTACATATGTTATTAATGACCATTAGATTTTTCTGACCAATCCATAAAAATGCCTATTAAAAATACTGATTTTAATTCATAAAGTAACAGCTTTAAATGTAATGACTACCAGAAAACAATAGTGCTGTGGTAGTAATAATGAAATAAAACAAAAAAATTGGGGTGAGAAGTTCCCTTTTTTATTAAACTTGGATTATGCTACTAACAGCAAATACTTTTAAAGGATGATGGGGGTGCCTGGGTGGCTCAGTTGGCTAAGCATCTGACTGTGGCCCAGGTCATGATCTCGCGGTTCGTGAGTTTGAGCCCGGCATCGAGCTCTGTGCTGACAGCTCAGAGCCTGGAGCGTGCTGCAGATTCTGTGTCTTCCTGTCTCTCTGCCCCTCACCTGCTCATGTTCTGTGTGTCTCTTTCTCTCTCAAAAATAAAGATTTTTTTAAAAATTTTAAAAATAAATAAAGGATGATGAAGTAGTAATTCTAAAGGGAATTGCCGAGTGCTTTCAAGGACTGAAATACTGGCTCTTCAGTCTTGATAGCTAAGATTACTTTACTAGGGCTGCATAGGCTGGATGGCTTGAACAGCAGAAATTTATTTCCTCACAGTATGGAGGCTGGAAGTCCAAGATCAAGATGTCAGCAGGGTTGGTTTCTTCTGAGGCCTGTCTCCTTGGCTGGCAGAGGGCTGGCTGCCTTCTTGCTGTGACCTTACATGGCCTTTTCTGTGTTTCTGGGCATGCCTGGTATCTCTTCGTCTTATAAGAACACCAGTCTTACTGGATTAGGGCCCTATCCTTATGACCTCATTTAACCTTAATTACCTCTTTAAAGATCCTGCCTTCAAATAAGTCACACTAGGGATTAGCACTTCAACCTATGTATTTTGAGGGTACACATTTCAGTCCATAACAACCGATGAATTGATAAATTGTGGTATTTCCATACTATGGAATGTTACTCAGCAATAAAGAGAAACAAAATATGAACACATGTAACAGCATGGATAAAGCTCAAGAACATTATTCTAAGTATAGGAAGTCAAACACATTGATTGTATTAATATGAAGTTGTAGAAAGGGCAAACAAAACAGTACAGAAAGCAGATTATGTTTGCCAAGGACCATGGTTTGGGGGATTGGGTCAACAGCAAAGGGGCACAAGAAAGTTTTTTAGGAAGATGAACTGTTCTGTAGGATAGAACTCAGTGGTGACACGACTATATATAATTATCAAAAGTGGCCAAACTGCTGTTATCAAACTGTCCAAATTTACAGGGAATTAGTTTTACTGAATGTAAATAATACCTCAACTTAAAGAATAAATGGTTTAGAACCAATGTGGACTGGATTCAGTCCCAACTTTGCATAGCTGAACAGCCTGGAGCCCGTCATCCTTTCTGGGCCTCCGTTTACCCATCTGAAAACGTATATTATGATAGCTGCTCATGTTACTTTTTAGGATTGCAAATTGAATAGAAAGATTCGTCTGAGAAAAATGGGTAAGAATCAAAATGAGAAGAGTAGGAGGAAGAGATTTTAAAACATCCAAATACTTTATGTGAATATAATAGTTGAAAATGTATCCCATCCTTTCAAGCATCGTTTTTACATGTAAGTTCATATTGTTTATGGAAAAATTGATCTCTTTTCAATTATAATTTGCCATATCTGAGAATCATTGGACTAAAACTGTCTTCCCTGTCGTTATAAAGACAAAGAGAAGGAGCATTTATGGAACAAACTCCATCACTCCTGCTCTTTGGGAATTAATCTAATTACAGAAGGGGGAGCATTTTTGTACCACCTTTGAGATCTTAACCCATCTTAGGTGGAGTTTTTTGCATGACTAATACTTAGATGGAAGCTGAAAGGGACCATTAGGTGTTTGAATAGAATTTAATTTTACATACTGAAATGGTATTCAAAACATAAGTTCATAAGGTGTTTTTAAGCAACTGATTTTATAACAAGGAAAGTAATTAACAATTTGTTCCTGCAGTTGACTTTTAACAGTCTTGGCAAATATTTCCAAGCCAGTTTTTTAAATGTTGTACTAAGGTCTTTATCTTGTTCATTTGTTTTACATCAGTATAGCATCCTAGGGACTGCTTAAGTTCCTGAAATGGTGCATGCTACTTTGATACACAATAGAACAGAGATCCTTCTCTCTCTGGCCCTCTTCCCTTTGTCTCTCTATCTCATTTTTGAGCCTCTGTGGTGGAATCTGTATATGATGTTACTTTGCTTAGAGAAACTTTAAATTTGGGTGAATCTATGTAGCTGAAGAATTAGTTTAGGTTTTAAATCAGATCATAACATGCCCTTGAGGAATCACTTGTATGACTGCAGCCATTTAAGACCCAAGTGTAGGTCAAGTCATAAGAGTAACAGGTAATTCATTTTACTTTATTGCCTCATATGCTTAATAAACCATAACATTAACATGAGAGTACCATTCACAATGTACTAGTCATTGATCATGTAAACTTATTTTTAGAGTAACTCTGTTATATCTCATTGTAAAGTACATGTACCTTTTTATATTTATTCTGATATATTAAAAATCTTTAATTTTTCAATTTTGAGTTATTCAAATTTATGACTTTTTAAAAAGATTTTTTTATTTTTAAGTAATCTCTACACGAAACATAGAGCCTGAACTCCCAACCCTGAGATCAAGAGTTGCATGCTCTACTACAACTCTTACAGCCAGGCACCCCCAGATTTATGACTTAAAGACTATAAAAATGTTAGCATTATGGACTTTCTGCATTAATCTTATAACCTTTTATCCCAGTGAATCAATTTAAAAATAAAATTTTTGTAATGTTTTCATTTTTATTAATAGAACTATAATATACATCCAAACAATGCACAAATCATAAATATATAACTTGATATACTATTACAAATTGAACGCACCCATATAACCAGTACCTGGATCAAGACCAAAACATTACCATCGCCCCAGAACCCCCCTCAGTCTGCCTTCTAGTTAATACCCTTAGCCAAGGGTAACACCTACCACAATTTCTAAAAATTAAATGTAATTTTTTGTGAGTTCTAAAAGTAATATATGTGAAACGGTGAAAAGAACTTTATCTGTAATGATGATGATGATGATTAAATAAGAATTAAAGTTCTTAGAGGCACTGCTTAGAATACATATCATGTCTTATATCTGGTATAAATCCATACTAGCATATAATGTACTATACAAATGGAATTAGTCATATTTACTCCCCCCCCCCTTTTTCTTTCTATGTGGGATCATTTTGTGCAGACTCATGATAAGTTTATTTTTCAGTATTCTTGTTTAAAAATCATATTTGTTCTCAAGAGAAGGCATTACTTTTGTGTTCCCAGATTTCTCTCCTTGGTGTTCATTTCATTACATCTCCTTTAGGGAAGAGTTTGACTCTAATTAGTCTATTTGCAAGTGGCCCTCGTATGAGCAAATCTTTAATCACCCAACAGAGGTGGCATACATTCTAAAGGCCATCAAGGCATTTGTTACTCCTTCCCTTGATTACACACACAGCCAACAACATATATTTGTTGAATACCAACTTGGTATAGAGCATTCTACCAGGTGCATTAGAGGATAGTAAAAGATATACAAGATAATGACCTTGGTCTCTAGGCATTTAACAGTATAGTGAGGTGGTTGCAGGTGTGGACTCTGGAGCCAGAGTGCTTAGATTCACCACTCACCACTTCCTAGCTGTAAGATTTTAGGCAAGATACTTAATTTTGTGTCCCATTTTCTTCATCTATAAGAAGAGGCTAATAAGAATTCTTATTTCATAAAGTTATGGGGTATATTAAATGACATTGATACGTGCAAAGCTTTTGAACTGTTCTGGAACATAGCAAGTACTAATTAAGTGTTAGCTGCTATAATAATAATCACCATAGGGATGATAGATAAAATTCTGAAATTAGGACCAGGTTTGCACATAATTAAATTACACAATGAATGATGAAAACAAATTGAAGCTTCTCACAAAACTGCTTTAAATTGGTTGCCTATCCCTTATGCTGTCTTGCCCCTGTATCAGTCACCAAGCTGACATGAACCAATTTACTGTCTTTTTGATAAGAAATGAAAAAAAAATCCATAAAAATCATGAACTGTTTAAAGAAGCTTTGATTAAAACTCCCAAGTATGCTTTTGCAAGCCTTACCCATCTCCTCAGCTCAGAATGCTCCTCCTCACCCCCGAGACTGACTGGATCTATTCACTTCATGTTCTCTATTACCTGAAAATTTGGCAGTTGAAGACTCAAGTGAACAGCATTCTCCTTATCCTTTAGGGGTGTTAAGGTCTGATGAGTCATTTGTACCTTGGTATTGTAATCAGATTCTTTTTCATTTGAGCATCTGGCCAAAAATCAGATATAATGAAAGAATGGGAATTTGTTGTTTGGGAGAGAAATGAGTAATTTTGAAATACAGAATGTTTTATTTCCTCTCTAAATAGAGGTTTGTGGTG
This sequence comes from Prionailurus viverrinus, assembly GCF_022837055.1. NCBI lineage: Eukaryota > Metazoa > Chordata > Mammalia > Carnivora > Felidae > Prionailurus > Prionailurus viverrinus. The sequence continues at coordinate 52,985,727 of NC_062571.1, read as the reverse complement.
GGGGTTTTGGGCAGTATGACATCATTGGGGATGGGAGAAGGGACAAAGAAATAGGTGTACAACATCAAAGCATACTTAATCTCGTAAGCATACAAAGTCCTCTTAATCTAATAGTGCTGTCTATTAGTATTAACTCATCCCTATTATTATAAATGAAGTAGGCTTTTGGGGGGCCAAACTAGGAAACTACCACTTACTGCATGGTAGTTATGTAAGGAGATGAATTTTACATGGGGAGATATTTATGCAAATATATTTATGCGGGGAGATGAATTCCAGGTTCCCAACAACGAAAAGGATAAAAATTCCTTAATTTTTACTTTTTTTGGAATGTGTTCCTTTTGTAAGTGATGTAAACAGTACTGCTGTGTAAATTCAGAAAAGGTTGTGTTTTTTTTAATTGAAGGTTATAGTGATGGGAGAAGTTAGGGAGAAAGTAGGGCTTGAACTGGAAAATTCTTTTTAATATTTATGTAATGGGAAAGTGAAGAGGCCAAATGTGTGTAGGCGAGGGTATGATGTCTGAAGAAAAGTGGGAACTAGCAGGCCAACTGGTATTTCAACTTTCTAGCTGAAAAGTCTGAATTCTTTTTCTAGGAGAGAAATCGTTTTCTTCAGTGCTACCGTATACTGCAAATGTAACCGCAAATTATCACTGTTTCTTGTTTTGATTTGTTTTAAGCTAATATTGTAACATGTTATTGACACTTTAAAAATGGATTAAATAGAGTTCTCATTTGTTTTATAGAACCTGAGTTTTCAAATTTGAAAAACTTTCTACTTTGAAAGTTATTTTAGATGACAGGATATCCTTGCAATATACATATACATATACATATACATATACATATACATATACATATACATATACATATACATATACATATACATATGAATGATACCATAGTCTAGCTCTAGTAAATGTTGTAATAATGCATTCTGTGGGCCTTGAGTTTTGAAAGGGAAGAAAATCTTCAAAGCATTTTATTTTTCAATATGCCCTGGGATGTACCCAGTACTGAATCCCTTTCTACTTTTTCAGTTCACTTCTTAGGTGAAAAAGATGTGGTTTTCCCCCCGTTTGTGATACTGTGTGGAAAGTAAATGGGGAGACCAAAGAGACTTCACTGAAATTTTCACACAGACACATCACATTCTGTAGAACCAGAGTTAATTGTGCATTAAATTTCTATATAGTTTTTAGGGGACTCTTTATGGGGTTTATATGTAGGTGTGTGTGTGTGTGTGTGTGTGTGTGTGTGTGTGTGTGTGTGTGTGTGTGTATGCGCATGTGTGAAGAAATTCAGTGTGACCACCATACACTACAGTTTTTAATTTAGAATGAATGTTTTCCTTTAAAGTGATGTCTGATGGTAATACAGCACAAATGAAGATTGATTAATCAGAAAAAAATTTAAAAGAACTCTGTCTATATCTGATACAGATAATGGACCACAGCATAAATCCCTATAAGACTATGTAACTTAAGCACCCATTGTATCTTTGTCAGTGGCTGCCATATCCAGGTGAATTTCTCTTTAAGATTATGTTTTAACTTGTGCTTCATAAAGGTTTTTCTTTTTTTTTTTTAATATATTATCTCTGCAGTCGAGTTGAACAGTATCTCCAGATTAATTCTGAAAATACTTAGAAAAGGTTTATGTGAATATTTTTTTATTTCTAAATTCACCATTTTGATAAAGATACCCATGGTTTTCTTCTGTGTTTACATGCAGCCAGGAGCTATGGGCGGAGACGAGGTAAATTTTTTAATGAGATCTTTTGCTTGCCAAATTGTGAGTAAATATGAGTGTGTGTGTGTTTATACCTGTGTGTGTGCAAAACAATAATTATTGTGTGGTATGATGTTCTAGCTTATTTTAGCAAAATAATTCTCATCACTTTCATTATAGTTGTTTTTTGTTGTTAGTTGGTAGTTTGTTCTTTTAATCCTAATATAGACATAGCAAAGACTATTTCTACCTGGAAATTTTTGTTACGTGATTTATTATGATCTTGAGAGAATAAAGGCCAAGCATAATTTTGTGTGTGTGTGTGTGTGTGTGTGTGTGTGTGTGTGTGTGTGTGTGTTTTATCCACTGTGTTCTTTTCATACTATTTAGAAAGCAAAAGTTAGGTTTTAGAGGGCAATTCTTGATCTTAGTAGATTTACTGGTGAATTCTTTAGTGTTAATCCAGAAGCAGATTTACCTTGAAGGTAGAGAAGCTTAAGTTGTAGGGACCCTCACTTTCAAGGGGACTCCCTCTTTACCTTATTTTTGTGTTCTTTTTCTTGAAGCAGACCCCCAACTTGTATAGGCTCTAAGCCCCATAAACTTGCATTGTCTCCTGATCCCACTCAAACAAAATAATACTGCTTTTATTTGTATAATGCCATTACCTTTCTACAGCATTTTTCTATCTGTAATTCATTCAAATAATTTTATTAAGTTGGTAGGGTAAGCCTAATGTAGTGTTTTGAAGGAGTATGAGATTTAGGGTCAAAGACCTAGTTTGTAATCACTGCTTTATTGCTTCTGTCTGGTATCTTCATCTGTAGATTATGAGGTAATAAAGCCAATCTTGTCCAACCTTAAGAGTGTTAGTGAAGTTATAGTGTAAAAAATGGGAGAGGAAAACCTATTTGTGTACACTAAAAGCATTCCACCAGTATAAGCTGCTTTGGGACTCACTTGCAGAATCTGGGAGAGATGAAGTGATTTACTTGCTATGTGGTCTCAAGTTAAAGTCAGAGCCAGATCTGGAACCTTTGTCTTTTGGTTGCTTATTGAGTGCTGTTTACCTTTCATCAGGATATCTCTGATGTTGTAATTGAGTTTTAAAAAGAAGTTAATAATATTACATTCATAGTATTTTATTATTGATTCCACAGTAAATATTTTTTGAGTAGATGGATATTGGCAGAACCTAATAAGTATTTGAACTACCATTGAAAACTTCTTTCATGATGGAATCGTATCATCAGTTTTGTTTTTAAATCGTGGTGAAGAAAAACATTTGTGTAGTTGATTATTTTTTAGCTGTAGAAATTACCATTTAATATTTTTAACCTTCTTGCTTATAAATTGAAAGCATAGATAATAGTATTACTAGAAATCATTCTGTACTATACATATAGTTTTTCATTTTGGTAGCAAATTGATCACTCTTGAGAAGGAATAAGGAAAGGACACTTTAAAAAAAATTTTTTTTAACGTTTATTTATTATTGAGAGACAGACAAAGAGCGTGAGCAGGGGAGGTGTAGAGAGAGGGGGAGACACAGAATCTGAAGCAGGCTCCAGGCTTTGAGCTGTCAGCACAGAACCCGACGCGGGGCTTGAACTCACAAACTGCGAGATCATGACCTGAGCCGAAGTTGGTCGCTTAACCAACTGAGCCACCCGGGCACCCCAGGAATGGACACTTTTGTACAGAAAACAGACACCATCTGGAGGGTAGACAGCAGGGACTAGCGTCTCCACTTCTTACGTACCGATCAGTTACCACATCTTGCCAGAGTTTTTCCTCTAGTGTCTCAGGCCTCATTTCTATTGTTTCTTTCTGAAACACCACTTTGTCCATGTCATGCTCCTCTTCCATCTAGGACCCCCATCATCTGGCTTCTCCCAGTTTCACCAGCCTCATTGTCTCAATTTTTTCCATCCCACCTTCCCCTATCAGTCTCCGTACTTTCCCACAGCCTGGCCATCGTAAGTACTATCCACCCTTCCTCTCATTTCCTTATCTAAAGCCTATCCTTACGAATTTAAGCCTTCTCTCTCCCAGGAAGCCTTGCCCAGTGCCTTGTAGGCAGCCTTTTCCTCTGCTTCTACTGTCTTACGTTCTTCTTGTCTTTTCTGTACATTCTGATTCTTCCACTGGAGAGAAGTTCTTTGAGGACAATTGTGTCTTATGCCTAGTACTGTGACCTACATATAATTAGCACTTATTAAATGTTTATGGATGAGGATTGTTTTTGAAGTAACACCCTACGTCTATGCAGACCAGAGTATAGCATCCTATTTTTAAACAAATTATTTTACTTTTACAAATTATAGTATATTAAATACCAGACATCAAGAATATTAAGATCACTTGTAATTTCTAAGGTCCTGAAAAAATTACTCTTCTATTCTTGTTACCTTCCCCATATCTATTTGTAAAGTTTGACTTAATTGTTTTCACAAACATGGTCGTATTTGCATCAAGTGTTACGCTAAACACTGCCTAGAATGACTTGGTCCCTGCTCGCCGTAAGTGTGTAGTTGGCTAGTTGTCAATGAAGAAGATAATGATGAGAGAGAGAGTGTGTGTGTGAAAGAGAGAGAGAATATTAAAAGACTGAATGTTGACTTTCTGTAATGAGAAAAGACCAGGTAGAGAATTTTTGTTCCATGCTTTTATCTAGTCTTTTATTTCCAAAGCTGAAAAAGAAGTCATCTTACTTAAATGTAGTGACATAGCCATGTGAGATGGGGCAGGTGTACCGCATATTTATTCTCATTTCCTAAAATATACTCATTTGGGCCACTGCTGCATAGTATAAATTTTAAAGTGGCAGATTTCCTCATACTCGTTTATTTGTGTGATCAGGGATTATATTAATTACTGATTTCTTTCCTCTAAAGTTTAGACTTTCCCACAAAAGCATAAAAAGTGAACTTGCTGGAATTTAAATAAAGATTTAAGAAAACTCATTGATGTATGGTACTTTATCTATGATTAAGATTTAGCTATAACTCATTCTATGCATTACATATACATGTTGGTAAATATTTTAGGAGTAGAAAGCAAAGGGAATTATTTGTGACGGTTTTGAGATCTCTCAGTAAGGATTAGGCCAGTGGAATCTTTCACCTCTCCTAATACACCTGGGAAAGTTTTCTGGAGTAGGTAGAATTTCAGGAACTATTTGGATAATGGAAGAGGAGTGGGAAGCAAGCGTTTCCAGGTATGTGATTCAACTTAAAAAAAAAAAAAAAAAAGCTTCAAGGTGAGATTGGCATGGCCAGATCCTTGGAGCCTATGTCTCTGAGTGTATGCATTGGGGGCCAGCTGGAGAGGAAAATTTGCAGTGAAATGGTCTGTGAGGCCCTGATGAATGGTTTTTGAAACAGAGGGTAAGACTCCTAGACACAGATATGTCCGGCTTTAGGAAGAGGGTTTCATGATCAAGTAACGAAAACAGGAGAGAACTTGGACATCAGCTGAAGGCTTAGATAGGAAAAAAGTCCTGGAGGGTAGACCTTGGCAAATCAAGCACTTCCAATAGTGTAGTTGAAACAGAGGTAGGGAGGCAGAATTAGATGTGTAAGAATAGGACTACTTGGCGATGAAAAAGAATGAAATCTTGCCATTTGCAACAGTGTGGATGGAACTGGAGTGTATTGTGTTAAGTGAAATAAGTCAGGCAGAGAAAGACAAATATCCTATGATTTCACTCATGTGAAATATATATATGTGGAATATAAGAAACACAACAGATGAGCATAGGGGAAGGAAAGGAAAAATAAGCTAAAAACACAGAGGGGGGCAAACCATAAGAGAATCTTATACAGAGAACAAACAGGGTGGCTGGACGGGAGATGTGTGGGGTGATGGACTAAGTGGGTGATGGGCATTAAGGAAGGCACTTGTTGGAATGAGCACTAGGTGTTATATGTAAGAGATGAATCACTGGGTTCTGCTCCTGAAACCAGTACTACACTGTATGTTAACTAACTTGAATTTAAATAAATAAGTTAAAAAAATTTTTTTTAATGTTTATTTATTTTTGAGAGAGAGACAGAGACAGAGCATGAGCAGGGGAGGGGCAGAGAGAGAGGGAGACACAGAATCTGAAGCAGGCTCCAGGCTCTGAGCTGTCAGCACAGAGCCCAACAAGGGCTTGAACTCACAAACTTTGAGATGATGACCTGATCATGACCAGTTGGACGCTTAACAGACTGAGCCACCCTGGTGCCCCTAAATGAATAAGTTTTTTTTTTTAATTAATGATTATATATAAAGTATTTAAATATCCAAGTGTATTTCCCATTATACCCATTTTTGTTTTATTTATTTATTTTTAAAAAAAAATTTTTTTTTCAACGTTTATTTATTTTTGGGACAGAGAGAGACAGAGCATGAATGGGGGAGGGGCAGAGAGAGAGGGAGACACAGAATCTGAAGCAGGCTCCAGGCTCTGAGCTGTCAGCACAGAGCCCAACAAGGGCTTGAACTCACAAACTTTGAGATGATGACCTGATCATGACCAGTTGGACGCTTAACAGACTGAGCCACCCTGGTGCCCCTAAATGAATAAGTTTTTTTTTTTAATTAATGATTATATATAAAGTATTTAAATATCCAAGTGTATTTCCCATTATACCCATTTTTGTTTTATTTATTTATTTTAAAAAAAAAATTTTTTTTTCAACGTTTATTTATTTTTGGGACAGAGAGAGACAGAGCATGAATGGGGGAGGGGCAGAGAGAGAGGGAGACACAGAATCTGAAGCAGGCTCCAGGCTCTGAGCTGTCAGCACAGAGCCCAACAAGGGCTTGAACTCACAAACTTTGAGATGATGACCTGATCATGACCAGTTGGACGCTTAACAGACTGAGCCACCCTGGTGCCCCTAAATGAATAAGTTTTTTTTTTTAATTAATGATTATATATAAAGTATTTAAATATCCAAGTGTATTTCCCATTATACCCATTTTTGTTTTATTTATTTATTTTTAAAAAAAAATTTTTTTTTCAACGTTTATTTATTTTTGGGACAGAGAGAGACAGAGCATGAATGGGGGAGGGGCAGAGAGAGAGGGAGACACAGAATCGGAAACAGGCTCCAGGCTCTGAGCCATCAGCCCAGAGCCCGACGCGGGGCTCGAATTCACGGACCGAGAGATCGTGACCTGGCTGAAGTCGGACGCTTAGCCGACTGCGCCACCCAGGCGCCCCCCATTTTTGTTTTAAAGATGTATTTCATTAGACAGATGTTGATTTATCTTCCCATATTCCCCTATAGAATCAAAATGATTCCAAATAATTTTAATATTTTTTTCTGGAGTATTCTGGCATTCTATAAGCTTTGATATATCTCTTCCTATACACTGCAGACCCTGTTAGAAACTAGACCAACAGGTAGTGTCATACAAGATATTTGACTACACATTTCACCCCTGTTTAAAATATATGTTACCTTTTTCATATGAGCTTTTAAGGTCTCTGGGAGACTTCTGTCCATAAGATGTCCATAAGACATGTTGGCTCTGCCAGTACTCTTGATGTTTAACAGAATTTCTTGAAAAGCAGCAAGGAAAATATAAAATATTCTTTTAAACAATGTAAATGAGCAAATACAAAGAATCATCAGTTACTTTACTAGTAGAGTTACTATTATAAAATGTACTTCTGTGTATATTTAATCCATAAAAATCTATTGACATGATATGAGGTATTAATCTTAGGTAATAACAGAGGTTCTAAAAATCCAATGAAACAAACTTGGGTTTCCAGTTGAAGTTGGGTCTTTTTGCCAAAAGTTTGTTGAAGGGAGGAGAGATCATCTCTGTCAGTGAGACCATGATACTGACATGGCATCCTGCTAATTCAAACATGGTTATGTGAGTTTTCTTGTCTAAAGGAATGGATGGTCCCTCAGTGAAACACGGATAGCTGAAGAAATTCCTGTTTATGGTTATAATATCTGAAACGTTACTGCTTATAGTAATAGGGAGATTTGAGCACAGGAAATGGTGAGGGGAATAAGATCACTGGTGTTTTGTTTTTGCAAGAAGTTGGTCTGGGAGGGTTTTAAACAATGACACAGGGGTTCTGAGCTGTCCACCTTAATTGCATTTGTGTGCTTGTGTGCTTACTTGGGGTTGGATGCAGTGCTAGACTCTAGGTGTGTTCTGTCTCCCTACAGAATGTTCATTCTAGTAGGAGAGGGACAATAAATAAGTGAAAGAAACATTTCCATACTCGATAATTGTGAAGAGTGCTAGGCAAGAAAAATGGGAACTTCCCTCTAACCTAGGATAGTTTTCTCTGAAAAGATGTTATTTAAACTGAAACCCAAAGGATGGGAAGACAGGTATCTTTAAAGGAAAATTTCTATTGTGGAAATTTTCAAACATACACAGAAATAGAACAGTTTATTGAACTCTGTACCCATCAGTTAGCTTCAATGATTATCAACATTTTTGCTAATCTTGTTTCATATATCCTCTCTTTTTTCCCCTCTTTCTTTAGAATGTTTTAAAGGAAATTCCAGAAATTTTAAGACAGCTATTTTAAGAGGCTTGTGGCAAAGTACTGATAAATACTACAACATTGTTAAACTTTGAAAACATACTAAGTGAAAGGAGGCAATTACAAAAGATCAAATATTGTAAGATTCCACTTTTATGAAATATCCTTTCTATTAATATAGAAAGTATCAATAGTAGACTACAGTAGTCTATAGTAGTAGACTAGTATTGCCTAGGCCTGAGAGAGTTCAGGGAAAATGAGGAGTGGCTGCTAATGGGTTAATTGGATGAATTGTATGGTAGGTGAATTATATCTTAATAAAGCTTTTATTTAAAAAGTGTGTGTGGGGCGGGGTGAGGCATGAAAGGGCTTTGTGTATTTGAGGAAGTAGAGACCAGAATGACTGAGCTTGGTAGGAGAGAGAGGAGGGTGTATTAAGATGAAGTTGGAGGAAGGAAGGAAATATGATCTTTCTGGGCTTTAGCTCCTGGTAAGGATTTTGAACTTGGTCCAAGTACAAGAGGAAATCTATGAATGTTTTAAAGCAGGGTCAAATGATCATATTTATGTTTTTAAAAGAGCACTCTGGCTATTATTTAGAGCAAAGTGAGAGAAGTGGGTTGTCTAGTTCAGAATGAAGGTAGTAGTCTAGGCAAGAGGTGATGGCGTTTTCGGATACAGTGATGGCGGTAGAGTTGGAAAGACGTGAACAAATGGAAGATATATTCTAGAGGATAGAATCAACCTTTTTTAATGGCATTAAATTGAAGAATTGAATGTGGGCAGTAAATAAGAAGGAAGACTCAAAACTGATGTGCAGGTTCTAGCTTGAGCAACCAGATGAATGCAATGCCATGCATTGAAATGGGACCAGGAGAGAACAGGATCAAAGTGGATGTTAAGAATTCATTTAAAAACATGTTAAGTTTGTGATGCCTAAGACATACCCACATGGTAATGCCAAGTAAGATGCACTTTAATACCTGTATGTTAGGGTATTGTGGAAGATGTTTATGTAATGCAAGGAATTCTGCTCCCAGAGATTTGAAAACCATTCATCTAGTTCAAATCTCTCATTATGTAAATGAGACTCAGATGTGTGAAATATTTTGTCCAAGATTACAAAGTAAAACTGGAACCTGACTATCTTGACTTTCAGGCAATTTTTTTTTCCTTAGGGGAGTCGTTCTTCATAATTCTTTAAAAAAAAAAACAAACAACTCCTGGACACATGGGTGGCTTAGTCATTTAAGTGTCCAACTTCAGCTCAGGTCATGATCTCGTGGTTTGTGAGTTTGAGCCCCGCGTCAGGCTCTGTGCTGACAGCTCAGAGCCTGGGGCCTGCTTGGGATTCTGTGTCTCCTTCTCTCTCTGCGCCCCCCCCCACCCCCCACCTCATGCATCACTCTCTCTCAAAAATAAATAAACATTAAAAAAAACCCAAACATACTCCTCAAGTGACTAATTTCTGAGCTCCTTGCAAAACTAAACAGGCTTACAATGGAAGTACTGGGCCACAAGTAGGGTGAAGCTGCTGGATTGACTACAGAGGCTTTGGTGGGAGCTGAGAGGTGAGGTTTGGGCAGCTTTGGGAACTATCATGGTCAGTGGGCTGTTGTTTTCCCATCGTAAGTTGCAGGAAAGGGAGCCTCCTAAGTAAGCAAGAGTTCTTCTCTCAGATAAGCCTTCATGCTTAACTAGTGCTTTGTGGGTTTCATATTTGGCACTTTTCTTACAAGGCTCTTTTAGCTTTAAGTTGTCTCTGTATTCAGAGATGATTTGTTCCGTTACTGAACAAAAAACTACATTCTGGTTATTAATTGAAAATAGATATCACAAAAGCAGAACCATTGGTGGAAGGAAAGCCAAATGGCCAAATTGCAGCTGTTGGGAAGTATTCTGCTTCTCTTGAAATATCCAATATGAATGTTTTACATGGAAGTATCAGATTCTTTTTTTTTTTTTAATGTTTATTCATTTTGAGAGAGAGAGAGACAGAGTGTGAACAGGGGAGGGGCAGAGAGAGAGAGGGAGAAACACAGAATCCAAAGCAGGCTCCGGGCTCCGAGCTGTCAGCACAGAGCCCGATGCGGGGCTTGAACTCATGAACCATGAGATCATGACTTGAGCCAAAGTTGGACACTTAACCAACTGAGCCACCCAAGTGCCCCTGGAAGTATCAGATTCTAAAGCAGATTTATATGCTAGGCACATAAAAGTATAATTTTGGGGAAGTAACATGGCTTACTTAAAATGTTTTGGTGGGGCGCCTGGGTGGCTCATTTGGTTAAGCCTCCAACTTCGGCTCAGTCATGATCTCACAGTTTGTGGGTTCAAGCCCCTCATCGTGCTCTGTGCTGACAGATCGAAGCCTGGAGCCTGCTTTGAGTTCTGTGTCTCCCTCCCTCTCTCTGCCCCTCCCCTGCTCACACTTGACCTCTCTCTCGCTCCCTCCCCCCTCCTCTCTCTCTCAAAAATAAACATCAAAAATAAAAATGAAAGAAATGTTTTGGTCTTGGGCAGTGTTTTTCATTAAAGAAAAATAATGTCAGAGAGATGCTAGTTAGTGAAGTAGGGCTTCTCATAGGACATGATTTGGGTGTAGCCTCTTAAAGTTTCAGTTTCTAATAACACGTATCTGGAAACTAAAATTTTATCAGTCTTCCCAGGGATGATTCGTCTTGGGGGGAATGGATTTATGCCAACCAAATGAATGCACAAATACTAATCGCATGAGGAACCCTGGACAAATCAGAATACCAATGTTTTAACTTAAGGAGATGAACGTAACAGAAATACAATTTTAGTGGCTGATTATTTGTCTACTAGCTTAAGAGTCACAGTGGTGCCTCTTCACGGTAGCAGAGTACTAAATTAATTAATAGAACAGTCCTTCAGGAACTTATAATTAGAGCATAGGGAAATAGATGGTTTTCAGGCTATGGAAACATCAAAGGAACAATTCTGTCCCACAGAGGAGTAATCCTACCAGTATGATAAAATCCTTTTAACTTCTTTTGGTCTACACTTGTGTCTTTTAAATGCTTCCTATGGACTGACGATTTGTTCCATCAGCACCGAGGCAGTAAGGTTGACTAGATACAGATTTTACATTCTGTTGCTGAGGATGTACTTTCTTTAACTTGACTGAATTTGGATGTTTCCCAAGGCTCCATATACTTGACACAATATCACTTTCAAGTGGATGCCTGCTACAGACAGTTAATCTCCATTTCACTCTTAAACTTGAGTGTAGGGATCACTGGGGAAATTTGTTAAAAGTGCAGATTTTCAAATTTGAACCCCATGCATTCAGATTAAGTAGATCTGGGGATTGGGCTCTGAGACCTATATTCTTAGTTCTTATCCACAGAGAAACATCACATACATGTGAATTCTTAGCAGTGTCATTTCCAAGGGCAACTTTAACACTAAAGTCTATGGTACTCTAACTACTACTAATAAGACAGAGGTTCGGTTTTAAAACCTTGGCAAGTTTCTTACGTACCCATAACCAATTTTTAAAATAGTCCAAATTTTTACAATTAACTCTTGATTTTATTTTCTTTGCCAGAATATTTTGGGAAGCTGTGGTTATGTTGGCCGTGCACAAAGAAAGGTGTCTTTTTTTCCAGAATGTCTTGAATATCTACTTTGTCTCCTTCGTCACTGCTCTTGTTCAAGATTTCCTCATCTCTCATCTGGACTGTCCCAGATTTCTTCAAACTCTTGTCCTATTCCCTCTTTTCTTTTTTTTTTTTTTTTCCCATCCCCTCTTTTCTTAGGTGCAAATTACTGGTGAGGGTGATGGGGGCTATTGTAGGATGTGGGGTAGAGGGAGTGACAGGGTCACAGGCATCTCAGAAAAGTCATTTTTGACAGGATGGAAGATGATTAGATGGCAATATCAGTCTCCGGGAAGTGATTGAAGTTAAAAAAAAAAAAAAAGGTAGTATTAGAATGAAATATTAAATTTGGAAAATGGGGAAATTTCCTATTACTTTTGTAATACAGAGTATAGAATATAATACTTGAACATATAGAAGCAATGGAAAGGGTCTTAATTTCCTAGGACATGGTTTCACCTCCTGCTATTGTCACACCTGTGTGTTGTATTCCAGCACACACTTGCAGTAGTGTGTGTTTGCACATACTGTCACCCTTTTCTGGATGCTGCCTCACTTTTAATATTTACTGAATCCCTTTTATGTGCCCTCATTAGGACAAGAAGATACAGTAAACGAGATTAAATTGTTCCCTGTCCTCATAGAGCTTACATTTTAATGGGATTGGGGAATGAGATACCAAATAAAAACCCACAGGATAGTATAATGGTAATTAGGAAAAGTGTTAGGAGAAGTGCAATGAATGGATAGAAAAGGGAACTAACCTAATCTAAAAGGTCAGAAAGGTTCTGCCTTGAGGAAGTGACTTTTCACCTGAGATTAAGGATTAAGTGGGAATTAACTAGAAAACTGGGGAGTTGGGAAGAGAGTATTTATTTGGGCAACAGGGAAACACCTTGTCCTTAGTGCCAGAGGCAAGGAGGAATGACCAGGAAATTCAAAGGAAGTCTTATGTGATGGGCGTTGGTGAACCAGAGGGAGAGAGGCAGCAACTGTGATACAGGAGATGACAGAGGCCTAAAAAATTGACACTGATGTTTTTGTACTTTATTCCACACCAGTGGAAGGTTTTAAGGATAAAGGTGAGTGCGGTTATATGTTCAGACTAATATTTGAAAATGGTGACTTTGGCTGTTTTGTGGAGAAAGCATTGTGGGGTTCAAGATAGACATCAGTAGACTAAACAGGGTGTGTTATAGACTCATTAAACTATTAGTTCAGGGCAGAGATGATAGTGATCTGGACCCCCAGGGCATTAGGACTGAAGATGGGAGAAGTGAATGGATTGATGAATTATTTCATAGCTTGAATTGATAGGATTTAGTGAGTGAGAGATTAGGTTTGGAGTATGAAAGGGAGATGTCAAGGAGGACTCCTAGATTTCTGGATTGAATTGGATGTGGAAAATAGTCATTTCTGTTGAGATTGCAGGGAATGCTAGAGGACCTAGTTTGGAGGGAAATACCAAAGCTGTTTTGAAAGTTCTTTCTCTATGGATTCTTGTTCTTTACCTTAGAAATTCCAAAGCCCACAAGATTCTGCTCAAGGTTGTCTTCCTATGAAATCACTTTAAAGGTCTCTCCCCATCCCATCTCCTGTAGGACAGTAAATTGTGCTCTTGGTAAATTCTTCCCTTAGTACTTAATTCTCTGTTTTATAATTATGCATTTGCCTGTCTCTCACCAGACTTCTTTGTCAAGAACTTTCAAATAACTATCTTATTTGGTGATTCTAGAATATGGATAAATATTTCTTTGGGTGTTTTCCACTGAACTATATATATTTGAATGTTTCCTTTATCTTAAGTCCATGTTGATTAAGTTATTTTACTGTGGTACTTTTCCCAACTGTTTGTATTCTAACGTGGATTGTGAATGTCTGGGAAGGGCATATGGTGTGCAGTATTTTCCAGTATTATTTATTTGTCTCCCCCCACCCCCACCCCCATCAGCCTTTGTTTTCTGAGCATTTAATGTTACTAGTGTTGAGGGTAAGAGGTAAGGATAGGAGTACTGTGTGGGAAATGCTGATTTGGGTATGTGCCTGTCACAGAGCAAGCATATAACTCTCTGAGTGTAGACTATGTGAAAAGCAAACCTAACAGTT